>NC_137867.1:47680020-47915020 GCF_963924005.1 Protomyctophum bolini | reverse complement strand
TTAGACCCTCAAACTGTCTGCTAGAGCAGAAAGTTAGCTAATTCCACCACCTCCTCCCCCTTTTCAAACTGTCTGCTAAAGCAGCTAATTTCACCACCTCCCCCCCTTTTCAAACTGTCTGCTAAAGCAGCTAACTCCACCACCTCTCCCCCTTATCAAACTGTCTGCTAAAGCAGCTAACTCCACCACCTCCCCCCTTATCAAACTGTCTGCTAAAGCAGCTAACTCCACCACCTCTCCCCCTTGTCAAACTGTCTGCTAAAGCAGCTAACTCCACCACCTCTCCTTTTAACTTTTAACTCAAATCTTTGCTTCTGGGGGGTCCCTGGATAACATATTTTCAGATGGGGGGGTCGGCGGCCAATTACAATTTTTGGGGTCCTTGACATGAAATATTGAGCACCACTGATACAGAAACATGGGTTTTCAGAAAGCTTTTAGGATTTAGAAGACATTGTTTTCATTTCGACTTCAGGCCTAAATGGGTCAAGCTTCTCGCCCTCAGGCGTCTTGCTGGTATATTTGAGAGGCATCAGACGTCAATGACTATCATGTGTATAGGCCGATAATAATGGAATAAAACGTGTATGTGTGCGTGCGTGTGTGCGTGCATGTGTTGCCTGTTGTGTGTGTGTCAGGGAGGCATGGTGCCCAAGCCGGGCTTCCTCCAGAGGTCCGTCCAGGACCTGGGCATCGGGACGTTCCAGAACATCGCCACGGTGCCCCAGACGGCCAGACTCTACGACGCGCTGTCCATCTTCGTGGCCAGGAGGGTGTCGGCACTGCCCGTGGTGGACGAACAGGGTACTGCAGCCTCTACTAGATACAGTTTAGAGCGTCGCAGCCCCCCCCCCTTTCATGACGACGCCAGGCCCAGTTTAAAATTCCCAATGCATTTTTCCCATAGACATTTCAAAAAGTATTTATTTAAAGACTTTTTAAGCGTCGTACAAAGTTGTGACAAGTCATGACAACCAACACAATATTTTGGACCAAACTAATAATTACAAAGAAGAAAAACAACAAAAGACACACACACACACACACACACACGCGCCCCTAATTCCACCACATTTACTGAAAACAGCCCTCCATAATTACCACAATGGTCCTAAAGCCTGTAACGTTTACCGTTTCTGCTCCCTCAGGCAAAGTGGTGGCGCTGTACTCCAGGTTTGATGTGATTGTAAGTACTTCTTTTTGAGGGGCACTAGCCCCTCCTATGTACAGCTTTAAGGTTTGTTTTTCAACGATGCTCGTTTAAGGAAACACCTCATAGACAACAAAGATAAATGTAATGTTTGTGTCGAGGACTAAAACAAACATTATGTTGTAATTCATGTGAGATGATAAGAGCGCCCCTCACTTCACATGGGTGTGATTTTTATATATTCTGTCACGTGTCGTTAAAGGGATGTTTCATTTGGAAAATCACACCTGTGTGAAGTGAGGGGCGCTAATATATTAAAGTCTAACTCATGTTGATTAGGTGATGTAATGGCGACAACAAACGGTGCCAACACAAACATTATAAACGCCATTAACCCCTTCTGAACGGGAACCCATTCTGGTGTTAGCATCATGTTATGCTTTAGCTATTGAAAAATAGCAGATCTACAAGCTCATAGCGCGCCACCGAGTGGCGCGCTACGAGCTTGTAGGTCTGCTATTTTTTGAAAAATCGAAGAACGACTGACATTTTTAGAATCTGATCTCAGGTCAGAATGGGTTAATCAGACCAGTGTGTGTCCAGTGGAAACCTTGTATGAATCTGATCTCAGGTCAGAATGGGTTAAGAATAAAGAGACAATAGATCCCGATGCATTCCCGGCAGATATTGGAGATATAATCCCTCCCAACTGCATGAAATATTATATCCAAACTTATAGTCTCATTCTATTATAACATGCTTGATCAATCTATTGGTGAGTTATACACCTGTAAATGCTTGTATCTGGTCAGAAGAACCTGGCGCCCCCAGAAGACTGAACTGTAAAATTATGCTGGACAGAATCTGAACTAATAAATGCTTGTTTCTGGACAGAACCTGGCGGCCCAGAAGACCTACAACGACCTGGACGTGAGCATGCAGGAAGTGGTGAGGAGGAGGAGGGGCTGCTTCGTGGAGGGAGTGATCAAGTGTTACCCTGACGAGACGCTGGAGACGGTTCTGGAGCGCATCGTTACCGCTGAGGTAATAAACCCATATCCCTTAAACCCATAACCCTATCTATTATATATTTGTAAAGTTGGTCACGTGGCCAAAAGACGTGCGGCCCAGCCTATGAAAACATGTGCGTTGGTCACGTGGATGTGCGCCCCAGCCTATGAAAACATGTGCGTTGGTCACGTGGATGTGCGCCCCAGCCTATGAAAACATGTGGCATGTGGCCACTAGCCTGTGCTCACTGTCATGTTCCGTTCAGAACTGTGCTTTTATTTTCTGTAATTTGGGAGTGTGAGTTTCCATGCAAACTAGCTCAGTGTCCCACACACACACACACACACACACAAACAGGCGCGATTACATACAGTTTCATTCATGCAAACACGGCACTTCTGCCGCGGAGTGCGTGGCGAAGTAACTCTGGGATTGAGTGCCCGCATAGCGGCCGCGAAATTCTAGTACCCTAAAGTTTAGGGTTTAGGGCCTAAAAACCCATAACCATATACCTAAACCCATACCCCCAGGGACGTGCACACCCTTTCCATTTGAAAACATCATTGCATAACGATATGAATTATGAGGAGTGATCTAGTGTTAATCCTGAAGAGACGTTGGACGGTGGACAGATCTTTGTTGTCTCCTCATACAGGTCCATCATCTGGTTCTGGTGGACAGACAGTAATGTCAGTGTTTTATGTCTCCATACAGGTCCACAGTAATCTCGTTTGACTGTGATCTTTGTGTCTCCATATACAGGTCCACAGTAATCTCGTTTGACTGTGATCTTTGTGTCTCCATATACAGGTCAACAGTAATCTCGTTTGACTGTGATCTTTGTGTCTCCATATACAGGTCCACAGTAATCTCGTTTGACTGTGATCTTTGTGTCTCCATATACAGGTCCACAGGCTGGTCCTGGTGGACAGAGGGACAGACATTGTGAGAGGCATCGTCTCTCTGTCTGACCTGCTGCAGGCCATGGTCCTCAGCCCAGCAGGGGTCCACGCCCTCAGGGCCTCCTAAAGCCCAGGGGACATGCCGTCTGTCCTCCTAAAGCCCAGGGGACATGCTGTCTGTCTGTCCTCCTAAAGCCCAGGGGACATGTTGTCTGTCCTCCTAAAGCCCAGGGGACATGCTGTTGTCTGTCCTCCTAAAGCCCAGGGGACATGCTGTCTGTCTGTCCTCCTAAAGCCCAGGGGACATGCTGTCTGTCTGTCCTCCTAAAGCCCAGGGGACATGCTGTCTGTCTGTCCTCCTAAAGCCCAGGGGACATGCTGTCTGTCCTCCTAAAGCCCAGGGGACATGCTGTTGTCTGTCCTCCTAAAGCCCAGGGGACATGCTGTCTGTCCTCCTAAAGCCCAGGGGACATGCTGTTGTCTGTCCTCCTAAAGCCCAGGGGACATGCTGTCTGTCCTCCTAAAGCCCAGGGGACATGCTGTCTGTCCTCCTAAAGCCCAGGGGACATGCTGTTGTCTGTCCTCCTAAAGCCCAGGGGACATGCTGTCTGTCCTCCTAAAGCCCAGGGGACATGCTGTTGTCTGTCCTCCTAAAGCCCAGGGGACATGCTGTCTGTCCTCCTAAAGCCCAGGGGACATGCT
Organism: Protomyctophum bolini; assembly: GCF_963924005.1. Classification (NCBI taxonomy): domain Eukaryota; kingdom Metazoa; phylum Chordata; class Actinopteri; order Myctophiformes; family Myctophidae; genus Protomyctophum; species Protomyctophum bolini. The sequence continues at coordinate 47,911,255 of NC_137867.1, read as the reverse complement.
GTCTGTCCTCCTAAAGCCCAGGGGACATGCTGTCTGTCCTCCTAAAGCCCAGGGGACATGCTGCTGTCTGTCCTCCTAAAGCCCAGGGGACATGCTGCTGTCTGTCCTCCTAAAGCCCAGGGGACATGCTGCTGTCTGTCCTCCTAAAGCCCAGGGGACATGCTGTCTGTCCTCCTAAAGCCCAGGGGACATGCCGTCTGTCCTCCTAAAGCCCAGGGGACATGCTGTCTGTCCTCCTAAAACAGGGGTAACCAACCTGTCGGTTACGAACAGCAAAGCTTTCTAAGTGGACCATGGAGACAGGAGTCTCCACGTGGAGTCACCAACACACACAGACTGTGTGCATTCGCTCTGTTTTACCAACAGGCTATAGGCCTACAGACGGGTCTGAAAACTGCCTCGGTTCCAACGACTGTTTCATAGCGAGGCAAGTGGAACCAGCGGCGGGGCGTCTGTTTGGAGACGGGGGACAACACACACCCACACACACACACAGGCAGAGTGTGTGTGTTTGGTGTGGAGTGGACGGATCTACGGCGGACACGGCAGCTTGGGATGCGACCGGTGACCGGTTGACCGACCACCACAACACAGAGCTTGCTTACTTATACGTACTCCTCTGCGCCCCCTGTGGGACATAAGGCTTCAAACCCTGGCAGCACGTTGCACCTCTCCTCCGGGCCAGGGCCGGCCCTATAAGCAATGTGGCGCCCCTTTTAACCTTCCCCCAAATCTCCAAATTATCTGAATTTCCATTTGTAATTATGATATAATATTTGAATACCTTTTCATTTGTGTTTTCTGTGTCCCTGCAGACACAGAGACATATTCTTGTGTTTATCATCTTCAGAGTAAAAGCCAATTGTTCTGTTCCAAAAAAACATCTTGTTTCTTCTGCTTGTCTTTACCTTGTATCATGACAGCCCTGCTTGCTTGTACAGTTAAAGGAGAATTCCATGCTGGAAGGCTTTCTTACATTTATTTGTAGTTGTTACGTCCCCAACAAAAGTGCATTATTGGCCATTTCCCCTACCATAAGCCCTCAATGAATTACATTGAATTGCATTGAATTTAATGGGGCATTGGGTTGTTGTGCTAATTCGCTTATTTCTTATTTATTTTATTTTTGTATATATCCTCTCTTCATAATGTAAATAGTATCCCAAGTGGCACACTTTACTACTTATTTTGATGGAAATTAGCACAAAAACCCAAACCCCATTGAGGGCTTATGGTAGGGGAAATATAATGCACTTTTGCACAAAATAACACCTGGACCTCTTTGGTGGGGACGTAACAACTACAAATAACATCCAGACTTCTTTGGTGGGGACGTAACAACTACAAATAACACCTGAACCTCTTTGGTGGGGACGTAACAACTACAAATAACACCCGGACCTCTTTGGTGGGGACGTAACAACTACAAATAACACCTGGACCTCTTTGGTGGGGAGGACGTAACAACTACAAATAACACATGGACCTCTTTGGTGGGAACGTAATAACTACAAATAAAGTTAAGAAAGCCTTCCAGCATGGAATTGCTCATCTACACGCTCTCAGCTCTACAAGCTGTTTTCAACAAATAATGATCTATTTTTGTTGAGGTTTTCACTGTGATCCTTTTGTTGAGGTATACTGTACTTTTCTTTTTTTTTTACCTATAATGCAGTGTTGTTGAGGTCTACTGTACTTGTTTACCTATAGTGCTGTGTTGAGAAGACAGTGTATCAGATGATGTATTGAATTAAAACATTATTTTTTTAACTTCTTCATTAGCCTTCATAAAGCCCTACTCACACCAAAGGGTCGAGGCGGTTTTAGCGTTGTCCCTGCGGTGTGATATGTCTTGTTGCACGAACGTTGACCCTATAGTGATCCAACACTATTCAATGGCCCAAAACCACACCAAAGGGTCGAGGCGGTTTTAGCGTTGTCCCTGCGGTGTGGTATGTTGCATGTTGACCCACGTTACCCTATAGTGATCCAACGGCCCTACTCACACCAAAAGGTTGAGACGGTTTTAGTTTTAATTTAAAAATGAATTAAGTAGTATAGTGAAAATAGCCGATCTCACAAGTGTGAACCGACACGTTGTTCGCTTGTAGATCTGCTATTTTCACTAGTTTGGGTCCCGGGAAAACGTCTCGACCTGAAATGTTTCGCCCATTTAGGCCTGACGTCAAAAATCTAAAAAATGTTTTCTGAAATAACTGTGTTTCTATATCAGTGGTTGTCAAACTATTTCATGTCAAGGAGCCCAAAAAGTAAAAATGTAATTGGCCACAGATCTACAAACGCTATATGAAAAAAATTCAATAGCTAAAGTATAACTCAATGCTTAACGCTAAACGCAGGCCTTAAAGCGGGTATTGAAACCTCGCAACCGACTCATATAGTCCCATTAGACCAACATAATGAAAAAGGCATTTATTGATGATCTTACAAAAGATATACCGTGTACAAGCACTAGCAGAACGCTTATATAATGTAGTATGTAACCTCCTAGTCATACAAGACAGATGGCAAGACACACAGTTGGCAGATTTTCAGTAAAGGAGACCATCAAATACTACAAATGATCAAAAGTAAAATGAATCAAAATCAAAAGTAAAATCAATCAAGTGTTGTAAAATAATTAAAAAATATATATTTTAGGCCAATCAAAATGCTATAATAAAAAATAAATGCATTTTAAAGGCACACAGTTGGCAGATTTTCAGTTCAAGTAGCAAAGCAAAGGAGACCATCAAATACTACAAATGATCAAAAGTAAAATGAATCAAGTGTTGTCAAATAAAAAATCAACAAATGATTTTAGGCCAATCAAAATGCTATAATAAAAATAAATGCATTTTAAACATGGTTTTAACTCTATATAATTAACAAACTAACACTCTCCAAGTGTTAGGCGTGTGCGGTGGCAGTTGCTCAGGGCTAGAGTGGCTGGATGGTAACCGCAAGGTTGCCAGTTCGAACCCTGTGGGCTCCCCCAGAGTTAGTGTCGAAGTGTCCTTGAGCAAGACTCTGAACCCCTAATTGCTCCCGATGTGCTGGTTGGTGCCTTGCATGGTTTCCGCCGCCATCGGTGTATGAATGTGTGTGTGTGTGTGTGAATGGGTGAATGTAATGCACAATCTACGTAAAGCGCCTTGGAGAAAGGCGCTATATAAATGCACCATTTATCAGCGACGGCTCGTATTAGCATGTTGTCTCAAACTCCCTCTCAGTCTCTCGTTGGCTGTGCCTGCGTGGAGTCGGTGCTGCTATCTGGGCATCATTGCTAAAAAATGAAGAAAAAAATATTACAACCATGAAAGGATGTTGACAGAACACATCAGAACTGACTGACTTTTCTATCGATCTCACATAATATTGCAAACGACAAAGAGTTCTGATACAAAGCGGTTGTTTAATATACAGTGCATTTATAGGTATGTGTTTCACTCACCATTCAGGTTTTCTTCAGGAGGAAGGTGTTGCGTCGTGCAGCCGTGCGACCGATGAACTCGTTGGCTATGGCGTCCAGGTCCAGCTCCCTCGCCACGCCCACGTGACATCTCAACAGAGCCAGGTGGTTGTCCGTTCTTCCGCCTCCTCGCCCCGTCGCGGAGGATCGCAGGTACTCTCCGAGTCTCTCCAGGCCTGAAACGGACCTTTCTGAGCTGCGTGACGTCACGGTGACGGGGACCGTCAGCACTTGTTTCACTAGCTTTGTGAGCTCTGGTATTATACGGTCCCGTATGTAGGTAATTGTGTCGCCCTGGTCGCCTTTCAAGAACTCCACCACGTCGTGAAACGTGGACAGGCGGACGCCCTTTCGCTCCGCCACGTCCAGGCACATGTCCCGGTGCAGCGTCAGCCGGACTTCGTCGAAGTCGTTCCCGTAGAACTGCACTATGCGTTTGCAGTCGCCCTTTCCGACCACAAAGTCCTCGACGTCTCGCATGTGTTTGAAGACGGAGGCGCTCAATCTGCAGCTCAGGGAGGCCGACGCCGTGTCCAGGACGTCGAGGTATTGCTGTCCGTACATTTCTTCGGGTGTCTGGAAGGTGCGCGGAGGCGGAACGCCGCCGTCTTCCAGTCGTTGGCGAATCTTTATCGGCAGCGGTGTCGGCAGAGCCGGGCTCTCCAAGTTCAGGTCGTTTGCCGCTGCGGTAGTGCTCTCCCAAAACGGTTGAAATCCTTCGCGGAGAGACGCGACGTCTTCTCTGAGCGTGTCCACCATCTGTCCGGCTTTCTCAAACTGCAAGGGGTGGTCCTGGAGTCCCGCGTTGACCGTTTCCATGCGCGAGAAGGTTTTGAGCATGAGTTGCAACGAGAAGAATGTGCTGAACTCGGCCAGCTGCGAAACCAGACCTCTGGCTTTGCGCCCTGCGTCACCGGTGTCTCTGAAAGACAGCTCGTCGAGAAAATCCAACAGCGCGCTGTAGTTGGAAGAAATGGACTGCAGCAAGGCCGTGTCCACGCTCCAGCGCGTGCGGAACAGGGGTCTCAACGGAGGAGGCGTGTCTTTGGGTGACGACCACTCAAACCAGGCGGGTCGCTCCGGCGAATCCTCGGTCAGTGTCATAACCGCCGTGATGTCACGAACGACTCCCATGAAGCCGCGGCACGCGGCGACGTTCCGGGCGACGTCCTGAACGACCAGATCCAGAGCCTGTGCGGCGCAGTGCGTGTACAGCGCCCGGGGCTCCAGGTCCTGCACGCGGGCCTGTAGAGCCGTCTGGATGCCGGAGAGATCGGCGACGTCGTCGTCGTAACACTGTCCTCGGCAGTTACTGATCGGCAGGGAGAATCTCACCGAGACGACTTTCAACAGCCGGAACAGTGAGTCTGCTGTCGTCTCTGATGTCTGCTGAAAGCCCACGAAAAGCTCCTCCGTCTCCAGCTGCTGGGTCACAAAACGAATACAGACGGACACTTTTCTCTTGTTCCAGTCACCGTCCTCTACCTCCTCCATGATCACGGAGTAACAGCCGGCCGACCGTACCTCTTCGAGAAGTACCCTCAGCACGCCGTCGGCCATCAGTTGTGTCATTTCGTCGAGGATGTCGGGAGAAACCCATTGGCTGTCCTCGCGGTCCAGCCACGCTTGCAGCTCTGGGATGTCCGCCGCGATCATTTCCAGAAAGGGGGTCAGGTTGTCACCGTCGGCGCGGTGTTCGTCGTCGAGTGGTTTTCCGCCGATGGGAATCCCCTGGCATGAAAGGTACTGAAGAGAGGACAGGATGGCCAGCAGAACTCGTCTTGCGTCGGCCTTCTTCTGCTGGTTCTGCAGTTCACCAGCAGATGGTGGTCCTCCCGGTGCCGGGCTCTGCTGTTGTACGGCCTCGGCAGGTTCTCCTGGCGCCGGGCTCTGCCTCTGCTGTAGCGTCTTCATGGTGAATCTCCTCTTAGCTGGTGGTGGTGCTGCCATCTTTGTAGTGTTAGTACAGTATATGAACTTAGTGCTGGCATGCTCCTCTCTGGGTCTCTTTTCTACTCTATACCTGCCAGGTGATGGGCCAATGAGGACACATGTCAGAGACAGACATCATTTGCATGCCTATAGGGTGAATAATCCACTGAATGGACACGCTGGTGATTGGGCTGTTCTGTTCCGTGATGTGATGGACTAGGAGGAGGAGCCAATGGACGGGCAGCCCAAGTATCTACTGTTGTCGGGGGGGGGGGGAGACGACACCTACCAACACGTAGGTCAGGGGCCCAAAAGTAGCCTTAGATAGCATTTTATACAGACTTTAGCATGTTACGTAGACGGCACTAGAATTGCATTTTATGTAGTCATAGCACTTTATAGTACTATATATCTAGTATAGTAGGCCTATGTATAGTTTATATGTATAGTTTCATTATATAGATATTGACACTGTTCTTAGTTTACGCATGTTTCATGATAACTACTTTTTATGTATATGTGATGTATTGACAATGCTTTTGGTTCTGGCTTAATGTAAGTCACTATGGATTAAGAGCGTCTGCTAAATGCCTAAATTGTAGACAGATATGATATGATATGCACCTAAAGAATATATAGTTTAAATGTAAAAAAAACTATTTTTGGCAACTGCCTCTTAAATGTATTGGTTACTTTGTGGATTGACACCAAAAATGGCCTTTCAGCTCAAACCCAGAAAAAAATGTGTTTGGCCAGAGTAGAACGCAATACTTTGTTTGTTTGTACAAAGTTATATACAAAAAACATAAAACCACCAATCCTCTTATATTGTATATGTAACACCGCTATTCCTCCTATAGCCCCCTCAGGTAATTTTTTTAAACTATTTTCTATGCTTTAACTTTGTCTGTGGACAACATTAAAGCAGGGAGCTAAAACAGACTTAAGGCTCCATCTTGTGCCACCCTTACCCCTAAACTAATTTGCAATGTTTTACTTTTTTTATAGTTCAACTATAGCTGATCTACATCAAGACATTGTGAGCTTGTAGATCGGCTATTTTAACTATTTTAAAAGTTGTCTTTTTTTAATAGTAAAACATTAGTTTAGGGATAAGGGGTGCATGGCGTAATATATAGCCCAGTGGCTATTAAGAAAATAGCTGAGGTTATTTTTGTGCTAATTATGTCTAATAACTATCTAATAACTATATATCCAGTGATGAATACATCCAAAGATGTGGGAGGAGCCTATAGATCTGGACCCATCCATAAATATGTTCAATAAATGCAGGGAGAAAAACTCAAAATTCAATTCCTTGATGTAAAAGCAAAAAAATCATAAAGTGGCAATAATGTCCATTTGTAAAATGTAAAGTCTTTAGTAACAGCATGCAAAAGCACTCTAATTCCACACTCTGGAACACTTTGTGGATGTTAATTGGGTCAATTTATCAGAGCAAAGTCAACATTCTTGCATGTTGTCACCAATCTGCTCCATTGTGGACAAGATGCAGGCATCTTTATTTGCATTCATGCTGCATGCATGGGAAATTATTCAAAGTCTATTGTTGACTGAGAGAATTGTTACTCTCGTGCAAACTGGAGGATAATGTTAAACATTAAACACAACCACACACACACTCACACGCACGCACACAAGTCACACGCACGCACACAAGTCACACACACACACACACACACACACACACTTATTTTTTAGTATCTATACAGTCAATCTAAGTTAAATGGCCCAACCCAGGAGAAATTACAATAGTAATGCGTCATAGTTTTTCTTTTTTGCAGAGAAAAAGAAAACGGAGGTCTTGCAAGATTTAAGGTGCTTCTAGGATCAGACAGTGGGAATGTTTAGACTTTAAAAGAAAATATGGAGGAGAGGAAATAAGGTCGAAACAAATTTAATTTAGTTTTTATCAAATCCATTGTACAGTATGTTAAGTTTGCCTTCGTGGTAGTTAGTTGAACACACCTTTGACAAAGAGTGCAGGGTCTGGGTAAAATGGTGTTAATTATAAGAATTATATACAACTATCCTAAAATATTGAGTGGTCAATCTTCATTCTTCACTATATATTCTAATGTCAGATGTCTGTATTTGTGGTAGGCTACCTACCGCTCACAGTAAAACCCCATCTCTGTCCCTTTTCCTTTTATTTCTTTTGCCAGATTTGTGCTTACAGTTTTGTGTCCCTCCATATGCCAAATTATGGCAGTGCTACATCTGTCCCACTGACCACCCAGTTCCCTTTTGGACCAATTTCAAAGAGTACCCATAAGTACTTGACCCATATGCAGTTATATAGTTATAAAGATGTTTTTAATGATAGAAAACTTTCATTATCATCTTCATCATAAAAGAAAAAACATATAACACACTCATTTAATGTATTGCCTTTTTATTAAGGTGAAAACTGTAGAAATTAAAGTAATCTTTGTCAGGTCCTGGTCATGTAAAGAGTTGCCAGAGAGGAACTAACATAAATCTCAGGTCTGTATGACGGTGATATGACCACAACATTGAGTTACACAGTGAATGCATGACACATATATTCTACTTACGTCAGATCCCAGCGCATGGGTGCAGAAACACCTTCCTGGAGATTAATTATCATTCAAGTTTATACATGGATAGATACTAGAGAAGATTATAGTAGTACCTTGATGAGGCAACGGTGGCCGAACGGTTTGCGGAGCGGTCTTGATACCGGAAGGTCGCTAGTTCGTATCCCCGGACCGGCACGTTAAAATTACCACCGCTGAAGTGCCCTTTGACAAGGCATTGAACCCCTACCATGAAATGTTCTATGAGCAGGGCCTGGCTGTAAACAAGTTCTTGAGCTTAGTCCAGTTACCCTGGGTAAACATAGTACCTTTCCTTATTCCTTAGTCCAGTTACCCTGGGTAAACATAGTACCTTTCCTTTCCTTAGTCCAGTTACCCTGGGTAAACATAGTACCTTTCCTTTCCTTAGTCCAGTTACCCTGGGTAAACATGGTACCTTTCCTTTCCTTAGTCCAGTTACCCTGGGTAAACATAGTACCTTTCCTTTCCTATGACCTGACAGATATGCTGTCTCCTCCCGATATATAACATGTATGGCAAATGATTGAGCATATTATACACCTTGAGAAAATGCACCAATTATTAAATGGAGTTAAAAATGGACTAAGTTTTCATAACAGCATGAAGCACAACAACAAGCTGTCTTAATTCCACAGTCAGGAGCATGTCGGTGTTAATTGGTCAATTAATCAGAGCAAAGTCGTCCTTTGTGGTTGTCATTCTTGCATCCACTATAAGAGGTCATGTTAATGACACAGATCTGCTCCATTGTGGACAAGAACCATCTTTATTTACATTCATGCTGAATGTTGTGGGTCAATGATTCAAAGTCCATCGTTGACTGAATGGTTACTCTCGTGCTAGTTTGACGATGGGTTCTCAGATTGCTCTTGTGCAGGCAGGACACACACACACACACACACACACACACACACACACACACACAGGACACACACACACACACACAAGCTTGGCCCAAGTGACTTGGGTCAATTTATCATTGCATATAGTGCATCTGGTAGACTTTTCCACAATAGTAAATACAGTCAATGTCCCAACCCAGGAGACCAACAGGGTGCTCAAATGTCTTGAAAGCTTTATGGCGCTTCTAGGACCAGTGGGAATGTAGACATTTAAAAAGAAAATATTCCCAGCATTCCAAAGATATGGAGAGGAAATAAAGTTGAAAGAAAAAAGCCAACATGTTTCGACCGGTTATCAGGGTGTGGGAATGTTCCTGATGAACGTAACCAGATCTCAGATCTGTACGTGTGTGATGGTTTTAATGAGTCCACTGTAGGCTACTGTATTATATTATCACATACCGGTATATTAAAAGTGTGCCTTCATGGAGTTAGTGAAACACACTTTTTACAAGGAGTGCAGGGTCTGGGTAAAATTGTGTTAATTATATGGGTAGCTATCCTAAAATATTTGGTGTTTGTGGCGTCAATCTCCCCAATTAAATATATTCTAATGTCAGATTTATGTAGAGGCCACAGTATACTGCTGCAGTACGGCCCGCTCTCTATGCTTTTCTCTTTAATTTTTTGCCAGATGTGTGCTTACAGTTTGTCCTTCCAGATGCCAAGTTATGAATTTGCTGTGGCTCAGGAGGCAGAGCAGGTTGTCCTCCTCCTGTCTACATGTCGAAGTGTCCTTGGGCAAGACACTGACCCCTACGTTGCCTCCAATGAGTTGGTCGGTGTGAGCTCGCCACCAAAACACTATAGGCCTGTACTTGTCTACACCAACTGGGTCGACTCCTTCGTCCATTTTATTTCACCAGAACATTTAAAGACAAATATACTACACTTCTTTGAAAAAAGGGAAATCATCATGTATAAGTTAAAGAAAGGGAAAATCATGTACAGTATACTAGAGAAGATTCTAGTAGTACGTTGATGCCCTGACATGTCTCCTCCGGACAACTATTAAATGGAGTAAAAAATGTAATGTTTGTGTTAATTAGGGGACAAGATGTACACTTTCCCTTCATTGTCAATGGCGTTTTTAAAACAAACATTGAACAAAAAACAAACATTAAACCTGTATATATCTAGTATAGTAGGCCATAGGGTTTCCTATGACCTGACAGATATGCTGTCTCCTCCCGATATATAACATGTATGGCAAATGATTGAGCACATACCTTGAGAAAATGCACCAATTATTAAGTAAAAAATGGACTCAGTTTTCATAACAGCATGAAGCACAACAAGCTGTCTTAATTCCACAGTCAGGAGCATGTCTGTGTTAATTGGTCAATTAATCAGAGCAAAGTCGTCCTTTGTGGTTGTCATTCTTGCATCCACTATAAGAGGTCATGTTAATGACACAGATCTGCTCCATTGTGGACAAGAACCATCTTTATTTACATTCATGCTGAATGTTGTGGGTCAATGATTCAAAGTCCATCGTTGACTGAATGGTTACTCTCGTGCTAGTTTGACGATGGGTTCTCAGATTGCTCTTGTGCAGGCAGGACACACACACACACACACACACTTGGCCCAAGTGACTTGGGTCATTTTTATCATTGCATACACTTGCTTAATTTAAATCTGGTAAAATTTGACTTTTCCACAATAGTAACTACAGTCAATATATGTCCCAACCCAGGATGAATTGCAATAGTAGCCTAGGCTAATGTGTCATAGTTTTTTGCAGAGAGACCAACCGGGTGCTCAAATGTCTTGAAAGCATTGTACCAAGACATCAGAGACACATACTTCCCACAGATTACAACCACACACGGAGATTTTGAAAACATGACCAATGACAAAAAACTCCCATATCTGCTGGGCGAAGTACAACAATGTGCAAACACAGCAGCAAGATTTGTGAGTTGCTGTGATAGGAGAAGGATATCAAATGGAACACAACCACCCTAAAGACTAATCATTGTGTATATTCCTGCACTACCTGCATCGAGTTATCTTGGTACACAGAAGTTGATCTATTGAAGATTCTGACCTTCAAAGTACATAATTTTTGTTTTGATTGTATTGCTGTACTGTTGTTTTGTTCTTTCTGCTTTGGCAATGTAAACGTATGTTTTCTCATGCCAATAAAGCCCTTTGAATTGAAAGCTTTGTGTTGTGTGTGTTAATTATATGGGTACTTCAGTTTTGGTATAGCCTACTGAGGTATCAGCATTTTCATTTGACTCAATTAGCCTACTGTGGTTGAGTACCCCCAACACACACACACACCTTCTGGGGGTCATCATGTATACTGTGTAGTTCATGGACAGATACTTAATGATAACAATAGACAAGAACTTGACCACACCCAAACATTTGCATTATACAGGTCTTCAACGACCCTCCCTGGTTCCTCAGTCTTCAGCCATGATGAGTCCGTTTCCTCACATTTATGTGTGGAAGTAGCCCTGAAACATGACTGCCATGATGATTATCATGACAGTCATGACGTAACTGCACCCTATTTTTGGCGCTCGCTGCATTTACAAGATTTCCGTATATATAAACATTCAGATTTCAAATATAAAGTACTCACAATTTCTCCCACGGGTGTTAGTTAGTAGCAGCACCAGCGATTAGAATTGCTGCATCCCGCGTTATTTAATAAAAAGCATTTTTGTCCGAGCCAATGGGAAAATAACAGCTCGGATAAAAATGCTTTTTATTAAACAACGCGGGATGCAGAAATTCTTAATCGCTGGAGCTGCTACTAACTAACACCCGTGGGACAAATTGTGAGTACTTTATATTTGAAATCTGATTGTTTATATATATGGAAATCTTGTAAATGCAGCGATCGAGCGCCAAAAACAGGGTGAAGTTTCTTCATGACTCTCGTATGAATACGAGAGTCATGAATCATGGCTAGTGTGGAAGTGACTTTTAAGTGACGTCCTGTGGCAGATATACTTTACAGAACGTGTGTGTGTGTGGTAGGCGTCAGAGGCGCAACACTGACCGAACGCTAGGGGGGGATATAGAGCGGCGCCGCGAAAAATCCGTCCCCCCCGTCCCCCCCACTACCCTAGGGGAGGGGGGGATGGGGGGGTCTAACCACCAAAACGTGGGGTTATGGTTAGGGTCGGACTACAGAGAGGTTGTTCCAGTCACTGGAAGCTAAACTATCTGCAATTTCCCCGAAAAATAATTAGCCTATATCTATACAAGCTCCATTAGCAGGCAGCAGCATGTTTTGTCTAAATTGTCTTTGTGGCCAACAAATGTAGCTACATTTGCAAACAGTGCTGTTGACCATGTTGTTACATGGTCCATATAACATACCACCAGACCACCAACAGACAATGCCAATATGCTATATTAACATTAGAACGTTTTAAAGACAGATTAATTATTGACGACAATGCAACCTGTGGGTCCAACGTCACTGAAAACTTTCATAATGGCAATTACATTTACTCACGAGTGCTGATGTGAAATGGAGGATGTAAGAACACACTTTTGTTGTATTAGAGCAGGGTAAATATGAAGTTTTGCGCCAAGGTCTTGTTTATATTCCTCTTTACATAGGTTGTATGTTATTGTCGCAATTTGGTCCGTCTGAGATCTGAGTGAGGGGGCCTTCCTGAGTGAGGGGGTTTCTGACGGCGTCGCTTACTCGCTTCCCCTCTGTCAGAGGTGGAAGCTACGCGCAGCCGTCGGGAACCCCCCCAAACCGACTGTCCCCCCCCCCCTCCAGAAAAGAGGTCTTTCTGCTACAGAAACTGTCAGACGAAGACCAAAAACACTAGCGGGGTTCCTATGTTGCGTTATATTTTTCGAAAGAAGCAACAGCTGTACCTATAGTCTCGTACCAGGCCCAAACTCATCTGGGGGGGACCAATGTGACGCTGGCAGGGGACGCGTCCCCCGCGTCCCCTAGGCTATTGCGCCCCTGGTAGGCGTATAGTTATAGTGTAGTGTAGCCTATACGTGCATGCATGTGTTTTGTAACTGCGTTGTATGTTTTACCCATAGTTTTACCATGCAAGTGAAGAAACGCCGAGGCCGGGTTACACCCGCTTGTCCGCTGCAAAATCGGCCCCGTGCTGATGCACACGCACGGCGGCTTTGTGTATTTGGAGGCGAGCGTTGGACCGACCCAGACGGACCAGTACCAGTCCTCCTGGGCCTCCAGAGCCTCCAGGGTTCTGCTGACGGAGATGTGGAGACGGCAGGATGCAGCTGTGTTGCCGCGGCAGGGCAGGCTCCATCGTGCTGCGTTCACGCTGCTGCGATCCTATGGATAAGGTGTGTCTTACTGTTTAAATCAGTGTCAGTGTTTGTATCATCATATAATCGTCATCTTTTTAGAGGACTTCATGTTTTTTTGGCTATAGGCCTATAGAAGTGTATATTTGTACGTCTCTAAATGTTATGATGAATTGAAAAGGGTGGACCCTCTTGTAAACAAGTCATGTAATACTTTATGGTGTCGTCACAGTTGACAGTTTTTGTAGTTGAGTTGTATTTTGTATAGGCTACACTAGACTGAGTTAAACATTGACATTGATTTTACAATATAAATTGGGGGTCCCACACTCACTCACACACACACACACACACACACACACACACACACACACACACACACACACTCACACTCACACACACAGGGTATAATATGCTTTCTCTGTTTTAATGGGCAAATTGATAGAATTTATGGCCAAAGAAAACAACCTAACACGATTCCTAAATGTAATGACCAACTTTTCTTTCTTTTTTTGTTTACACAAACCACAACAACCCTTTTCATTCAACCTTTCTGAAAATGTATAATATGTAAACATTATATGTTTATTTATTTGGGTAACATAGTATTTGTATTGTCATGTGTGTCTACTGCTCAGTTCATTATGACCTGTTGAGGGCATGCAGGAGCAGAGCCCTGTGATTAGAGTGAGGCAGCATTGATTGCACCTGTGTGAGCTGAACTCAGTCAGAACGCAGTGTTTCAGTGGTGCAGCTAGGGAGCTCTTCCCACGTCTAAAAAGAGTGTCCTTAAATGAAGAATATAAGAGAAGATAACGTAGCTCTCCTAAAATAATCTGCAGAAGGCGCACACGGTATGTTACATGTTGTTGTTTTCTTTGTCAAGTAAACAGTGTTGTAATTCTGCCGATCGTTTAATTGTTTGTGTACATCTCATTGTGTTTGTTTATATACATTAAGGACGTCATTATTGACTGACAACAAGGACATTCATATTTCATGTTTAATTGTGTTTAAAAAGGATGTTATGTATGTGAAATAAATAACCTCGAGATATCAGTTGGATCGTTTGTTATTCTGCTGGATAGGAGCGGTTACAGAAATCCCCATTAATTTTCCTCATAGACTTTTCAAAAAGTATTTATTTAAAGACATTTACGCCGCGGACAAAGACAACTCTTTGTCGTGACAAATCATGACAATAAAATGTTTTGGGCCAAACAAAGAATTAGAAAGTAGAAAAAAAACGGCAGGTTACAACACTTTTTTTGTTGTTTTTCTTCCTTGTAATTATTCGTTCGTTTGTTGTCATGATTTGTCACGACAAGAGTTGGCTTCGTTACGACGCTTATAAGGTCTTTAAATAAATACGTTTTGAAATGTCTATGGGGAAAAATGCATTGGGAACTATTTCCTGGGCCTGGCGTCGTCATGAAAGGGGGCGGGACTGCGACGCTCTATTGGATCTTGTGTGTTGTGTTTATGCCTAATGTCTTATTTATCATCATATTTTCTACAGGTGGAAAACGCTGTGAGGCGCAACGCTGCGTCCAGAATGAAGCGTGGCGGTCAGCAGCAGCACAGCGTCCGTGTCAGCGGCGGCATCCGCTTCAAAGTGAAACGCCACAAGAGGAAGACGGTCTACAAGCCATCATCATCATCAGTGTCCTCTATCAGAGCTGCCTGCAGGCCCCCTGCTGGTGAGGTCACACACTACACCTCACATGAAGAGTGGAGGCAGAGCAGGCTTCGCACACGCATGGCGCCGTTCTACAGCGGCATCAGCGACAGCCTTGTGTCCACCCACTACCACTCTGTACCCTAGTGACTAGTGACTATATAGGGCCTAGTCTACTCAATGTGACAGCCTTGTGTCCACCCACTTCCACTCTGTACCCTAGTCTACTCAATGTGACAGCCTTGTGTCCACCCACTTCCACTCTGTACCCTAGTCTACTCAATGTGACAGCCTTGTGTCCACCCACTTCCACTCTGTACCCTAGTGACTAGTGACTATATAGGGCCTAGTCTACTCAATGTGACAGCCTTGTGTCCACCCACTTCCACTCTGTACCGTGTGTGTGTGTGTGTGTGTGTGTGTGTGTGTGTGAGTGTGAGATAGAATGGTACCCCAACTTTCAGCAGCTGTCACAAAGTTTCCCAATGGAGTTGAACAAATGAGGTGATGTGTGTGTGTGTGTGTGTGTGTGTGTGTGTGTGTGTGTGTGTGTGCGTGTGCGTGCGCGCTACGTCACATGTTGCATTACAAACGTAACATGCCCATATAAAGACCTGCCGCGCCGCCAATATAAGCCTGTGCAGTGACGTTGAGGACACATTGTGGGCAGCTTGGTGTCCGGGTGAGATTAGACGCTTCATTTAGCTTATGTCGGCCCGAGCTGCCGTTTGACGGGAGGAGCCCGTTCAGCCAAACCTTAAAGGAAAGAAGGGAGCTCATTGGAGGAGCCCGTTCAGCCAAACCTTAAAGGAAAGAAGGGAGCTCATTGGCTCATTGCTGTTCGTCAAACGGAGCCGCGGAGCTGCAGAGCGCACAAGGAAACCGCCGCAGCCGATCTGCAACGATGGGCCTCAAGGTCAGGCAAGGCAAAGCCATCGCTTATCTGAACAGCACGTTCAAACAAAAGGCCAAATCGGAGAGCATCCTTACGACGAACATAAAAGGACTGTACGACGATGACTCGTACGTGAAGACGGAGGAGGACGCGGATACCAAGAGTCCGGCCGAGCCTAAACATGCCGCGGCGGCGGCGGCGGTGCTGAACAAAGGCGCGGCGGCGCAAGGTTGTCCGCCGAAGACGACGACGGCCAAGAACAAATGGACCGTCCGTCAGCCGCTGGACTGGAGCACCTGCCAGGCGCTGGACGAAGCCACCCCGGTGCCCATCCTGCCCAAGCCGTGCCGCACCGCGGACGGCGTCGCCTCCAGCAAGGCCTCCTCCGCTTACCCGTCCCTGTCTGCCGCGCCCCAGGGAGTCGGGGACGGAGGCGACGGCGGCGGCCTCGACGCGCACACAACGACAGCGGGCCCCAACGAGCCGTGCGTCAAACCTCTGACTCCCGGGCAGGCCCTGAGGCAGTTCGGCTCCCAGCTGACCGCCCTGGAGCAGACGGAGATCCACTCCTACCCGGACGTCTACTTCCCGGGCGTCGACGCCCAGAAGAGGCCCACCGTCGCCGGCGGCAAGAACCTGGGCTACGACGACGAGGACGCCCACTACATCAACGTCCCGCACGACCACCTGGCCTACCGCTACGAGTTCCTCAAGGTCATCGGCAAGGGCAGCTTCAGCCAGGTGGCCAAGGTGTTCGACCACAAGCTGCGGCGGCACGTGGCCCTGAAGATGGTGCGCAACATGAAGTACTTCCACCGGCAGGCGCAGGAGGAGATCCGCATCCTGGAGTACCTGCGCCAGCAGGACCACGGCGGCGCCATGAACGTGGTGCACGTGCTGGAGACCTTCATGTTCCGCAACCACATCTGCATGACGTTCGAGCTGCTGAGCATGAACCTGAACGAGCTCATCAGGAAGAACAGGTCCAGGGGCTTCAGCCTGCCGGTGGTGCGGAAGTACGCCCACTCCATCCTGCAGTGTCTGGCCGCGCTGAGCAGCCACGGGATCATCCACTGCGACCTCAAGCCCGACAACATCCAGCTGGAGCAGGAGGGACGCAGCTGCATCAAAGTGATCGACTTTGGCTCCAGCTGTTTCGAGGGAAGCAACCTGTTTCAGACGGCGTACATCCAGTCTCGTTTCTACCGCGCCCCGGAGGTGATCCTGGGCTCGCGGAACGGCCTGCCCATCGACATGTGGAGCTTCGGCTGCATCCTGGCGGAGCTGCTGACGGGCTACCCGCTGTTCCCCGGAGAGGACGAAGGCGACCAGCTGGCCTGCGTCATGGAGCTGCTGGGCATGCCTCCGCAGAAGGTCCTGGAGCAGGCCAAGCGGACCAAGAACTTCATCAACTCCAAGGGCCGTCCGCGCTACTGCAGCGTCACCACGCTGTCCACGGGCAGCGCGGCGCTGACCGGGTCCCGCTCCCGCCTAGGCAAGACGAGGGGCCCCCCGGGGAGCAGGGAGTGGAGCGCTGCGCTCCAGGGCTGCGACGACCCCACCTTCATCGACTTCATAAAGAAGTGCCTGGACTGGGACCCCTCGGAGCGCCTCAAGCCCCGACAAGCCCTGGAGCACCCCTGGCTGGCGGGCAGGCCCTTGGCACCCATGCACCGCCGACTGCCCAATCCCCTGTCCGGGGCCAACACGGGCCCTGCAGTGGCCCCCGCGGCGAAGACGTCCCCAGAGCACCACAGCGGCACCACCTCCTGCGTCAGGCCGCGGGTCACCTCCTCCTCCTCCTCCTCCGCTCAGGATGAGGTGGAGGTGACCTGCGTCAGGCCGCGGGTCACCTCCTCCTCCTCCTCCTCCGCTCAGGATGAGGTGGAGGTGACCTGCGTCAGGCCGCGGGTCACCTCCTCCTCCTCCTCCTCCGCCCAGGGTGAGGTGGAGGTGACCTGCGTCAGGCCGCGGGTCACCTCCTCCTCCTCCTCCTCCGCTCAGGATGAGGTGGAGGTGACCTCCGTCAGGCCGCGGGTCACCTCCTCCTCCTCCTCCTCCGCTCAGGATGAGGTGGAGGTGACCTCCGTCAGGCCGCGGGTCACCTCTTCCTCCTCCTCCGCTCAGGATGAGGAGCGCACGTATACATCCCCCGCCATCCGTCCTGCCTCCTCGGTGAATAAACGACACCGCGAGGATGGCGAGGAGGAGGCTGTGGAGGCAGCCGGCCATAAACGTCAAAAAGCAACTGGGGAGAGATGACATTGAACGGCAGCAACACATTATCGGTGACATTATCGTGTTTTCTCATGTTGAACCTTCTATCGGTATAACAATGTTAGCGTGTGTCCGGGCAGCTCTTTGCCTTTGGACCACAGAGTCATGGCTTCGGTCCTGTGCACCGGCAACTCTGCACTGTATGATGGCTATCGTCTTATACGACCTACTTATAGCATTGTTGGTCTGATCAAACCGGGTGCAGGTCTTTTTTCCGACAGCATATTGATCCGAAACCTCAATCCTAACCCTAACCGCAAGCACGGGAGCAGCGCATGTCGGACCATCGCTTTTTCGCATCGCAGCGAATGTCCCCCCCGCTGCGGATCGGATCGTTGCCCCGTCGGCTAGAATGCTGTCGGGGAAAAAAGGCCGCCTCCCGATCAAACCATATGCTTTGAATGAGCAAGGGCACTTGGCTCACAACCAGTGACGATATTGTAATTTTTTTTTTGTTTTTGATCGAGCCCATGACACTTGTTTCTCCGGGAACAGTAGCTGTCTAGTTCTTTGTTTGAGAGTCCAATGTTCATATAGCTGGTCCCGAGAGTGACCCCATTTAACTCTTCCTGTACCAAAGTAGCCCCCATGTCAGTAGAATGCTCTGAATCAGGGATGGGCAACTTTGACGATGGAGAGGGCCACTATAGTTCCACACTCACTCCTGAGGGGCCACAGTGCATATTACTGTCGTAGCAAAAATAGCCTAATCTAAAAGCTCACACAAATCATCGCAATGCGATGCGTTTTTAGCTTGTAGATCAGCAATTTATTTTGCTATATTTGAATTGAAAACCTGAATAATGTTTTCAGAACCATCTAAATACTACAGCATGCAGAGGAGAAGTCATAACGGAACCATCTAAACACTACAACATGCAGAGGAGAAGTCATAACAGAACCATCTAAACACTACAGCATGCAGAGGAGAAGTCATAACAGAACCATCTAAACACTACAGCATGCAGAGGAGAAGTCATAACAGAACCATCTAAACACTACAGCATGCAGAGGAGAAGTCATAACAGAACCGTCTAAATACTACAGCATGCAGAGGAGAAGTCATAACAGAACCATCTAAATACTACAGCATGCAGAGGAGAAGTCATAACAGAACCATCTAAATACTACAGCATGCAGAGGAGAAGTCATAACAGAACCATCTAAATACTACAGCATGCAGAGGAGAAGTCATAACAGAACCATCTAAACACTACAGCATGCAGAGGAGAAGTCATAACAGAACCATCTAAACACTACAGCATGCAGAGGAGAAGTCATAACAGAACCATCTAAACACTACAGCATGCAGAGGAGAAGTCATAACGGAACCATCTAAATACTACAGCATGAGGAGAAGTCCTCAAGGCGTCTTACTGGTTTTATTGAGTAGCCTACATTTATTAAAGCACTGTCTGTACACGAGTAAAAACAATATAATGTTAATAGTAGTTTTGCTTTACTGGAGTGTTTTTTCTTTTTTTTTGTATTAAGTAGGCCTATAGGCCTACTTTATACTCACTTTATGTTGTACTTTTTACTCCACTACAGTTATTTGACCACTTAAGTCGATTCTATTTTATTCTTCACCTATTGTGTAGATCAGCGCATTGTGAGTGAGCTTATACTATAGATAGTAAAAGCGAGTATTTCGAACCAGAAATCATGTTATGTTGCAGTTTACTCAAGGTCTTCTGGCGCCCCCTGCTGCTCAATGTTGAGAATGAGAGCCACTAGTTGGACTCCTAATGCCATAGTAGTGTGAGTTGAGTGGTATAGTAGGCTTGGCAGGTGAGTTTGGAGTTTGGACTCAGAACTACCCCCTCCTCTCTCTCTCTCTCTCTCCCTCTCTCTCTCTCTCTCCCTCTCTCTCTCTCTGCCCCCCCCCCCCCCCCCCCCCCCCCCACACACACACACACACACATGTTACAAGTCAAATAAACACCTATTAATGTAACCCACATGTAGGCTACATCGAGCAGCTCATGGTGAAGACAGACAGACAGACAGACAGACAGACAGACAGGTCTCCCGGCCGGCCATCATCCTGCCACCAAACCCAGGTGAGTTCCTATCCTCTGCAGGTGTTAGCTTATAGCTAATTAGCTGCTTAGCATTGCGATGGAAGGAATTAATGTGTATAATGTAAATGTACAGTGTAATTTCACTTTGATGTTCCTTCAACAAGTCAGTCAGGATGAAGCATTGCTGTGTGAAGTTTATATTATACAGTATATAGTATTATCGAGCTCTGTTTCATTATTGTGATGTTTTATATATGCAGGCCTATAGACTCTATAGTCTGTGGTGTATAAACTGCAGTGGTTCCTAAACCTTTTCATGTGAAGGGCCCCAAACCAGCTCAGAGGCCTTGTGGTTAGAGTGTCCGCCCTGAGACTGGGAGGTCGGGGGTTCGATCCCCGGCCGGGTCATACCAAAGACTGTAAAAATGGGACCCAGTGCCTCCCTGCTTGACACTCAGCATCAAGGGTTGGATTGGGGATTATAAGTCCCTGCGACATACTACTGTCATGTCCAGGGGGTGTACTTGTACATCAAGCCAATCTACAACTCACAAAGCGTCGCGCTGCGATGCGTTGTGAGCTTGTAGATCGGCTATTTTCAGCTTGCAACCAAGTGTAAAATGACTTATAGTGGATCTCTTGTCCACTAGTCCCTTCCTAACATTTTAGTCTAGTTTATAGTCATCGTAGATTCGTTTTTATTTAGTTTTAGTCAGTGAAAAAAGGTAGTCGACGAACATTTTTCAAAAATTCACATCAATCAATCAAAACATGCAGCGCTTGAATTCACAGAAATCTCTTTTATCGCATTCCAGAGTCAATAAACCAAGATTTGACTAATTTAAGTTTAATAGGAGACTAATTAACACCGTGGGAGTTGTTTTGGATTGGTCTCCTATACCGCAGAATTATTATAATTTATTTCATTCTAATACCAGCCTGGAAATAAAGTTCACACCATGAGCAACATGAGTCGTGCTGTGAGTCACTCAGTGGCATGGATTTCTGTACAACTATACGCATTCGTGAGAGTTTGGGCACAGACGGGGTTAAAGGCCGGAGGCTGCAGCCCCCTTTGATGTCTTAAGTGTCGAGGAATGTATACTGACTCCCCCACATCCTGGCAGTGTTGCCATGTCTGTTTATTATAAGTGACTTTGGGCTTGTTTTTCTGTAATGTCGCTTGTAGTGGTATAGTTGCGGTTTGCATTATTTTATTTTTGGCTTGTTTCTAAAGTGCAGTTGCTTATTTATGGGATTCCATTCCTAAATGCTGTTGAAACCAGTGGTTCTCAATCATGTCTATGACAAGGACCCCCAGAATAATCACCTGAAAACTGTTTTGTGATCAGGGACCCCCATAGCTAGGCTACAAGAATTGTGTTGTGAGCTTGTAGATCGGCTATTTTCAAATAGCTGATGTGGCCTTTAGTCACTTCTTTCGGGCGAATACTGGACAACTCAACCCCGGTGCTTGCCCGTTTTTCCTCCCGGAATGTTCACCAGTGAGGGGGGATAACTTTGTAATATGCTATTGGCTGTTTGTATTCTTTTTGGAAAAATATAAAAATATACTCTTGTGGAAAGGCTATATTATTTCACTTATATTGACCCTATAAACAATTTCGTATTATTTAGTATATGTAAGGTTTTGCCCACTCAAATGGTACCTCGTCAGATAATCCCCACATATCCTACAACGACTTCTGTGAACTGACTTCACTGTAGTAGCTTTTCATAAATTACATTTGTACTTAGGCTGTTCTGCTGTCATGAAAGTTTATAGTTAGAGAAATCCAAAGTCCAGCCGTCTGCTGTCCAGCCTCTCCCACCAACCCCTCACTGGGGATAATTCTGGGAGGAAAACGGAAACGGGGTGAGTTGTCTTGTTACCCTTTCGGGCTACCTGGTTGCTTGTTACTCTCACAAAATCTGGCAACACTTCCCTCAGTGAATGAGCATGAAAACACTTAACACAGTGCAGTTTTTGTATCCTGTTTTCTCCTCACGTGTTCAATAATTAATAATTAATTAATAATTGCATATGTCTATTGTCTGGCAGAGAGAGAGAGAGAGAGAGAGAGAGAGAGAGAGAGTTGCTGTTATGTTTCCGTTTGTTAATTTATTTTCATTGTTACTGTATTGCTTGTTGTTCATTATTGTTGCAGATGTTTGTTGTTGTCTCTGTGTGCGCAGAGAGTTGTCTCTGTGTGCACAATGTTGACTTTTGTTTTGTTGTATGTACGCTTTGGCAATGTAGAACATATTTATCATGCCGATAAAATGGCAAATTGAAATTGAGAGAGAGAGAGAGAGAGAGAGAGAGAGAGAGAGCGCCTGGGAAAGATCTGCATGGTGAATTGAAAACACTCTGTTGACTTGTTGTAGGTACTGTTTTCAAGAGGTTGGGTCGACTGACTCACTTTTGGCATTTACAGTTACAGTAAATGCCTGTTGTGCCATAACTGACCCGTACGTGTTTCAAGACTTAGCCGTGATAGCAACAACTGATTGTTCTGTAGCTCAGGGGTGGGGAAACCTTGACGATGGAGAGAGGGCCACTCTATATATGTCCACACTCACTCCATTGAGCCACGTAGTCAGTGTTGTACCCGAACGATCGTTCACGAACTCGTTCATATTTAGGGTGAACGTGAAGTGAACGTACTGTATTTCTGTTTGATGAACGTCATTGTGAACACGTTCGTTTCTGGCGTGTGTGAACGTCACTTTTTCACGTTCAACTGTCGTTCAAGAGTGAGTGTTTCAATAGAGCCTTCCAGGCAAAATCCCCGGCACTAAAACACACCCTAAACATGCCTTAATATTTAGCGGAAATGACGTAGTGCATATTACTGTCATAACAAAAATAGCCGATCTACAAGCTCCACCGCGACGCGTTTTGAGCTTGTAGATCAGATATTTTTTGCTATTATTTGAATTGAAATCCTGAATGATGTTTGGCTATTTTTTTTTTTTTTGGAATCCTGAAAAGTATATACCGTTTTATTGAATTTCAAATGCATCTAGTTATAGTTATGTTAACTTTATGAACTGTTAATATAACTATACTATTGGATACAAAAATAATATTTTAATACTAGTCATGAAGTAATTCATGTCATCAGTAACGGCTGAAATCAACACTTTATCGGTATTCTGATATTAACATGCGGGCCGCATTAAGTGAAGGTGGGGGCCGCATGTGGCCCCCGGGCCACCAGTTGCCCACCCCTTTTCTAGCTAAACAATAGCAGTTGTTCAGAGTTAACGGCGTTAGGTAATAACTGCAAACAGAAAGAAACACGAAACACATACTATTAATGCACAGTTATATGGCGACTGCATAAGCGTCTCATTGTGACTGTATTTAGAGCATTTTAAGCATACATATAACACATTTATAAGCACTTACACTTACGCAAACTCGGCACCTCCGACTATAGTCAACATTGTAACTGAATGAACTGGAAACCGACACACATTGTAAACACTTTTACTCCAATTATCTTTATTGATATCTACACATCCCTGAGATACTGTAATTGGTTGGCAAGAGGACGTCTGTTCCTTTAATAACACAGAGACAGTTTAAATGACACTCAGTTTCACAGTGATACATTGGGTTGGCTATGAATGCTCGCTCAGGGGATAAACTCGACAGTCATCGTGATATCGGGATAGGATCGGGATACATTTCATAAAGTATTTATTTAAAGACGGTTACGCCGCGGGACACAGCCAACTGGAGTCGTGACGATTCATGACGACAACCACAATATTTTGGACGGGGTCATGCCTATGTTCCCTCAGCCCTATGTTCCCTCAGCCCTATGTTCCCTCAGCCCTATGTTCCCTCAGAGGGAGCATTGGTCCGAGGTGCGCTGGGGGTCGGGAGAGGGTGGGTGGTTAGGTTTAGGTGTCTGCCCCGGGGGAGGTTAGGGTTAGGGTGAGGGTTGGGGTTAGGTTTAGGTGTCTGCCCCGGGGGAGGTTAGGGTTAGGGTGAGGGTTTGAGGTAGGTTGTCCATCGGACCGTCGGCATATTGACACGGACCCGAGGGAACACATATAGGTACGGTCCCTTTTGGACCAAACAAATAATTACAAAGACGCCCTCTATACTGACAGTGACGTCAGGCTTCAGTGCAGTCAGAAGTCTGACGTCAATTATCGGTAGAGGGCGCAATAATTATACTTCCGTGAACCGGGCCGGGGGGGGGGATCGAGGGGACCAGCAAGTGACGTCAGGACTCTGGCGCTCCATTTGAAACCATCTCTCCTTCTGTGATCACCACCACGGACTTCTCTTCAGGCCTCGCCGTCTCCTGTCCTGAGCTTGTCACCGCCGGGGGTGCCGGGTCTGTCAAAGAACAGCAAGGATGACAGTTCAGCGTTCGTCATATAATACTGCCGTCGAGTTAGTTTAACCCATTCTGACCTGAGATCAGACTCATACGAGGTTTCCACTGGACACACACACTGGTCTGATTAACCCATTCTGACCTGAGATCAGTTTCTAAAAATGTCACAGTCGTTCTTCGATTTTTCAAAAATAGCAGACCTACAAGCTCGTAGCGCGCCACTCGGTGGCGCGCTATGAGCTTGTAGATCTGCTATTTTTCAATAGCTTAAAGCATAACATGATGCTAACACCAAAATGGGTTCCCGGTCAGAATGGGTTAACTTTGTAAAAAGAAAAAAATCAGACCCGTCTGAACTGAGTGGTGCTGTGTATACTGTCCCAACCATAATCGTCGTTTTGGCTTCATCAATGCCAGCCGTGGCCAGTAGGCGGCTCCCAGACTACGTGCAGTTATAGGTCCATAAGATCGGCTTGATAAGGATAACCTGCTAGGAACCATCGGGTTGATGCCATTCGAAGCGATTGCCGACAAAAGGGCCTAGCGTAAAAAAAATAACAAGCTCGACACAATCCAGGTCTAGTCAGTCGACTGCGTGCATGAAACTAACAAGCACGTGCGGGCCGTTTTCACGGGACTGCGCCTGCATGTAAAATGTAAATACGCTCAACTTAAAGGGACACTTCACCCTTTTTGCAAAAGAATATATGTTAATGACGTTTAGAAGCTTTAGATCACTTTCCTGGGGGGTCTTTATGTGTGTAATATGTGGTTTTAGATATTTTAGATTGTAGCAGTGAGCCTGTTGTCTCTGATGTCATGGACACTGGTCTCACTACCTTCCTGGACTACAATTCCCATCATTCTTTGGTGCACTGCTCCTCCTTGTGGATAGGGGGGAGAGCTGCCTTACTGAGACAACATGTAGTCCAGGAAGGAAGTGAGCCCAGTGTCCATGACATCAGAGACAACAGGCTCACTGCTACAATCTAAAATATCTAAAACCACATATTACACACATAAAGACCCCCAGGAAAGTGTTCTAAAGCTTCTAAACGTCATTAACATATATTATTTTGCAAAAAGGGTGAAGTGTCCCTTTAAACGCAGGGCTCTCGTTGAAAATATGAATTATTACTGCGTGGTCCAGTTGTTGTTTTGAAACGTCGACTTAACCCATTCTGACCGGGCACCCATTTTGGTGTTGGCATCATGTTATGCTTTAGCTATTGAAAAATAGCAGATCTACAAGCTCATATCGCGCCACCGAGTGGCGCGATACGAGCTTGTAGGTCTGCTATTTTTGAAAAATCGACAGAACGACTGACATTTTTAGAATCTGATCTCGGGTCAGAATGGGTTATTCAGACCAGTGTGTGTCCAGTGGAAACCTTGTATGAATCTGATCTCAGGTCAGAATGGGTTAAAAACTAAGACGAAAAATGTTTGTCGACATACCTTTTCTTCACTGATGAAAACTAAATGAAAACTAAAGCTACGATGACTAAAACTAAGACTAAATATACTGACAATTTTGTCAACAAATACCAACTAAGTTAAAATTCTTAAGAAGGGACTATAGTGGACAAGAGATCCAGTATAAGTCATTTTACACTTGTTTGTATGCAGAAAATAGCTGATTTGTAGATCGGCTATTTTCAGCAAGTGTAAAAAAAAAAAAACACAAAGCACCAATTAAGAACCGCCAAAACACATTTTAGTCGACTAAATCAACTGTAGATTTAGTCGGCTAAAATCCTATGCTATTTAGTCGACTACAGCTAGACTAAACACTAAGACATTCCAAGAGACTATGGGCTGTATTTTGCGTGTCTTAAGTACCAGGTCTTATTCCCTAACTTGAGTAAACTAAAGACCTGGAGGCGTGATGATCAATGCCATTTGGCTATTCTGAGTGGCCAAAGAGCATTGATCATCACGCCTCCAGGTCTTTAGTTTACTCAAGTTAGGGAATAAGACCTGGTACTTAAGACACGCAAAATACAGCCCCATATGACTAAAACTAAAATAAAAATTTGCTGCCAAAAACAACACTTCCATTGCTGCCCATCTGAAAGGACCTTTAATATGCAGGTTAGGTAGAGTAGAAGATACACACCTGAGGATGGTTCAACCTTCTCCTTCTTATCCTAGACAAACAGAAGATATTAGCACAGCTCTTTAATAGTTCTTATAGCTGTAGCAATCCCCCCCCCCCCCCCCCGCCCCCTTTTCCCCTCACTGTATAAGTTTATTTTCCCTTTTTACCTCCTTTATGATGAAACCTGTTCTGTTCTTTGACTATATAGAAGTGTCTATTTGGCTGGCCAGGGGGGAGGCAGTTTAGAGAGCAGGATTATACTAAATGCATGACTAAATAATGATAATACTACACATTAAGCTATAGTAATTTAGACCGAAGTAATTAAAGCGGGTCCTGTTTGCAAATCAATAATAATATCGGCATTCTGATATTAACCTGCGGGCCACATTAAGTGAAGGTGCAGGGGCCTGTGTACTGTATACTACTGTATACTACTCTATACTATGTGTATACTACTGTTTATCATGTATAAAACTAAAGTAGTATCACAGGGAAACTACACAGCTCAGCTGATGCTGCAGACAATGGAGCAGTTGTTCCCTATCAAATAACCCCTATATCCATACCATAAATACAAACATTATTCTGCTGGCATTACCCACCTCGTGTTTTCTGAAGTGCTTTCCGAGGATGTAGCATAAGAGGAGAACACCCACTCCAGCCAGGAGGATTATGCCAAACCACTGGGACACAAACGTACAGTACAGTGGAACCATTACCATTCTGGCAAATCCTTCTATAGGAAAAAAACATTTTTGTATTGTCCAAACTATAAACAATATAAAACTGATAAGGCGTCAACATTGCAACGTGTAAAGGGTTTTTTCTACTGCATATTCCGGTTCTCAATACCCTCTCATATTCAAAGATTTGCGCCACATTTTCCAAAAAAAAAAGAAAGAGCTTGTAGATCTGCTCTTTTTCAATAGCTTTCAATAGTCAATAGTCCTTACTTGTGTAAACCAACTTCTATCGGGACATGAGAGGTCCTTACTTGTGTAAACCAACTTCTATCGGGACATGAGAGGTCCTTACCTGTGACTCGGCCGTGAACCCTTGCGACTTCAGCATGCAGTCTTCCCGCGTGCCTACCCTGGCGTGTTCTCCTCTCCTCTTCCAGCACGGCACGGTGGCGTTCCCCGGGGGCTGGCACCACTTCTGCGGCGCCGAGCCCTTGATCTCCACGAAGCGCCCCTCCCAGTCCGTCAGGGCGCACGCCAGGTAGCGCCCGTCCAGGAGCAGCAGCACGAGCCAGATGACGGCGGGGACCCCGCTCGTGACGGCGTTTTGGAACATGGAGCACGGATCGCCGCACGTGCACTTCCGGATGCTTATGGCCAGCATCAGGAGGACGGCGAGGGAGGCGGGAACGACGAAGAATAAGGACGCGGACAGTTGGTTCCACGTGTTGCAGGGACACTCGAACTGCATCGCCAGCAGCCTCTCGATGGCCATGAGGACGAAGCCGAAGGACACGTTCGCCGCCAAGGGACTCTGCGTCAGTTCGTCCACCATCTTCTGCAGCAACTTTGCTTCTTTCGCCTTCTTTGTTTCAGCCACGACATCATCGCTCTGGGAGGCCATTCTGTTAAAGTATAGAAACTAAAAAGGAAAATAAATGATGCCTTGATCGCCTTAATGGAGAGATTATGAATCCTCTATATGCCTGGCTATAGCTCAGCTGTATAGACTATACTTCCTGCGACTGCAATCCGTCTGGGTTGACATCCAACGACTAAATGCCACAAAGCGAGGAGGTTGTTGCCGTCTGTTATAACTCGGGGTCCATGAGTGGTTCCAGATGGGGGTAGCGGTTTTGGGGGGTGGAGTATGTATAAGACAGCAGTGACCACAGACATACCAGCCCTTTTCCAATTCTTCTACAACATTGGTATCAGGCCTCGAGGTCCAAAAGGTCCTCAGATGATTGAATTAGCCTGATGTGCAACAGTGCTCTCTCACTCAACGGTAAACAAACCAAGTACAGTATTAGTGTAGTATAGGCCTTTACATACAAGGGTATATCTGCACATTTCTAAAGTTACAATTTCATGACTTGAAACTTTTTTAACACAAAAAAAAAACCCCCACCTTTTGGGTGTTTTAACCCATTCTGACCTGAGATCAGATTCTAAAAATGTCAGTCGTTCTTCGATTTTTCAAAAATAGCAGACCTACAAGCTCGTAGCGCGCCACTCGGTGGCGCGCTATGAGCTTGTAGATCTGCTATTTTTCAATAGATAAAGCATAACATGATGCTAACACCAAAATGGGTTCCCGTTCAGAATGGGTTAAGCATTATTTCATACTTTAGCTATTGAAACACAGCAGATCTACAAGCTCGTAGCGCGGCACCGAGTGCCGTGCTTACGAGCTTGTAGGTCTGCTATTTTTGGAAAAACTGTGAAAATGTGTCGCAAATCTTTTGAAGATGTATTCTTTCACAGCGAAACGTTTTAACTCAAATCTTCGCTTCGCCACTGATATAGAAACTAGTATTTCAGAAAACTGAAGTGAAAAACTGAACTGAAAATATATCTTTTTTTATTTCGACATCAGGCCTGAATGGGTTAAGAATGACTTGTTGACAGTCGGTGGTGAAAAGTTGACTTCACTGACTGATTTATAAATGGCTTCGAGTCAGTGTTACTTCCATGTTGCGTAGCACTGTCCAATCTTTGGCAGCAGCAGCTGTAGGCTATTTTGTCACGATTGCGTTAATGAAACCAAACGCTACACGCGGTGCCGGTACCGGATTATTATTTCATGTGAATCATGTCAAAATGAAAAGATGATGATGTGGTTGGCACACAGCGCAGCACAGCGGCCCGAGAACACAATAAGAAATATAACATTATTATTCTCCTGCTCCTCCTCCTCCAACAACTCGATAACGTTCTCATTTTAGTTTGTTACTCATTTTCTGAGCCATGCAAATAAACAACAACCAGCACTGACTGGAGATGGAGAGGTTCATGTGCCCCCACGCGTAAAGCTTAGCCAGAAGGGTATCGTTTGGGGGTAACGTTTGCTGCTTCTATCTGTTACTTCTCTGACGCAGCGCAGTTCAAACAGACTTCAGCCAGTCAATAGTGGGACACCGCGCGCTGAGAGCCACATACACAGCTGCATTTGGTTATTAATTAAGGGCGCGTTCTGCCAGGCGCCTCCCCCTGGCCAGCCGGGGCGCCTGATGGAGGGGAAAGGAACTGGTTGGAATAACGTGTTCCTTTCACGCGCTACGTCCAACCAGGGAAACTCCCCCCTGTCAGGTGTAAAGGAGCAACTTGGACACTCGAGCATGAAGGAAGCATGAGTTAAGTCCGTTGCTCTCCCCAGGTTGGTGGAGGGTGTGTAGAGCCCAGGATCACAGTAGATAATTGACACAGGGGTGAAAAATGGGTTACAAAATCGTGGGATAACAAATATATTTTAAAAAAAAAGAAGAAAAAAAAAAGGGCGCGTTCTGAATAGACCAGTCTGCAATGTAAACTAATAGGCGAGTGCACTCCAGGGCATATGCAAAGGGAAAGAATGACTTCTGTCCGTGACAATAATCAATGCTACAGTTTGAATTCTGTACACACGCACACGGAGCAAAAAATATGATAAATATGAAATATGAAAACTTGTTGAAGTACAACGCATGAGTCAAGTAGCTGCTTTTGTATCAAACCCTTTCCTCTTTACTGAGCCTACTGTCATTGAACTGCTGTCCGATAAAATGCAGGATGTGTTTGCATTAACTTCAGATGTTGAAATGGAGATTATTGGATTAGTAAGTGACTGTCACCTGCAGGTCAGAGCTAAAGAGAAGGAATTTTGGTCTCTTGTGAGCAGAGAAGTATCCCCTGATTGTGTCGTGTGCACTGAAGCTGCATGCCTACTTTGGTTCCACGTACTTATGTGAAATGGCCTTTTCACAAATGAAAATAATAAAATCCAAGTTTAGAACTCGTATGACTGACTCACATCAGTCACCCTCAGACTGGCAATCACTAAATATGAACCAGATTTCAAAACGCTTGCAGATAAAGTGCAGTCACAGCAGTCTCATTAAAGGTGGGCTGACCCTGAGAGTATGTCACCATATCTGTGCAAATATATATGGTCATGTTATGCCTATGTCATTTGAACATCTGCCAATGTGAATATTCATTGAAATGAGAAACAAAATATTTCTAATACTAATTATTTCTAATTTGTCTTAATATTATTTGACATTGATAATATAACTTACTATAAGTATTTATTCTAATTTAAGCTTTAGTCTTTGTGTGGATGTGTGCAAATGCATTGAGCCTGTCAGAAATTGCAAAAAAAACAAGTGTTTTTTGTAAGACGTTTTAGTGGTAGATCTTGGCTTACAATTGGGAATAAATGGGGCTCTTGGGCTTGAAAAGGTTGGTTACCTGCACTGCCTTACATGATGTTGTTCTGGTCTACTAGAATAAACACAAATGGCTCTTTGACTGCTGGTAACGGGTGGAAGAGTATTTTCTCTGTCAACAATTAGCTTACATGGACTGAAATGTCATTTTCCCCCATTACATAATTCAAATAAAAACACTCATTTTTAACACTTCCTTCATTCATTTTATTTCAGAATCGGGAGGTAAAATAACCCATCCCTCCACACACAACATGCTGGAGAAACAACATTTGGTTGGCGGAGGGGGAGGAGGAGGGGCTGGAACTAATTTCCTTCTCGGGCTGTGAGATCTTGGAATCGTTGGCACACCAGTAAGACGCGCAAACGCGGGAAGCAAACACTTGACACTCATTTTTAACACTTCCTTCATTCATTTTATTTCAGAATCGGGAGGTAAAATAACCCATCCCTCCACACACAACATGCTGGAGAAACAACATTTGGTTGGCGGAGGGGGGGGGGGGGGGGGCTGGAGGGCTGGAACTAATTTCCCTCTCGGGCTGTGAGATCTGGTAATCGTTAGCACACTATAAGATCTTGAAAACATGGGATAAACATCAAACTGAGAGCCTGCACTGCACCAAATCCAGCGGGAAAACACCAAATAATAATGCACATTGCAGGACGGGATTATTTAGGACGATACCCGCTCTCAAAATCAAAACGAATATTTTATAACCACCTAAGGAAAAAGTGACCCCATAACAAGGCGGCACTCTAGAGAGATGCCCCCTCAGCCAGCTGGTCCTATGGAACGTCTAGAGAGATGCCTCCTCAGCCAGCTGGTCCTATGGAACGTCTAGAGAGATGCCTCCTCAGCCAGCTGGTCCTATGGAACGTCTAGAGAGATGCCTCCTCAGCCAGCTGGTCCTATGGAACTCTAGAGAGATGCCTCCTCAGCCAGCTGGTCCTATGGAACGTCTAGAGAGATGCCTCCTCAGCTTCCTCCTATGGAACTCGGATGGAAAACTCACTGGACTAAGCCAAAATATAGAAAACTCGTCCCAAACTCTTCTTCTCCCTTCTGGCTCCAAAACTATATGGAATGCACTTCCCATTACGGGGTCATACCTATGTTCCCTCAGCCCTATGTTCCCTCAGCCCTATGTTCCCTCAGAAGGAGCATTGGTCCGAGGTGCGTTGGGGGTCGGGAGAGGGTGGGTGGTTAGGTTTAGGTGTCTGCCCCGGGGGAGGTTAGGGTTAGGGTGAGGGTTGGGGTTAGGTTTAGGTGTCTGCCCCGGGGGAGGTTAGGGTTAGGGTGAGGGCTTGAGGTAGGTCGTCCATCGGACCGTCGGCATATTGACACGGACCCGAGGGAACATAGGGCTGAGGGAACATAGGTCCCCATATTACAATCAGAACTGTAGCCTCACTCCCAATCTTCCGCCATAGTCTGAAATTAACCCACCTTTTCAGACTCCATCGTGGCCTGTAGCACTTACCCTATAGCCCCTTAGATATAACTGTTATATGTATAGTTTAATTATATAGATACTCCACTGTTACAATCTTAGCTTACACATGTTTCATGATAACCACTTTTTATGTATGTGATGTTATTGCCATGCTTTTTGTTCTTGCTTATTGTAAATCGCTCTGGATTAAGAGCGTCTGATAAATGCCTAAATTGTAATATAAAACAGCAGAAGGACACATTGGAAATGGAACGAGACAAGCCAAAAGCAGAGCAAGGTACAGACTCAGTGAGTCTATAGCGAGATGCAAAGAGAGTTGGAAACCATAATGAAAAATGAAGTCTTATCATCGTACATCATCATGACATAACATGCTCAGACACATTATTCTCCATTCAGTGTCAATGGGAATGTAATGTGTGTGTAAGACGCAAATAGCTGAATATAGGATGGGCTAGCTCTGGTCCATAGCCTTATTCTGCCCTGCAGAATTATTGTGAATTATTCTGCCCTTCAGATGACCTAAGGCTTCAGCATGTCTGAGATGTAGCTGTAGCCCACTGCAGATAAGCCATTGAAGATGCAGGATGACGGGTGTCCTATAATGCTGTCCCAGCATTTTGGCCTTTGTGCCCTCAAAACGTTTACAAGACCAAAGGCTAAGTGCCCTTATTGCCCCTTTAAAGACAGAGGTCCAGGCCTGGTGGTGACAACATTAACCCTGTTAAAACCCCCCTATAGTTAGGTTTTCAACTTTTTGTTGACGGGGGGTACATTAGCCGGAAACGGGGTGCATACTTGGGGTGACCAGATGTCCCTCTTTGCGTGGGACAGTCCCTCATTTCCAAGACTTTTCAGGCGTCCCACAAATTGAGACCCTGTCCCACATTGTGACTGATGGCAGGCAATTGCATCTGTGTTCAAATGCCCTAATAGTAGTTAGTCCCCTAATAGTTGGCCTTCTGTTGTAAAGCTCTCTCATTGTCTCTTCCTGCAAGATGTGTTTTTATTAAGCCTGTTAAAATAGCATAAAAATGAAGCATGATTCTAAAACAAAATGTGAGACACCAGAGAATAGTTATAAATGATAGCCAATAGGCCCGTATGGTCGAATATGACATCAAGGCATTTAATAGCAACTCAAGCAGTAAGTTGCTAACCCGGTACTCCAGTATCGCTTGTCCCACACAAGCGATACTTCTGTCCCTCAAATGAACAGTTTGGATCTGGTCACCCTATCAGCATACTTAGTTTAGACTAGTCATTGGTTAGACATGGGTTAAGGTTATAGGTTTAGGTGTGCTGCCCCCGTGGGAGGTTACATAGGTTTAGGGTGAGGGTTTGAGATAGGTTGTAGTTGTAGGACTACTGACTAGTCTAACCAATGACTAGTCTAAACCAAAATCTGTCTAAACTAAGTACTGCACCCCCGGAAACAGTAGATCTATACAAGCTCAGACTCACAACACCTCGTGCTGCGAGTGTGTAGAGGGAAAAAGGAACAGATCAAGTACAAAACCAACTGTCAAGTTGATTAAATATTAGTAGTTTAAAATGTCTTGGAAAAAATACTCATGAATCCAAAACAATAGAGAAAATCACACCCGTGTGAAGCGAGGGGCGCTCTCATCATCATACGTCATCATCATCATCATCATACATCATCTCATTCTGGCCAATCACAATTTTGCGTCCTCACTTTTGTCTTCGATGCTTGTGTTTACAGTAAACCCTCAAAGCTGGACGTACTGTAGGCCCCTCAAAAATCTGAAATCTATGACAACGTTTCATCTGACTGTAACACAATGTTATACGTAGTGGGGGTCCCTGCTTCATCTCTCTCTGTCTCAGCTCGGGGGGGGGGGGGGGGGGTCCTTGACCCGCTAAAAGGTTGAAGACTGTATTTACCCTAATCTTACTCACAAAATATAGTTTAAAAATGCTGCGGTTTTCAAGTCATGAAGGACGTGGGAACAGAGATGCATTAAAACCTGTGGATGTTCCTTTTGTTATGTTGGTGTGCGAGCATCACTGCTGTCTTCACCACAGAACATGAGTAAAATAAACCCACGGCACTCTGCCAGACTGGATTACCGGCCAAGGTGCCCAGACGGCTACGCCAGCCTTTGTATTGAGTTGTGCTTGAAACGTATACTGTATAATCCTGCAAACTGTTAATAAATAATCCAATCAATCAATCAATCAGTTTATACAAACACTCAAAGCTGGCTGTTCATTGTCAATGGTGTTCCAATTTAGTAACTTATTTGTAGCCTGGATTGATAAAAGCAATCTGGCAGAAATGTTTCTATTTGATATTAATCAATGCACATTTATTAGTGTGGAAGGCAACCAGACTATTAATTTTAAACTTTTTGGGGTCCCTGTGACTCAAAGCTTGACATTGTCAGTGCAACCACACTTGTAATTTCCCAGAATTGTGCCTTTCTAGTTGTAAGAGTATTTTGATTTTTAATCCAATCCTTTTTCTGTAAGTTTCTGTTGTTCTGTGATACTGGCTGCTGGTGTGCCTCTCATGACTGCCACCAAGTGTTCAAAGATAATATTGCGAGATATATCTAAACTAATATGACATTCCAACAGTAAACAATCGATGGCTGATGAATGCAACAGGCACACACGTGCACACATGCACGCATGCATGAACACGGTTCCCAGTCCGGGGACCCCTAGGGATCCCTGAGTGAATTCAGGGGGTCCCCAGATAAATGATAGTTAGGAACTAAAAGGACTTGGAGAACCTTCTACAGCTGAACAAATCAACAGTTATAATGACATACAGCTGGGGTGGTTAGTGTTACCATAGCCTTGCCTTTTGCTCTGGGGTTAGCGTAGCTTTTTTTTTTTTTTTTACCTTGGCCAGCTGTCTGTCAGGAAGTTGAGCTCTGTGAGGAGGGGGGCTTTGGGGGCTTGTAAAAATCAATATTATGTATTTCAATGTTTACATTGTAATGAGAACATATTGCTTATTTTACTGTGCAATGACATGGGCCAAGTTATTGTGCAACATCTTGCCCCATTAGCATATGACCTCCAATGGTTATAGGCCCGCTACATTTCTGTGGTGAAAAGGCATGCAGGCTTTGGGCATCTGGTTAGGATCTCCCTATAGGGAGGTCCTCGAGGCACGTCCCACTGGGAGGAGACCCCCGGGGCAGACCAAGGATCACGTCCCACTGGGAGGAGACCCCGGGGCAGACCAAGGATCACGTCCCACTGGGAGGAGACCCCCGGGGCAGACCAAGGATCACGTCCCACTGGGAGGAGACCCCCGGGGCAGACCAAGGATCACGTCCCACTGGGAGGAGACCCCCGGGGCAGACCAAGGCGCAGATGGAGGGATTACATCGACTCACTGGCCTTGGAATCCCCCAGGAGGAAGTCACTAATGTTGCTCTGGAGAGGGTAGTCTGGAGCTCTCTGGTGGAGCTGTTGCCCCCGCGACCCGACTACGGATAAGCGGTTGAAGATGGATGGATGGAATGGCATGAGGGACGAAACCCACAAAAATACCACATCGGCGCATATTTTCCCATTTTCTTGGGTTTGGGCACCCTGCCCCCTCGGTGCTCTCTGCACGGCCCCGTTTTCAAAGGGTTAAACTAATATCCACAACCCAGAAAAGGGCAATTTCATATTGACTGAAACGCACACAGCTGATTAGGGCCTCATTCACACATAAAGAACACGTGTTCTGTGCTTTGCCTGTGTTTGATGGCCGCCTCAATGCTTTTCCAATTTCCAATCTTAACAGAATCCTTGTGATTGGCCGAGAGCGGGGGCCAAGTTGACTCAGCCTATAAGGCCTAGACGGCATTTAGGCCTATAGGCTGAGTCAACTTGGCCCCCCGGCTCTCGGCCAATCACACGGATCCGGGGGCAG
Source organism: Protomyctophum bolini (assembly GCF_963924005.1). Classification (NCBI taxonomy): domain Eukaryota; kingdom Metazoa; phylum Chordata; class Actinopteri; order Myctophiformes; family Myctophidae; genus Protomyctophum; species Protomyctophum bolini. The sequence goes on along the minus strand of NC_137867.1, from coordinate 47,874,984 downwards.
GCGGCGTCATCAGCGCTCTGACGTCACGGCCTTTATACATGAGAACAGACCCCATCCTCGGAGAGGACGCAGATACGAGCGTGTGTGTCTCCGCGACACGCATTGTGGTGAACCGTTCAGCGCATTATGAGGGATCAGGTCCTGGTGCAAGGTGCTCAGCTGAAGTTGAAGCACGTATACGTAGACCACAGTTACCACAACCACAACCACAACGCCAAACCCGTCACCACAGCGACCAGCGCCCAGAACACCGGCACCATTGGTCAGTCGCAGGGCAAGCCCACGGCCGCCGCGTCCAGCCAGTCCAAGGAGTCCAGCAGAGACGGCAGCGCCGGCTACAGCAAGGGCTCCAGCGGCGGCGACTCGTCCGGCTCCCAGGGAACTGGGAATGGAGGCGGCGGCGGGGGCGGGGGCGGCGGCGCGCGCATGGGCGTCACTGTCAACAAGCACGCCAACCCCCTGACTCCCGAGCAGGCCCTGAGGCGCTTCCGCTCCCAGCTGACTCCCCTGGAGCAGGCGGAGGTGCAGTCCTACCCCAACGTCTACTTCCTGGGCATCGACGCCAAGAAGAGGCCCACGTCGTCCGCCGCCGCCGGCGGGAGCAGCAACTGCGGCTACGACGACGAGGACGCCCACTACGTCCACGTCACGCACGACCACCTGGCCTACCGCTACGAGTTCCTCAAGGTCATCGGCAAGGGCAGCTTCAGCCAGGTGGCCAAGGTGTACGACCACAAGATGCACCAGTACGTGGCCCTGAAGATGGTGCGCAACAAGAAGCACTTCCACCGGCAGGCGCAGGAGGAGATCCGCATCCTGGAGTACCTGCGCAAGCAGGACCACGGCGGCGCCATGAACGCGGTGCGCCTGCTGGAGACCTTCGTGTTCCGCAACCACATCTGCATGACGTTCGAGCTGCTGAGCATGAACCTCTACGAGCTGATCAAGTCGGTCAAGTTCCAGGGCTTCAGCCTGCCGGTGGTCAAGAAGTTCGCCCTCTCCATCCTGCAGTGTCTGGAGGCGCTGACCCGACACCGGATCATCCACTGCGACCTCAAGCCCGACAACATCCAGCTCAAGCAGCAGGGGCACAGCGGCGTCAAGGTGATCGACTTTGGCTCCAGCTGTTTCGAGAACCAGCCGGTCTACACGTACATCCAGTCTCGTTACTACCGCGCCCCGGAGGTGATCCTGGGCTCGCGCTACGGCCTGCCCATCGACATGTGGAGCTTCGGCTGCATCCTGGCGGAGCTGCTGACGGGCTACCCGCTGTTCCCCGGAGAGGACGAAGGCGACCAGCTGGCCTGCGTCATGGAGCTGCTGGGCATGCCTCCGCAGAAGGTCCTGGAGCAGGCCAAGCGGACCAAGAACTTCATCAACTCCAAGGGCCGTCCGCGCTACTGCAGCGTCACCACGCTGTCCACGGGCAACACGGTGCTCGCGGGGTCCCGCTCCCGCCTGGGCAAGACGAGGGGCCCCCCGGCAAGCAGGGAGTGGAGCGTGGCACTCAAGGGCTGCGAGGACCCCACCTTCATCGACTTCATAAAGAGGTGCCTGGACTGGGACGCCTCGAGGCGCCTCACGCCCAGCCAAGCGCTCAGGCACCCCTGGCTGTACCACCAACAAGTGCCCAAGCCCCTGCCTGCGGGGGCCAACAAGAGCCTGGGGGCCCCCATGGTGAAGAGGTTCCCTGAGCAACAAGGCACCCCCTGCTCATTCAAGCCCCAGGTAACCCCCTCCGTTCAGTGTGAGGAGGGCAATAGTATGTTCCCCATGTCGCAGTGTGACACTCGTCCTCTCTGGTCTATGAATAAACGTCGGCGTGATGAAGGCGAGGAGAGCAAGAAGGCAGAATACTTTGGGCGGCAGTGTCTCAGGAGGTGAGGTGAGGAGGTAAGGCAAGGAGGTCTCGGTGTCTCAGGAGGTAAGGTAAGGAGGTCTCAGTGTCTCAGGAGGTAAGGTAAGGAGGTCTCAGTGTCTCAGGAGGTAAGGTAAGGAGGTCTCGGTGTCTCAGGAGGTAAGGTAAAAAGCAACAGCCTGGCAACCGGAGGGTTTTTCCTCAATTGATGTCCCGCCCCCTGGCTCTTCCTGGCAACGCTCATTCGGTGTCTTGGGCTAACCGCAAGACCAGTGTCCGTGATGAGCAGGCTGTGCCTTGGGCGGTTGCATCCACAGTCAGCGTGTGAATGCATGGGTGATGCACATTTTTATCTAGGTGCTAATCTGTCAGCTCCGGCTGGCCCCAGAAGTGCAACCATTATTTACTTTATTTCAGATGACCCCCTCCACCCCTAGGCTGTGGGATAGCTTACCCCCTTCATAATCGTGGCGCTGTAGTCACTATTGGATTTAAATACTTATTTTTTCCCCCTTGGCCTATAACTCTAATCCGAGTGTATATCTGTGGCCCTGTGTTTGAACCGCTAGCCTTTCTTTGTGCACTTCATTCCTCATCGCATTCGTTTTCTTTGTCTTTTGTCTTTTGCTGTTCAATAATTTATCTTGACTTTGGACGTTCATGCTCAAATGAAGTTTGAGTTGAGATGGATACAGAAGAGGGAGACTTTGAAACAACGGCAGTTTTTTTGTTTTGTTTATTGAACTCTTATAATGTACATCCTCATCAATCATGTTTTGGCACATTAATAGGTGCCCACGTATATATGATAGGCAAACTTAGTGACTGCTCACAGAATCATTTCTTCCAGTTTTTAATTGTTGTCGATGGAAGTGTTCCGTGTTGACGTTCTGCTGGAAATGCCAGCATGTGTGACGAGGCACTGAGCCTCTATTCTGTGCTGTACGCATTCACTGTGAGTTGGAGACCTTTCTTCTGACCACCGTGCTCTCACTTATGGTGCGTTACACATTGTAGAATAGGCGAAGAGGTCGCACCGTAAGTTGAAAGATTTTCAACTCGAAAAGGGGGAATGAAAGCGTTTTTTCAGGAGAACGTTTTAAGCGTTTTTGTTTTCATTGAGTGTTTTTCGATTTACTTACAGTACGCTGTGGTGGACATATTATGGGCCTTACTTACACCCTTATGGGGTCCGGGACGACATCTTCCAGAGCAGTTTGCGAACCAGCTGGTCCGAGAGTTGATGTTTTTTCATTCTCTCGAGCTGTTGTTCATGTTCAGGTTTAACCCATTCTGAACGGGAACCCATTTTGGTATTAGCATCATGTCGTGCTTTAGCTATTGAAAAATAGCAGATCTACAAGCTCATAGCGAGCTTGTAGGTCTGCTATTTTTCGACTGACGTAGAAGACATTTTTTTAATCTGATCTCATGTCAGAATGGAAAACTGTCAGGATGTATACAAGACATTCTTTGAATCTGATCTCGGGTCAGAATGGGTTAAGATGTCAGAAAATGCTTAGAGCCGGGACTTTCGTTTGTTCCTTGTTGTTTGCCACGCCGCTGGACACATTGCAATTTACACATCATCAAAAGACAATATCCGGAACTGTTGTGTGTGAATGCCGTGAGTGAACTATAGCTCGGCATTCAACACCGAGCCTAGAGAGAGATCTGCGTCTGCACCCGGCCATGGTGCCATATCTCAGATGGTGAGAATGGGCAACATGCAGCGTAAAGGAAAGGAAAGGTACTAATGTTTACCCAGGGTAACTGGACTAAGGAAAGGAAAGGTACTATGTTTACCCAGGGTAACTGGACTAAAGGAAAGGAAAGGTACTATGTTTACCCAGGGTAACTGGACTAAGGAAAGGAAAGGTACTATGTTTACCCAGGGTAACTGGACTGAGGAAAGGAAAGGTACCATGTTTACCCAGGGTAACTGGACTAAGGAAAGGAAAGGTACTATGTTTACCCAGGGTAACTGGACTAAGGAAAGGAAAGGTACTATGTTTACCCAGGGTAACTGGACTAAGGAAAGGAAAGTTACTATGTTTACCCAGGGTAACTGGACTAAGCATCAGATACTTGTTTACAGCCAGGCCCTGCTTATTTCATAGAACATTTCATGGTAGTGGTTCAATGCCTTGTCCAAGGGCACTTCAGCGGTGGTACATTTTTTATGTGTCGGACCGCTGATTCGAACTGGCGACCTTCCGGTATCAGGACCGATCCGCAAGCCGTTCGGCCACCGCTGCATCACATCCGATTCACTGACGCTCATCATCAGTAGTCTTATAATAATACATGTCTGCTCTATTTGTTCCCACTGAATAGAGTGAACTGGCCACGATCATCACTCCACTACTGCGAGTGGAATCCAAGGTTTTCGTGGATCATCAAAGATCCACTTGCAACCCCTTGCCACAGTCTGTCCACGCTGCTAGGCCAGAACTTCGTATCATATGCTGAACAAATAACAGACTAAAGGCTCATTCATATAGTCTGTATTTTGTGTGGTGTGGTGACCACCGCTCCGGTGGTGAGGTGACCGCCGGAGCTGAAATAACCTTGAGCGGTGGTGAGTAAAAACAGAGAGAAGGGCTGGAGCGGTGGCGGTGGTTTGCTCTTCACCACGGCTCGTGACGTCATGTTGTAGTTCGGTGGTCACCTCCTCACCACCGAAAGTCCAGGTGGGCGGGTACCGTCCTAAAGTCGTCTCTTCGGTGCTACTGAAACTTTCTGACGAGCCGAAATCATTTCGGCACTACAGCGCCGAAACAGCGGTAAAATAGGAGTATGAATCAGCCCTAAGACTCGGTTTCCACAGCCAAGTCACCAAACTTCTGAACAGGTGTTCAGAAGTCTTTACCTGCTCTCTGTTCCACCTCATTCTATCACCGTATTCACTCGCGTACAGTAGATACATTACTGTAGTCGATATCTCCTTCTACATGATGTCTTGCAAAAGTCGTTTATAGTTAGTTGCGCTGCAAGTTGCGCTGCACTTTTTTGAGTACTCACCTTTGTGTTGTATAATAATGTTTTGCTTTAATATTATTTCTCCCACTCTTATTTAATTGTAAACTGTAATATGTGGGTGTAGCTTGTACAAAAACAATAATTAAACCCACTATATTAAACCTATAAACTGTAGTGTAACAAATAAGTGAAGTTGGGGCGATATTCTACAAACATAACATGCATGCCTTGCCCGGTTGGGGTCAGCGGTGACTGTCCTAATTTATATGAAAGTCCGTTTTTCTTACGCTGGCTACTCTCCCTCTTATGTATTTATTAGTTAGCTCAGTCTCTTGTTAGAGCTGTTATTCTATATTCTCAATTCCTCACTATTCTTTATTATTACTCCTTCTTTTTTGTCTGTCCTCAAAAAGTTTTGACACACTTTTTTGACACACTTTCATCTAAAAAGCTTCATTCATATAGTTTAAAACGTTAACCTTCGGAAAACAGCCATGAACCTTTTTTTGCATTGTTTGAAATTAAAAAACAATATTATTTCTAATAATTATAAATAATCTACACTGTGTCCTGTGACTCCTGTCTGCCTCAACGAACCAGCTGGCCCACGTACGGCACCACCACCACCGACAGCCCAATCACCGCATCACCATGACACGCCGACCCACAGAACCTTCTGGTTCTGGTTCAACTTGGACCGCATCACCATGACACGCCGACCCACAGAACCTTCTGGTTCTGGTTCAACTTGGACCGCATCACCATGACACGCCGACCCACAGAACCTTCTGGTTCTGGTTCAACTTGGACCGCATCACCATGACACGCCGACCCACAGAACCCTCTGCCGTCTCGGCACTCGTTGGGTTGAGATCCAGGTTGACTGAGATCATCATCATCATCAGGTACCTGTACCTAAAGATCACACCTGGTGCGCCGTACGGCTACAAATAACTTCACTGACATTCCCCGCAGGCACCACACCTTCGCGCACAGCCGCGGACAGAGGAAGCTGGCGCCAGACCTCCGCGGCTGACTGACACGACGGACAGATTCCCCGGAAAACGCTCTCCTCCACGTCAGTCAGCCGTGGGGGTGGAGCTTCTTTTCCATCCACCAGCCATGTCTAAAAAGCCGGAATGACGTCGGGCGCCAGCTTCCTCTGTCCGCGGCTGGGTGCGAAGGTGTGCCTGCGGCGCTGACATTGTCAACTCCTACCTGACATCAGGGGTCTACATTTCTCAATGGGAGAGTATAGGAGACCACCACCTCCAATCACTGCTGATCATAGTTATATTGTAATCCTGCTCTTAGGGTGACCATGCAGATCCAAACTGTTCATTTGAGGGACAGAAGTATAGTTTGTGTGTGGGACAAGTGGGATATGGGACAGGGTTAGCGACTTCGTTGGAAATGAAATGCCTTGATGTCATTTTCGTTTGATGTTTAAAATACATTAATGTTAGTACATTTTTTTTACCACATTTACCTAAACAATAATTGAGTCAATGTTGGCCCAAACATGATTGAAATGTTAATAAATCAATATTCTCTAATGGGCTTCCTATGTTTTGTAAAATGGTCTACAGTAATGTCAAGTATATATTATATATGACAGTTTTGAAGTATTCGTCGTTTTTTGTTTCTCATTTGGTGTTTGATTTCACTTAAGGTTTAGTTTTGAACTAAAACATATAGGCCTAAGTATAGCCTAGTTTTATTTGTAGGGATTTCTACTCTCTGTTTAGTTATTGTTTTAGTCTTAATTTAGTTTTTTTTTAGGTATTATTAGGAAAGCCTTGATTTATAGAAGCTATAAAAAGGGTATAGGATGGCATCAGATATGGTTCCATCTGAAATTAAAATGCTTTCACAGTCACACTTCGCAAATTCTATTTAGTTTTAGTTCATTTTAGGTTGAGTTAATTTTGCATTGTTCATTTGAACAACGTTGTGTAGGTGTAGGCCCGGCCCAGCCAAGGCCCGGCCCACAACAGCCCTGACAGCCGGGCTCAGCTCTATCGTAGCTGGGGAGCCACTACAGGCCCAAAAGCTCCACAGTAAAGTTAACCTGTGGTGTCATTGAGTCATGAAACACTTTTTATTTGTGTTTTTCCTATTCATTTGGTCATTTAATTGTCACCATAGACACAACCAATACAAGGCAAAGTGTCATCATACTTTAAGTAGCATGTGACACTAGTGGCTTTTCATGATTCTGAATCCATTTTAAGCATTAGTTTCCACAAAAAACACCCCTTGGCCTAAAAACGTCGATAGCCGTAGCCGTCATCACAAAAATGTGATATGATCAGCACAGCACATTTGGGCAAGTGGATATGGCCAAATTTAGATTTTACGTGGCCCAGTTTCTAATTGCAGCCGTCCGTAGGTGCCCTTTGAGAGCGGTTTTGAAGGAGTCAAGGGATTCACATGTCTTAATGACTGTTGGTAGGGCGTTCCACATTTTGGTGGCATAGCATAGGAGCGAAAATAATTTAGTCCCTTGTTTGTGCCGAATCTGGGTTGTACATGGTTTATTGCACTCCCTCTGGTGTTGTGGGTGTGGACTTCGTTTACATTAAGGAAGTATCTAGACAGGTACATGGGTATATCTTGGTGTATCGAATCTTGTGGACCAGACCCATTGCAAGATGCTGTACTCTGTCGTCGACCCTAAGCCATCCCAGCCTGTCAAAGTGGGCAGGGGTGAGGTGGGTTCGGGGGGTGAGGCCAAGTAGGAGCTTGACCAGTTTGCAGTGGTGGCCGAACGGTTTGCGGAGTGGTCTTGATATCGGAAGGTTGCTATTTTTTATCCCCGGACTGGTACGTTAAAATTACCACCGCTGAAGTGCCCTCGAGCAAGGCATTGAACCCCTACCATGAAATGTTCTATGAGCAGGGCCTGGCTGTAAACAAGTTCTTGAGCTTAGTCCAGTTTAATACCCTGGGTAAACATGGTAACTTTGCTTTGTTGGCCACCAGATGGGGTAGTTTCCTAAGATTCCGCATGGCTTGAGGTTTGAGGTTGAGTATGTAGAATTGGTACATTTCAAACGAGTCAATACAAACTACAAAGTCAATACAAAAACTGCTACATTGCATACGAAAACCAAGACTTGTTTACATCAGGGTTCTCCATTTTCAATTCATCATGATAATTATCTGAATTAAAGACGATACACTTATATGAACAGAAAATTATCATAAAAGAAAAATGTAATCATTTTTTTTATTAGCGTACAGGGGCCAGTTTCGAATTGCAGCCGAACAAGAAGGCTTTTACTGGAAATGTGAGCAGCCTTCTCTTTTAAAGAAAATAATTATTCATTAATTCATTTATTTATGTTGTTTGTTGATTCAATATTTGATATTTCATGGTTTCCCGTGTCTATTTTGTTTAAAAATGTGTATGCTGTTGAAAGCAGCAGATCTGCAAGCTCTTTGGCTCGGCTGCAGTTGCGACGCGTAGAGCTTGCAGATCTGCCGTTTTCGACGCACGCGACCCCGGAAGTACAACATCCCAACCGCCTCTCGCCGGAGTCTCGCGGTATTTTCCCGTTATGTTTTATTGTTATTGGATCCAACATGGCGTCGTCCGGAGCGGAGGTTGCTGCTGCTGTGGACGCAGAGCCTGCAGAGAGGTAACAAAACACGTTTTATTGTTGTTGCGACGCACTTTTAGTCACATTAACCCCCTCCGTGTATAAGATAATAAAGTGTTCATATAAACCTGACCTCCCGTTACGAGTCAGAGATAGCAGGAGAAGAAGTAGCATCTGGGCTAGCTGCTAGCCTATAGCCACCTGATTCATGATGAATGAGATGAATGCTAATGTATGGGGTTGTCCAGGACAGCGGGTTCCCACAGAGGGGTCCCTGAGGGAGTTCCAGGGGGTCCCCAGTCTCCCCACTGCTAAATGATAATTAGTCATAATCGGTCTCTAAATGTTTTGATGAATTGAACAAGGTGGTTCATGTCAAGAACCCCCAAACAAAATAATATTATGTATTTGTTTGCAGAACCGCATATGAAAATTAAAATATAAATATAAAAGATTTTCCAATAATCTTTTGACAATAGCATAACTAGTACAATCATCACAATGAGCTATATAGTAGATTTATCCCCCCCCCCCCCAAAAAAAACAACGACCAGGTGTCAAGTGCTCATGTGGTTGCCTAGTAGTCTGGATGGCCGAGCGGTCTAAGGCGCTGCGTTCAGGTCGCAGTCTCCCCTGGAGGCGTGGGTTCGAATCCCACTTCAGACATCACTTTTTCCCCTCACTGTATATGTTTCTTTTCCCTGTTTGCTTCCTTTATGATGAATTCCTGTTCTGTTCTTTGACTATATAGAAGTGTCTATTTGTACGTCTCTAAATGTTTTGATGAATTGAACAAGGTGGACCCCCTTGTAAACGAGTGTAATGCTTTATTGGGTCGTCCACTCACAGTTAACAGTCTTTGTATTGAGTTTGTGCTTGAAATGTACTGTAATTCTGCAAACTGTTAATAAATATTCCAATCAATCAATATGAACCAAATGGACCCTTATGGGTCTGTACTGTAACTATATTTTACAATATAAATTGGGGTCCCAGAGGTAGAAATGCCGTTAAATGGGGTGTCAGTAGCCCTAATGCATGTCAAACTAGGGGGTTCTTGAAATGAAACGGGCTGAGAAAAAAAAATCTTCTCTTCCTGCAGACATATCTTTTCAAATGGGGGTCCGTGGGCTGATGAGTGCGTGCCAATTTGGGGGTCCCTGACATGAAAAAGGTTGGGATACCACTGGTCCAGAAACCCTGCAATCATTAGCATAAAACTTGCGTGCTGCTGCTGCTAAATGTAACATTACTTTAATAGTAGTACCGCTGGCAATGTAGTGTCAAGTGTCCACATTAACTTTATATTTAGACAATAATGTTACTATAGGACCTCATCAAAGTCAAACACACAGGATTAATAAAATAAAACGGACATATTTAAAGGAGAATTCCATACTAAAGGGCTTTCTTACCTTTCTTTGTAGTTGTTACGTCCCCCACCAAAGAGGTCCAGGTATTACTTTGTGCAAAAGCTCCTTATTGGCTATTTCCCCTACCATAAGCACAAAAAAATACCTGGACCTCTTTGGTGGGGACGTAACGACTACAAAGAAAGGTAAGAAAGCCTTCTAGCATGGAATTCTCCTTTAAGGCAAGCAGATGATGCTGTAGTCTCCCTCCCCTGTTTACATTATTATTTACATTTGACCTTCCTTTAGAATATTTCTCAATTTAAAATGGATAGTCTCTGAAGGGCTTTAACCCATTCTGACCTGAGATCAGATTCATACGAGGTTTCCACTGGACACACACTGGTCTGATTAACCCGTTCTGACCTGAGATCAGATTATAAAAATGTCAGTCGTTTCTTCGATTTTTACAAAAATAGCAGACCTACAAGCTCGTAGCGCGCCACTCGGTGGCGCGCTATGAGCTTGTAGATCTGCTATTTTTCAATAGCTAAAGCATGACATGATGCCAACACCAAAATGGGTTCCCGTTCAGAATGGGTTAAGGGGTGGCTCAGGGTTAGAGTGGCCGGATGGTTCGAACCCGGGCTCCCCCAGACTTAGTGTCGGAGTGTCCTTGAGCAAGACTCTGAATCCCTAATTGCTCCTGATGTGCAGGTTGGTGCCTTGCATGGTTTCCGCCGCCATCGGTGTATGAATGGGTGAATGTAATGCACAATATCTATGTAAAGCGCCTTGGATAAAGGCGCTATATATATGCACTATTTACCAAATGCACCATTTTATTGGCACGAGAAAACGTGCAAGTGTCACAATATAATCAAGCTGTTAAAAATGGGGAAAGTATATACAGTTAAACGGTTACAGCATTGTGTAAACAGCGCTATGTCTCATTGCGTTGTTATATACACGTTTTACAGGTTCTAAAGCTTTTTTTTTAAACAAATTGCAGCATTTTTTTTTAGGTTTGTCCAGCTTTGAGGGTTTGTTTGTGTAAACAAACATTGACCTAGCACAAAGATTGAATGCCATTGACAATTGGCCAGTTTTGAGTGCTTGTGTACAAACATTGAAGACGAATGTGAGGACGCAAATTGTGATTTTTTTTCCCGGAATGAGATGATGTATGATGATAAGAGCGCCCCTCACTTCACACAGCAGCCAGCCAGCCACACACATAGCTCCTTAAGGGAGTGGTTTCAGTGCCCCACTAAAAAGAACTTAGGTCAGCCTAAGCCCATGGAGACTTGAATTCTTGGATATATTTTTTTACATTCCTAAGCCAATACTTTGATGGCCAGCAGTGGTTCTCTATGGAGACACAAAGTTGACTCTTTGTGACAGCTCTTTAAAGACGTAGATTAGATTTTTGATGGGCGCTAGCCCCTCCTATATCCTGCTTTTGGTGTCTGTCCACAAACGTCCTACACAAACAATGAATGGATAATTTTGCGTCATAGTGTCTGAGCAAATTGACATAAAAGTGACAATTTTACGTTATGATGATGTACGATGATAAGAACGCCCCTCACTTCACACGGGTGTGATTTATTTTATTTCAAGGACCCCAGTTTGATATGCATTACGTCATGGACCCCAATTATTATTATTATTATTATATTTTATACCACGGTTTTGTAACCTATTTTTCACCCCTGTGTCAATTAACTAATGTGATCCTGGGCTCTACACACCCTCCACCAACCTGGGGAGAGCAACGGACTTGAACTCATGCTTCCTTCATGCCGGAGTGTCCATGTCGCTCCTTTACACCTGACAGGGGGGAGTTTCCCTGGTTGGACGTAGCGCGTGGAAGGAACACGTTATTCCAACCAGTTCCTTTCCCCTCCATCAGGCACCACGGCTGGCCAGGGGGAGGCAGTTTAGAGACCAGGATTACTACTGCATGTTTTTTGTGAGGGTACCTACCCTAGGGGACACGGGGAGAACATGCACACTCCACACAGAAAGGCCCTTTCGACCCCCGCCTCGGGTATGGGCTCTGATGTGACGCGGAGGAGAGGACACGCCGCCAGCACCCACAGCCCATGCGTTAACCCATTCTGAACGGGAACCCATTTTGGGGTTAGCATCATGTTATGCTTTAGCTATTGAAAAATAGCAGATCTACAAGCTCATAGCGCGCCACCGAGTGGCGCGCTACGAGCTTGTAGGTCTGCTATTTTTGAAAAATCGAAGAACGACTGACATTGGTCAGAATGGGTTAATCAGAATGGGTTGATCAGACCAGTGTGTGTCCAGTGGAAACCTCGTATGAATCTGATCTCAGGTCAGAATGGCTTAAGAAACTGTCATGACCTTTTATATATTCTTCTATTTATTTCAGTGATGCTGGATTTGGTGAACTAGCAGCTAACATGGACACCGAGTCATCCAATGGAAAAGAGGGAACGGTAACTATTTCTAATATGCATTCTGGAGCTTTCCAATTCTCACCTGATGTTTGGCATTTAATTCCCAGAACGACTAGCTTTGATATTGTATGCAGAGATTAAAATAGGGTGCATTTTGCATCCCAAAACGCAGTTTATAGTTAAGGGACGCAATAAAACCACCTCTGGTACACTACTGTACTGTTTATTTTGCTAGCTTTAGTTATAATAATAATTTCTTCTTCTGTTTTCTACATGAATTATAACCATATAAAATGAAATGGGAGTTTAATGCTGCAATTTGTAAAAAATGGCAAAATATGACTCCTAACATTGTTGAAGTGGGACTCATAAAAAGTCCCTGGGACTCATTCTAAAAGTCCATCCCGGGACTCATTACATGATGTGTGATTGTGTGAACAGGTGGATTTTTGCTAAACACATTTTTGGAACAAAATGCCTCAAATCATCCAATTGCCATCCAAGGCATGAGAAGAAATTGCACCCTTTTTACATTGGCTTATTATAGCGCCACCAGGAGGCCACAACCTGACCTGCCCTGTTGGAGACATGTGCCCCTCGGGAGACTTTTTCTAGTTTTCACTACTTCTTAAACATTTGTTTTCTAATTGATGGAATCTCTTTGATTTATTTCTTTTTTGATTTCATGAAATCCTGCCCCACCGCTGTTTGGGTTAAGTGTGTGTTCAGACCAGGGGGGCAGTGAAGCCAGTAGGAAATCCTGACTTCCTGAAAGTTCATATAATGGCCTGTTGTGGCGCTGTCATTGGGCCCAAAAAAACCCCCATAGCTCCATAGAGGTCCATGTATTTGGGCCCAACTTCACCTAGACTGTATTACCTTAATAAACATGGTCATGAATACTTTCTGCTTCCAGTCACTAGTTTAAAGTCTCATTTCTAATGTCATAATATTCTTTTTGGAAAACTATGGTCCCATTTATTAAAATAATTACCATAAAGTCGAGTATGTTCTGAGGGGCGTGGCTACCGTAAAACTAACGAAGAAGAAGGGGGGGGGGGGGGGGGGAAGTCCCGCCTCGTTGTCTGGGCCAGCCAATGGGCCAGCTGGGCCCAAACGGATCTAGAAAGATGGCGATTTACTGACAGGCATCATCTTACGTCCATATATCAGAACCGGAGAACGCTTTGTCCATATTTCTTTACAGTCTATATGGTTCAGACAAACTGCTTCTAAAAAAATAAAAATAAAACCTCCAAACGGTGTTTGTTTGTTGTTGTTTGTTGTTGTTTCAGGAAACGGTGGGCGAAGGCTCCGAGGCCGCCGACACCCTGACGGGGTCGGGCGACGAGGAGAGCGGGCGCCAGCTGGGCGAAGTGGAGCTGCAGTGTGCTCTGTGCATGAAGTGGTTCACCGCCGACACCTTCGCCATCGACACGGCGTACGTTACGTTTATTATTATTCAGATATTAACCCATGAAGTGGTTCACCGCCGACTCCTTCGCCCCTTTTGTGGTGTTAGTATTACGTTATGCTTTAGCTATTTTTGAAAATCGAAGAACGACTGACATAGAAACACAGCTTTTTCAGAAAACTGTCATTTTCAAGCAGACATTTTTAGAATCTGATCTCGGGTCAGAATGGGTTAAACCATTTAGACCTGACCAGAGTTAGTGTCAAAGTGTCCTTGAGCAAGACTCTGAACCCCTAAATTGCTCCTGAAGAGCATGTCGGTGCCTTGCATGGTTTCCGCTGCCATCTGTGTGTGGGTGACTGGGTGACTGGGTGAATTGATGCACAATCTATGTAAAGCGCCTTGGATAAAGTGTGGTTCAACATGAGCTGAGATCGGGGTGCATACTTAGTTTAGACTAGTCATTGGTTAGACATGGGTTAAGGTTAGGTTTAGCGTGAGGGTTTGAGATAGGTTGTAGTTGTAGGACTAATGACTGGTCTAACCAATGACTAGTCTAAACCAAAAACTAAAGTACTGCACCCCTGAGATCACATGCACATGCACTATAGGGCGATGGAAGTATTCCTTCATTTAAACACATTTATTTTTAAATATTTGTATCATTTTGTTCACTGCCGTCTTTCTCCATTCTAGAACTTGCCTTCCCTTCATGACCAACTACGTGTTCCACTGCAACGTGTGTCATCACAGCGGAAACACCTACTTCCTCCGGAAGCAAGCCAGTAGGTGTTCAGCTTCATGTGTGGATGTGGAACGGATCAGTTGTACAATCGGGTGTTTGTATGTATGTCATGTTGTCTTATAGCTGAGTTTGAGTTTGAATCTTTATTTCGGTCATTTAAAAATAAATAAAATTAAAATTAAGCAATTCACATTGCTTCATTTACATTTCTTAGTCAACGCAACGACTATTCTAACCGAAAAGGTATGGGCTGAAGCATAAAGCTTATTTTGCCCACCTTTTTAATATAATACAAATAATAATAATTAGTCTGTGATCAATTATCACAGTAGCATAATTTATGAAAAATGTTTACTCTCCTGAATGTGTTTCAAATGGTATGGCTGTTGTGACTTCTTGCTAAAGGACTTCATTCTGTTTGTTCCAGTCCAGACCTTAAGGAGATGTGTCTGACAGCTCTGGCTAACCTGACTTCATTCTGTTTGTTCCAGACCTTAAGGAGATGTGTCTGACAGCTCTGGCTAACCTGACTTCATTCTGTTTGTTCCAGACCTTAAGGAGATGTGTCTGTTGTTCTGTTTGTTCCAGACCTTAAGGAGATGTGTCTGACAGCTCTGGCTAACCTGACTTCATTCTGTTTGTTCCAGACCTTAAGGAGATGTGTCTGACAGCTCTGGCTAACCTGACTTCATTCTGTTTGTTCCAGACCTTAAGGAGATGTGTCTGTTGTTCTGTTTGTTCCAGACCTTAAGGAGATGTGTCTGACAGCTCTGGCTAACCTGACTTCATTCTGTTTGTTCCAGACCTTAAGGAGATGTGTCTGACAGCTCTGGCTAACCTGACTTCATTCTGTTTGTTCCAGACCTTAAGGAGATGTGTCTGTTGTTCTGTTTGTTCCAGACCTTAAGGAGATGTGTCTGACAGCTCTGGCTAACCTGACTTCATTCTGTTTGTTCCAGACCTTAAGGAGATGTGTCTGACAGCTCTGGCTAACCTGACTTCATTCTGTTTGTTCCAGACCTTAAGGAGATGTGTTTGACAGCTCTGGCTAACCTGACTTCATTCTGTTTGTTCCAGACCTTAAAGAGATGTGTCTGTTGTTCTGTTTGTTCCAGACCTTAAGGAGATGTGTCTGACAGCTCTGGCTAACCTGACTTCATTCTGTTTGTACCAGACCTTAAGGAGATGTGTCTGTTGTTCTGTTTGTTCCAGACCTTAAGGAGATGTGTCTGTTGTTCTGTTTGTTCCAGACCTTAAGGAGATGTGTCTGACAGCTCTGGCTAACCTGACGTGGCGGTCCAGGACCCAGGAGGAACACCCAAAGACCATGTTCTCCAAAGACAAGGTTGTTCAGTCGGTCCAGAGACAAACAAACAGTTTTGGGGGTTTTTGGTGTTTTTTGAGTGGTGCAAAAACCACTCCAAGGAACAGCAATGTCCGTGTCTATGTGTGGTTAACCTTATGAGTACCAGTAGGGGCGCTGTTGTGCCATGCAGACACACAGAGAGAGAGAGAGACAGTGCTGCACTGCTGCCTGCTAATGAGAGCGAGAGAGAGAGAGGGGGAAGAGTTGCACCACTCTGTTCACAGTCACACGGGTGTGATTTTTAGCATTATGTTGTACTTTAGCTATTGAAAAATAGCAGATCTACAAGCTCATAGCTACGAGCTTGTAGGTGCTTCTTGGGGGGGGGGGGTCCCTGGAACAAACATATTTTCAGACGACTGACATAGAAACATAGCTTTTTCAGAAAACTGTCAACATTTAGAAGACTTCTGTAGAATCGTCCTCAGGTTTTAAATAGGTTAAACATGAATGCTGTAACTTGTAATGTTTCACGTTGTTGTTGCAGGACATCATCCCGTTCATCGATAAGCACTGGGAGTGCATGACCACTCGTCAGAGACCAGGGAAGGTCACATGGCCCAACAACATTGTGAAAACCATGGTAACCTAGCTCTTTTTCCATGGGTTAAAGTGGGTACTGTTTTTGTGTATAGTCTCGCGTGGTCCAGACTGTTGCAGTGTTGTTTTTGGCAGCAAAAGTTTGATTTTAAGTCTCATTTTAGTCACCTGGAATGTGTTCTTGTTAGTCTAGTTTTAGTCGACTAAATGTTTTTAGATTTTAGTTGACCAAAACTACAGTTGATTTAGTCAAACAAAATGTGTTTAGGCGGGCCTTTTGATGCCGACATTCACTTGCTGAAAATAGCCGATCTAAAAGCCCACAACGCACCGCAAGGTGTTGCAGATCTGCTATTTTATAGATAGATAGATAGAATACTTTATTGGCAGTTTAAGAAAATTACAGAAGAATGACATCATTTTAAAAAACGCCAAATGGACTTAGACACAAAAAAGCCTTCGCTTGTTTCCATTGTGGTCCACTTTGTAACATGAAACTATACACATACATACTGTACAGACAAAACAACCATGGAACATATAATAAATAATCCTTATATATAAGGCTGGGAGCTATATACATAGGACAAGAGGTACCCTGGGAGAATAGTCCTGAGCATGGGAGATGGGCTATCCAGGGTCGGAATCTAATTATGGTCGGAAGCTAACTATTTTCAGCATGCAACCGAGTATTAAATG
Source organism: Protomyctophum bolini (assembly GCF_963924005.1). NCBI lineage: Eukaryota > Metazoa > Chordata > Actinopteri > Myctophiformes > Myctophidae > Protomyctophum > Protomyctophum bolini. The sequence goes on along the minus strand of NC_137867.1, from coordinate 47,857,988 downwards.
ACTTATACTGAATCTCTTGTCCGCTAGCTCCTTCCCTAACATTTTTGTCTAGTTTTTATTTGTTGTTTATTTAGTTTTAGTCATTGTTTAGTTTTGATTTCGTTTCCATTTCGTTTTCGTCAGTGGAAAAAGGTATTCGACGAACATTTTTCGTGTTTTATGCAGGAACGCCTACTGAGTTATGCGGGAACGTTTACCGAGTGGCAAAAAAACCCCCGACTTTCTGACCTTGACAGACTTCCCATAATATACAAACAGAAATGTCCTGTCTGATTGCATTAAATGACGTTAACCCATTTTGGGGGCGGGAACCCCTTTTGGTGTTGGCATTATGCTATGCTTTAGCTATTGAAAAATCGAAAAGAACGACTGACATGATAGAAACATTGCTTTTTCAGAAAACTGTCATTTTCAAACAGACGTTTTTAGAATCTGATCTCAGGTCAAAATGGCTTAAACTCACTTTTTGCCAAATCGATTTGCCCCTCACTTTATGCAAGCCCATGCCCCTCTATATAACTAGAAAAAAGTCATGAAGTCCTTTATGTAATCTTCCATGTCGGTACTTTTCTCTGCATATGAAAAGAGAAGGGAAACCTGCACACTCATATGCTCCAAAAGATACATTTATTGACAACGTTTCGAGCCAAGGCTCTTCATCTGGTCAAACTCAAGATGTCAGTGATCCACCCACTTAAATAGACACCCACAGGTCACGTTACTAGTCAGTGGGTGGAACCAACACTACATGGTCATTAGATAAAATACTGAATACCACAACAGTGGAATAAGACAAAAGGACATCATGATTATTATAGAATCTAAGACAGTGATTCACATAATCGGGTATTATTACTTGGGCAACAATTCACATTATATACAGCATACAATAAATAAATTATAAAAAGTGGCTGATGGGGAAGTCCTCGTTCATTCCCTTGGCTTTGGGGACATTGTATTTAAAGTGTAAATCCAAAAGGATTCACGTTGTAACGATAATCTATTTAGATCCCCTCCTCGCCTTAAGCATTTTACATGTTCAATCCCCCTGATTGGTACGTTTCTCTGCGTCTGCGTTCCAGAGCAAAGAGCGAGATGTGTTCCTTTATGTAATCTTCCGTGTCGGTACTTTTCCAGAGCAAAGAGCGAGATGTGTTCCTGGTGAAGGAACACCCGGACCCCGGCAGCAAAGACCCGGAGGAGGACTATCCAAAGTTCGGCCTGTTGGATCAGGTAATAACTTTTTATTTATTTACACACACCTTTCTGTGTTGTCAGTCACTGCTGTTTGTATCCTACTGGCTGCTCTGCCAGGGTGTGAGGAGCCCCCACCGGGAGGACCCGCAGCCCTGTAGGACTACATTGATCCAAAATGCCGCAGATCGCCTGGTCTTCAACCATCCAAAAATTCTCACATGTCTCCCCCCTTAATCTCCGCTCCCCCCTCCACTGCCTCCCGGTCCTCCCGCCCGCACAGAATACAAAACTCTGACGCTAGCCTTCAGAGTGGCTCATAGACACATGAACACATGAAAGATTGTGGCACTCCCATCTTTAAACAATGTGTATTTGACAGTGTGCGCATTTGTTCTCCTCCTACAGGACCTGGGGAACATCGGGCCCTCGTACGACACCCAGAAACAGACCACAGCTCCCCCTGCTGTTGGAGGACTAAATGGTGAGTCCTCGCAACAATCGCCATTCAACGATTTATTTTGTATTTAAAAAAAAAAATTATCTCAAGAGGCCAATGAGGAGGTGGGTCAAAATGACACAGGCAGACCCCAATGGCCCCTGGGGGGCCCCAATGACCCCTGGGGGTCCCCGGGCCCCATTGGCCCCTGGGGGTCCCCGGACCACACTGGTCTATGACGTATGGCTCCATATTTATGACGTGGTTCCAACCCCATTCATTCATGCTCAAAATGTGGTCAATCCAACTAAGCCCCTTTTTGGCTTTGACTCTAAACTGATAGTATATAGATTATGGAAGATATCAGATCTACAAGCTCATAGCGCGCCACCGAGTGGCGCGCTATGAGCTTGTAGATCTGCTATTTTTGAAAAGTCGTGAAAATGTCGCGCAGATCTTTGAATATATATTCTTTCAGAGTGAACATTTTTAACTAAAATATTTGCTTCTGTGGGGGTCCCTGGAACTACATATTTTGATATGGGGGGGGGGGGGGGGGGGTCTGTGGCCTAATAAAGATAATTCTGGGGGTCCTTGACATGAAAAAGGTTGAGCACCACTGACATAGAAACATGGGTTTTTCAGAAAACTGTCAGGATTTAGAAGCCTTTTTTATTTTTTAAATCGACATCAGTCCAAAATGGGTTAAATATGCAAGAACCTCTCCGCCCCTTCGCATCGAGTCCACCTAAAGGCTCATACATAGTCTGGATTTTCGGTGGTGAGGTGACCACCGAACTACAACATGACGTCACTGAGGTGACCACCGAACTACAACATGACATCACTGAGCCGCGGTGAAGAGCAAACCACCGCCACCGCTCCAGCCCTTCTCTCTGTTTTTACTCACCACCGCTCAAGGTTATTTCAGCTCCGGTGGTCAGCTCACCACCGGAGCGGTGGTCAGCTCACCACCGGAGCGGTGGTCAGCTCACCACCGGAGCGGTGGTCACCTCATCCCCGGAGCGGTGGTCAGCTCACCACCGGAGCGGTGGTCACCTCACCACCGGAGCGGTGCAGGTCACCTCACCACTGAAAATCTAGACTATGAATAGGCCTTAAGTATTAGGTGTGAATGTGACCTAAGACAATGTTCCAGGTCACTGTGGGTCTAAGTGTTGTGCATTGTGTTCCAGGTGGATCAACCTTCTCAGGTGAATATATATATACATATATATATACATATATACGTAGCGTTTTGAACCATGTGTGCAATGCGTGTGTGTGTGTGCTGCATCCTCCTGGCAACGCTCTGGATAGAAGACCATGTGACCCCTTTCCCCCCCATCGGTTGGTTCCCAATGGGAACCGGTTCAGTTATTTTTGGTTCTCTTTGGGGCCGATTCGTACTCCTATTTTACCCCTGTTTCGAAAATATAATGCAAAACATAGAATATATGAAAAAAGCTACTATACTGTGGAAGTGTTATCATATATTAATTTAATTTACTTATATTGATCCTATAAACAATCTAATATAGGTATGGTTTTGCTCCACTCAATTCATAATTAACCCATTTTGGAGCGGGAACCCCTTTTTGGTGTTTTTAAACATTGTTATAATTTAGCTATTGAAAAATAGCAGATCTACAAGCTCGTAGCGCGCCACCGAGTGGCGCGCTACGAGCTTGTAGGTCTGCTATTTTTGAAAAATCGAACAACGACTGACATAGAAACATGGCTTTTTCAGAAAACTGTCAGGATGTAGAAGACATTTTTTTAGAATCTGATCTCAGGTCAAAATGGGTTAACATTCCAATGTTGGAGCTCTGGGCTCATGGACTCAGAACCACAAAGAACTGAACCGGTTCCCGTTGAGGAACCAAGCGGTGGAAAAAGGCATCTGTGTGCGGGTGTGTGTGTGTGTGTGTGTGTGTGTGTGTGTGTGCGCTGCTTCCTGTAACCCTCTCTGGACAGAAGACGAAGTTGCCCCCCCCCCCCCCCCCCCGAGCTTAAAAACAATGTCCAATTCAGGACTGGGTGATTATTATTATTATTATGGACAAAATCAATTATTTTAGTTTCTTGCAAAAACGCCCACCTGGCCAGCGATGGCGGCCAGCCAGAGCGCTCTGCAGAAGACGTCCTAATCACTGTTCATTTTATGTGGACATTAAAGAAATAGCAAGCTCTTGTCATGCTTGTATAGACCTGTCTCCATCAGTGTTGTTTTTGGCAGCAAATTTATGTTTTAGTTTTAGTATCTTGATTAGTTTTCACTTTGTTTTAGTCTAAATGTATTTTGGCAGGCTTTGAGGCCGGCGTAATGACTATTTTCACACTTGCTGAAAATAGCTGATCTACAAGCTCACAAATGACTTGTACTGGATCTCTTGTCCACTAGTCCCTAACATTCTAGTCTCGTTTTTATTTGTTTTTAGGAAAATTGTCAATACATTTAGTTTGAGTCACCATAGCTTATTTTTTCATTTATTTTCCATTTAGTTTTCGTCAGTTAACCCATTCTGAACGGGAACCCATTTTGGTGTTGGCATCATGTTATGCTTTAGCTATTGAAAAATAGCAGATCTACAAGCTCATAGCGACATTTTTTTAATCTGATCTCAGGTCAGAATGGGTTAATAATGAAACTGTCAGGATGTAATAGACATTTTTTTTTAGAATCTGATCTCAGGTCAGAATGGGTTAAAAAAAAGTTAGTGGACAAAAACAACACTGGTCCTCATTGCATGAAAATTTAAATCAAAAATCAACGGTCAACTTCATCCGGCTCCAGTTGTAACCTCCCTGTCTACGCTACGCTGCTCCTCTGCATTATGATTGGTTGCCCCCCCCCCCCCCCCCCCCCCACACACAAAGCTTTCTCCCCTCTTATTGGTGGATTTATGTCTGCGCCTCATCCTCTGGCTTGTTGCTGATTGGTTTTGGAAAACGTCTGCCCGTCTCAAATGGCACTCTGTCTTCACATCCAGGTGTGAGTAGGTCAGTGTTGTTTTTGGCAGCAAATTTCTATTTTAGTTTAATGAGTCTTTGGACTGAAACTTCATTTTAGTCACCTGAAATGTCTTAGTGTTAGTCTAGTTTTAGTCGACTAAATGTCATAATAATTTGGCGGGTCTTGATGCCGTCATAATGAGTGTTTTTACACTTGCTGAAAATAGCCGATCTACAAGCTCACAGCTTGTAGATCGGTTATTTTCAGCATGCAACCAAGTGTAAAATGACTTATACTGGATCTGTTGTCCACTAGTCCCTTCCTAACATTTTAGTCTAGATTTTATTTGTCGACGAAATTGTCAGTATATTTAGTCTTATAGTTTTAGTCATCATAGCTTAGTTTTCATTTAGTTTCCATTCGTTTTTGTCAGTGGAAAAAGGTAGTCGACGAACATTTTTCGTCTTCGTTTTAGTCGACGAAAACAACACTGGAGTAGGTATAGGGTGCCGTTTTGGATCTGTTGTTGGCTTTCATCCGATACTAATTGGTGTCATTCCTGCTCCTCCTCCTCCTCCCAATCTGTGCCTTTCTGTATCGGACCCCCTGCGGCTTCTATTAGAGATGTACCGAATATTCGGCCGCAGAAAATATTCGGCAGAAAATGGGGCTAAAAATGCGCATTTTCGGGCCTGAATAGGCAGAAAATATATCACCGGCGAATAGTGTATGCAATTAATGCATTCAAAAGAGCTGAATAAATGTTTTATGGACCCATAATAGTGATTATTATTTTGCCATAACCATTTATTTTGCCATAAATCAGGTAGCTTTAAGGTACGGCCATGACAGCAATGGTGGGGAAAAAAAGTAATCGTATTCGAATTTCCCTTTCGGTGCATCCCTAGTTAGAAAATCCATTGTTTCCAGGCTTCTGGTTGGCTTGTTTTTTTGATATACAGGACAGGTATATAAATGTAATTTGAACCTTTTGGTATAATTTTAATTATGTGCAGGAAGGAATCTTGTTGAATGTTCTAATCTAAAGATTATCTTTGGTGTCATTCCAAGTAACGACTGCTGCATAACATTATGATATCATTCTATGTTGTTTTTGGCTTATCATAACCTGACTGTGATGGGGGGAGCTTACATTTCATATCTCAAACACCATGTAGTGAAAACTACTGTAAATGTAACCGATTTTTGGAAATCGCGACTCTTAATTCGAATCGATGCGACACCCCTACTACTACTCGGCCTTCTCAAACACGTGTAGAAGCCGTTGTTTCGCTATATTATGACGAACATAGCAGATCTACAAAGCAACGTGACCTCGTAGATCGGCTACGTTATGTTTTTGGGACGCACAAACGTTGTCGTTATCGGGGACGATATTATTTACTTGTTTCTGACCGGGGAAGCTTTCAAAAGGGTTTTACTGGTTAGAAGAAGAACAAATAAATAAAATGATGGGTGAATAAAATGGCACCGTTTATTTCACTCTCCCAGTACTGTAGAGTAGATGTGAATAGATTTCTGTAATGTACACAGTACGGCACATTAATTATTCAAGCAGGGCAACCTTTAGGAGGAAGATGGAGGGCATTTCTGAGCAAAATGGTAGCGAAGAAGAGGCGTTCTCAATGGCCTTCTATTCCAACACAGAATGATATTGAGGATATTGATTTTTTGATTTTTACTCTTCCAGATTCTGTCCAAAAATCCCGCAAATCGTTACACACTATCTCTATAGTCATGTGTTCAAGACGGATCTGTCCCATATTTCATATTCCGTCTCCTAATTGGCTAACATTGGCTTTCAAAGTTTTGCAGGATTGGCCCGTTTTGAACAAAAAGCCTCAAATCATCCGATTGCCATCCAAAGGCGTAAGAAGAAATGGCACCCTTTTCACATTGGCCTATTATAGCACCACCAGGAGGCCACAACCTGCCCTGCCCTGGTGGAGACCTGTGCCCCGAGGTTATAGCGCCACCAGGAGGCCACAACCTGCCCTGCCCCGGTGGAGACCCGTGCCCCGAGGTTATAGCGCCACCAGGAGGCCACGACCTGACCTGCCCCGGTGGAGACCCGTGCCCCGAGGTTATAGCGCCACCAGGAGGCCACGACCTGCCCTGCCCTGGTGGAGACCTGTGCCCCGAGGTTATAGCGCCACCAGGAGGCCACAACCTGCCCTTCCCCGGTGGAGACCCGTGCCCCGAGGTTATAGCGCCACCAGGAGGCCACAACCTGCCCTTCCCCGGTGGAGACCCGTGCCCCGAGGTGGCACTTTATGTCGCTCTTGATGTGGCACATGATGCAACATAGACCAATCCCTGCCTGTCTTTGCGTCTGCTGTCAACCTATGACAATCTTGACAAATTTGGTGCCGTCACTGTGTGCGCATGTGTGTTTGCCCGCACGCACAATCGCGCATGATTGTGTCCTTTAGTTAGTACGTATGCTGCTTGTTGTTGCTTTTTTCCGTGCGGTAGCATAACTGTTACGAAACCCTTATATTAGCAAAGTCTAGAGGCTAGAGTAACACAACATGAATGAAAATGGGATACCAAGCATTAAAAGGTGCAAATAAATGGAGACGACACAGGTTTTAGAGGCAAAAAGTACCTTATGCGTAATAACGTAACGTAACGAGGTTCTGTGTTTGGTTCTGGTTCTGAAGGCGCCCTGGCGGGGGCGGGGCCAGGGAAGGGGCGTGGCGCCAAGCGGAAGCAGCAGCAGCAACAGGAAGGAGCCACGGCGGGAGGCGGAGCCAAGAGGACGCGCAGGTCAGTGTTGTTTTCCTCGACTAAAACTTAAGACGAGAAATGTTCATCGACAACCTTTTTTCACTGAGGTAGAAAACTGAATGAAAACTGAGCTATGATGACTAAAACTAAGACGAAATGTATTGACAATGTCGTAAAAATGTTAGGAAGGGACTAGTGGACGAGAGTATAAGACAAGTCATTTTACACTTGTTTCATGCTGAAAATAGCAGATTTACAAGCCACTATAGTTCCACACTCACTCCAGAGGGGCCACTATAGTTCCACACTCACTCCAGAGGGCCACTATAGTTCCACACTCACTCCAGAGGGGCCACTATAGTTCCACACTCACTCCAGAGGGGCCACTATAGTTCCACACTCACTCCAGAGGGCCACTATAGTTCCACACTCACTGCAGAGAGCTACTCTAGTTCCACACTCACTCCAGAGGGCCACTATAGTTCCACACTCACTCCAGAGGGCCACTATAGTTCCACACTCACTCCAGAGGGCCACTATAGTTCCACACTCACTCCAGAGGGCCACTATAGTTCCACACTCACTCCAGAGGGGCCACTATAGTTCCACACTCACTCCAGAGGGCCACTATAGTTCCACACTCACTGCAGAGAGCTACTCTAGTTCCACACTCACTCCAGAGGGCCACTATAGTTCCACACTCACTCCAGAGGGCCACTGTAGTTCCACACTCACTCCAGAGGGCCACTATAGTTCCACACTCACTCCAGAGGGCCACTATAGTTCCACACTCACTCCAGAGGGCCACTATAGTTCCACACTCACTCCAGAGGGGCCACTATAGTGTTTTCTTATATACAAATAGGCTGGCACGGGCAATGACCCCATCTGCTGGCCACCTGGCAGAATGGTATCTATCCTGTTTTAAGTTCTGTCCTCTCTCTGCAGTGACCCTCTGTTCTCGGCCCAGCGCCTGCCGCCCCACGGATACCCGCTGGAGCACCCGTTCAACAAGGACGGCTACCGCTACATCCTGGCGGAGCCGGACCCCCACGCCCCGGACCCGGAGAAGCTGGAGCTGGACTGCTGGGCCGGGAAGCCCATCCCGGGGGATCTGTACCGGGCCTGCCTCTACGAGAGGGTTCTGCTGGCCTTACACGACAGAGGTATCACACACTCACTTAATAACCTCTCTGTGCCTGTAGAGGGTGCTGCTGGCCTTACACGACAGAGGTATCATCACACACACACTTAATAACCTCTCTGTGCCTGTAGAGGGTGCTGCTGGCCTTACACGACAGAGGTATCATCACACACACTTAATAACCGCTCTGTGCCTGTAGAGGGTTCTGCTGGCCTTGCACGACAGAGGTATCACACACTCACTTAATAACCTCTCTGTGCCTGTAGAGGGTTCTGCTGGCCTTACACGACAGAGGTATCATCACACACACTTAATAACCTCTCTGTGCCTGTAGAGGGTTCTGCTGGCCTTACACGACAGAGGTATCATCACACACACTTAATAACCTCTCTGTGCCTGTAGAGGGTTCTGCTGGCCTTACACGACAGAGGTATCATCACACACACTTAATAATAACCTCTCTGTGCCTGTAGAGGGTGCTGCTTGTTTTTCTCATGATCGGCTGATACCGATAGGTCCGATACCGATAGGTATCGCCGTGTGTAACCTACATTGTCCAAGTGATATATTGTAAACATGGTCGCTGACGTGGTTTAGCGACTAGCCCTTTGACAGCTCATCCATCGTAGCTGGTTTACAAGTGAAATGGACTTCCTGTTGCAGAAACTGCCTCGTCAATGATTTAGTAATGATGTAATGATTAGTCAACACTAGTTTTATTTGAGTCATCTCATGACGTCCTTTTGAATGCCTGTCGGCATTCTCTAAATCCCTTGTCTCTCAGTTGGTGCGCAAATGCGCCTCCATCCATATGCCGTTGATCTACCAATCAACGGCAATTTTGACGACGCAGCGGCACCCGTGTATGTATATAAATATAACGTACTTTACGTTGTTTTCCAGCGCCGCAGCTGAAGATCTCTGACGACCGCCTGACGGTGACGGGGGAGAAGGGCTACTCCATGGTCAGAGCGTCGCACGGCGTCCGCAAGGGATCCTGGTTCTTTGAGGTGTCTGTGGACGAGATGCCCCCGGATACCGCGGCCCGGCTGGGCTGGTCCCAACCGCTAGGTACACACACACACACACACACACACACACACACTGATACCGCCGCCCGGCTGGGCTGGTCCCAACCGCTAGGTACACACACACACACACACACACACACACACACACACACACACACTGGTACCGCCGCCCGGCTGGGCTGGTCCCAACCGCTAGGTACACACACACACACACACACACACACACACACACACACTGGTACCGCCGCCCGGCTGGGCTGGTCCCAACCGCTAGGTACACACACACACACACACACACACACACACTGATACCGCTGCCCGGCTGGGCTGGTCCCAACCGCTAGGTACACACACACACACACACACACACACACACACACACACACACACACACACACACTGGTACCGCCGCCCGGCTGGGCTGGTCCCAACCGCTAGGTACACACACACACACACACTGATACCGCCGCCCGGCTGGGCTGGTCCCAACCGCTAGGTACGCACACACACACACACACACACACACACACTGATACCGCCGCCCGGCTGGGCTGGTCCCAACCGCTAGGTACACACACACACACACACACACACACACACAATGTCTGTCTGTCTGTCTCCTTCTTCTCCTGACAGGTAACCTGCAGGCTCCTCTGGGCTACGACAAGTTCAGCTACTAACCAGAGTTTTAACTAGAACTAACTAAGATGAGAGAACATATTACTCCAGTTTTGGCATCACTGCACTGGCTTCCAGTTGTTTTTAGGATTGATTTTAAAATTATTTTACTTGTCTATAAAGCTCTCAATGGTCTCGCACCTTCCTACCTACATAACTGCCTGCCTAAATATGTCCCAAACCGCCCCCTAAGGTCTTCCACTGCTGGCCTGCTCGCTTTGCCTAACAAAATGGCAACTTAAAAATACGGGGAAGCAGCTTTCTGCTTCTACGGGCCGTCGGCATGGAACAAGCTCCCACTGTACCTTCCACAGGCAGCCTCTGGAGACATTTTTAAAGCTCAGCTCAAGACCCACTTCTACAACATTGCTTTTAATTGATCTTTTATTTATTTTTGTTATTCATGTCCTCACTGTATTGCATTACTGCTTGTTCTTAATGTTGTTGCCTTGCTTTTCTTTTATTCTCCATTGTTCTGTAAAGCACTTTGAGCTGCATTTCATGTCATGAAAGGTCCTATACAAATAAAGTTTTATTATTATTATTATTATTATTATTATTAACCCTGTCTGTCTGTCTCCTTCTTCTCCTGACAGGTAACCTGCAGGCTCCTCTGGGCTACGACAAGTTCAGCTACTCGTGGCGCAGCAAGAAGGGCACCAAGTTCCACCAGTCCATGGGGAAGCACTACTCCTCGGCCTACGGCCAGGGAGACACGCTGGGCTTCTTCATCGAGATGCCCGACGGAACAGAGACCGCCAAAGCTCTGCCGGACACTTACAAAGACAAGGTACAACACTAGGACACTTACAAAGACACGGTACAACCCTAGGAGACTTACAAAGACAAGTTACAACCCTAGGAGACTTACAAAGACACAGTACAACCCTAGGATACTTACAAAGACAAGGTACAACCCTAGGAGACTTACAAAGACACTGTACAACCCTAGGAGACTTACAAAGACAAGGTACAACACTAGGAGACTTACAAAGACAAGGTACCACCCTAGGGCACTTACAAAGACAAGGTACCACCCTAAGACACTTACAAAGACAAGGTACAACCCTAGGAGACTTACAAAGACAAGTTACAACCCTAGGAGACTTACAAAGACAAGTTACAACCCTAGGAGACTTACAAAGACACGGTACAACCCTATAGGACACTTACAAAGACACGGTACAACCCTAGGGCACTTACAAAGACACAGTACAACCCTAGGGCACTTACAAAGACACGGTACAACCCTAGGAGACTTACAAAGACAAGTTACAACCCTAGGACACTTACAAAGACACGGTACAACCCTAGGAGACTTACAAAGACACGGTACAACCCTAGGAGACTTACAAAGACAAGGTACAACCCTAGGGCACTTACAAAGACAAGTTACAACCCTAGGAGACTTACAAAGACACGGTACAACCCTAGGAGACTTACAAAGACAAGGTACAACCCTAGGAGACTTACAAAGACAAGGTACAACCCTAGGAGACTTACAAAGTTCAACCTGTACGTTATGTTGTGATTTCAGGCACTGATTAAGTTCAAGAGCTACCTGTACTTTGAAGAGAAGGACTACTTGGACAAAGCAGAGAAAGGTCTCAAGGTCGTCACTCCCAGCAAGGTCGGTGAAAACACTGTTATTCCAGGGGCCCCAAGGTCGGTGAAAACACTGTTATTCCAGGGGCCCCAAGGTCGGTGAAAACACTGTTATTCCAGGGGCCAAGGACCCCGGCTTTAGCACAAAACATTAAAATAATAGCAGTAATGCAATACAGTGAGGACATGAATAACCAAAGATTCAATCAATTAAAGATCAATTAAAAGCAAGAGTGTAGATATAAAAGTGGTTAATATAGAAGAGATACTGAAGACACCCTCAGTATCTCTGCGGACCTCCCTGTTGAAGAGACCGCTGCTGTATTCCAATTGAATTTAGCTCCATAACCAAAAAGGCAATTCAGATTTACAATGATTCTACCCACCCTCTTTTCCTTTCCTCTCCTCTCCTCCCCATCCTCTCCTCCCCTCCCCTCTCCCTTGCTGTATTAAACCCTATGTATCCTCTCCTCTCCTCTCCTCTCCTCTCCTCTCCTCTCCTCTCCTCTCCTCTCCTCTCCTTCCAGATGATCTTCTATAAGAACGGGGCGAGCCAGGGCGTGGCCTATGAGAACCTCTTCGAAGGCCTCTATTTCCCCGCCATCTCCCTCTACAAGGGCTGCACGGTACGTACACACACACAGCAGATCTACAAGCTGCAGATCTACAAGCGCGCCACCGAGTGGCGCGCTACGAGCTTGTAGGTCTGCTATTTTCGCAAAGAACGACTGACATAGAAACATAGCTTTTTCAGAAAACTGTCAGGATGTAGAAGAACATTTATATAATCTGATCTCAGGTCAGAATGGGTTAATGAAGGCTTTCCTTTTTGTCGACAGGTGTCTGTTAACTTCGGCCCACATTTCAAGCATCCTCCCAAGGACATAAAGTACCAGCCGGTGAGTAGCACGCTATGCTATAGAGCGTCGCAGTCCCGCCCCCTTTCAGAACGACGAGTGGCCCAGGAAATGAATCCCAATGCATTTTTCCCATAGGCTTTTCTTAAAGTATTTATTTAAAGACGGTTACGCCGCGGACAAAGCCAACTCGGATCGTGACAAATCATGACAATGAACACAATATTTTGGGGCCGATCAAATCATTAGAAAGAAGAAAATAAAGACAGGAGACAACACTATTTGTTTTGTTTTTCTAAAAATGATCTAAAAATGATCCCTGGGTCGGCGGTTCGAATCCCAGCTCCTCCTGTCTACATGTCAAAGTGTCCTTTTGGCAAAGACACTGAACCCTACGTTGCCTCTAATGAGTTATTGGTCGGTGTGAGCTCGCCACCGTCGGTGTGTGAATGTGGGAAGTGAGGACGCTGCAGGCGTCGACTGTTCGACCACTTCACCTCCCTATGTATGAATGAATGAATGAACCATTGTATAAAGCGCTTTGAGCACTTGGAAAAGCGCTATAAAAATGCAACTCATCATCATTATTGTAACCGTACACTGACTGTCATATTGTTTTGTTGGTGTGTGTGTGTGTGTGTGTGTGTGTGTGTGTGTGTGTGTGTTGTGGTCTTCAGATGAGCGACATGGGCTGGGGAGCCGTGATCGAGCACACGTTGGCTGACATGCTGTACCACGTTGAGACGGATGTGGACGGGAGACGCAGCCCCCCCTGGGAGGGGTGAGCCCCCCCCCCTGGGCACCACACACACACACTCTCTCTCTCTCTCTCTGTAGTTAGGGGCGGGCAGCACACATTTGCATTGGACGTCACGTATGCATTATACACACACAACACAACGTGAGATCAGATTCTAAAAAATGTCAGTCGTTCTTCGATTTTTCAAAAAAATAGCAGACCTACAAGCTCATAGCACGCCACCGAGTGGCGCGCTATGAGCTTGTAGGTCTGCTATTTTTCAATAGCTAAAGCATAACACAATGCTAACACCAAATAGGAGTTCCCGTTCAGAATGGTTTAAAGTGGGTGGAAGTGATGTGTTTTGAAAGGAAAAGAAAAAGGTTTTTTTTAAAGTTTAAAGCTGCAGATAATACAAAAAAGGTGATAAGCTGCCTCATGGTGGCGCTATAACAGGCCGTTCTGGAACATTTGGGGGCAGAGGTTCATCGTTGGCATCCAGGGAGTGTGTGTGTGTGTGTGTGTGTGTGTGTGTGTGTAAAGTTTGGCATCGACCGGGTTAATGGTGCTGGAGATTAGCTGGTAACGGACGGACGTGTGCAAAAACATACTCTCCTCATGCCTTCGGCTGGTGGACACAATTATGATGATAGAAATTATTGCAATTCATGTTTTTTGTGTTCATTAACAGTCGTCTCCGCCATTTCTCCAACTCTTAAAACATTGCCAGGTCGGGGATACCGATCGTATATACAATCAGGAGGGCAGAGTTAATTTATCACCTTTCAATTTTTATAACGCTCCAGTGCCAATTTTCACGTTTTGTCTGTTCCAATTCTTTTTTTTACTCGTTTATCCTACGTACTGTTCTCTCTGACTGAAGTCTGGAGTTCTCTCTCTTGTTTGGATGGAATTGGTATCCCAATATGTTCTGTTTTAATCTAGAGCGTCGCAGTCCCGCCCCCTTTCAGAACGACGAGTGGCCCAGGAAATGAATCCCAATGCATTTTACCCCATAGGCTTTTCTTAAAGTATTTATTTAAAGACGGTTACGCCGCTGGACAAAGCCAACTCGGATCGTGACAAATCATGACAATGAACACAATGTTTTGGGCCGATCAAATCATTAGCCCATTCTGGGCAAGGAACCCATTTTGGTGTTTTTTACCCACTCAGATCGGGAACCCATATTTGGGTTCTGTACAGTATGTACAGTATTCAAAAATGTAAACATTTTGATTCTGCTATATAAATATTTGAAGTTTTTCAGAAACCTTAGGTCAGGATTTAGAGGCGTTTTTAAGAATCGGCCTCAGGCCTAAATGGGTTGGAAAGAAGAAAATAAAGGCAGGAAAGACAACACTATTTGTTTTGTTTTTCGTCTTATAAATTATTTGATCGGCCCCAAAACATTGTGTTCATTGTCATGATTTGTCACGATCCGAGTTGGCTTTGTCCGCGGCGTAACCCGAAGGATATTTGTCTTCACAATCTGTTCAACACCCACATCAAAAACAACACAGAGCACATTACACCAAGACAATACAAAAAACAAAACGGTTAACCCATTTAAGACTGACAGCAGATTCTACAAATGTCTTCTAAATTATGACAGTTTGCTGAAAAACCCTCATGTTTCTATATTGGTCAAGGACCCCAAAAAAATTATATGTAATTGGCCTCTGACCTCCATCTGAAATGATGATGTTCCAGGGACCCCCCCCTCAATATTCTTCAATAGCTAAAAGTAACATATAAATAAAAACACCAAAAAGGGTTTCCCGTCCAGAATGGGGTTAACACTTAGCATCTATTGACAAATTATGATCTAATTCACGCCAGCATTTTTCCCCATTTGAGCTCTTATTTTTTAAACGCCACATTTCCCAGACTCCCGGCACTGAACATAATAAAGCAGGAAGTGAAACGGGTCTCGGACCGGCCTTGTTTACCAAACGGATCAGTGCACTTCGCACCCGTTGGTTGCCCTTTCATGGTTGGACAAAAATCCTCTCTCTCTCTCTCTCTCTCTCTCTCTTTCCATCCACCACCATTGAAATAAGGTGCTGTTCAGTTGCTTCGTATTGACATTCTGTTCACTCAATTCTTATTTTAAACTAGGTGTCAGTCAAAAAGGACCACCAAATGTGACTCATGGGCATATCACGTTTGTCTTTTAGTTTATTTTACAAAAGAGATGTTTTTTAGTCAATTAAATATAAACAAGGCAGAATTTAGACATTGCACTGGCTCCCTCCCTCCTTCTGTTCAAAGACAGGCCTGTCTGAATCTGATGGTCTCAGGTCTGTTGACACCGTGATGTTTGAAGCTCTAAAAATGATGTCCTTAGTTTAACCCATGCTGACCTGAGATCAGATTCTAAAAAAATTGTCTTCTACATCCAGACAGTTTTTCTGAAAAAGCCATGTTTCTGTGTCGGTCGTTATTCGATTTTTTTCAAAAGATAGCAGACCTACAAGCTCGTAGCGCGCCACTCGGTGGCGCGCTACGAGCTTGTAGATCTGCTATCTGCTAGTGTTTGAGCCTCTCTCCTCTCTGTCCGGCCTTTTCCTGTTCTGAACAAACAGTGGACTCTGACGTCTGATGAGAAATGTTTATTGTCTTTGTGAATTTATTTTCTTTGTTTTTTTTATATATAAAAATATTAATGCTGTTCAGTTGTAAAGTTTGCAACTGGTTTATATTCCTGGTTAAATAAAAAAAAGTACATGGAAAAAGGTTTATTTCCCCTTTTCTTTTCTTTATTAGTACAAAGATGAAGACATTTCATTTAATCAGTGTAGTGTGTGTAACAGCAGTAACAGCAGTAACAAGCAAAAGAAAAAAGTGTATTTAAATACGAGGACGTCCTTTTACCCAACAGTTTGAGCATATTATGTTTTTCAATAGTCTGTTAACACCCCGAGTGTCTTAGACGGAGGTCTCCGTCCTGTCGATTAGTGACGCTCGGAGCCCAGGACGGACATTAATACTATTATTATTATTATCAGCAAAATTGGACGGGACCTGTGATATCATGGCCTACTTTTTATTTGTGTTAAAAATTAAAAACACTCCTTAGGGCCGATTCATACTCCGAAATAAAAGTCGGTTCGGCGCTGTAGAGCCTACAATTTGACGTCATTTGAGGTTCGGGGGGGGAGGTTATCGTCTTAAAGTCGTCTCTTCGGTGCTACTGAAAATTTCTGACGAGCCGAAATCATTTCGGCACTACAGCGCCGAAACAGCGGTAAAATAGGAGTATGAATCGGCCCTTAGCCTAAATTTGGCAATAGCCACTTAAACCTAAACCTAACCTTAACCAATGACTATGTCTAAACTAAGTATGCACCCCCCGTTTTTCGTGCAAAACAAATGCTTGGAATGGATTCAGAATCGTGAAAACCCCCCTAGTTTGACATGTCACAATAATTGTCACATGCTACTTAAACTCAATCATTAAATGATGAAATTTGCCTTTATAATGGTTGTCTATGGTGTGGTATATAAAAATGTCCGTAACTCTTTTCCGCAATGTTTCCGGCAGAGCAGACCTCTCATTCTGTGGACCTTAACCCATTTTGACCTGGGTCCGATTAAAAAAATGTCTGTTTAAAAATGACAGTTTTCTGAAAAAGCTATGTTTCTATGTCAGTCGTTCTTCGATTTTTCAAAAATAGCAGACCTACAAGCTCGTAGCGCGCCACTCGGTGGCGCGCTACGAGCTTGTAGGTCTGCTATTTTTCAATAGCTAAAGCATAACATAATTCTAACACCAAAAGGGGTTCCCGCTCCAAAATGGGTTAATGACCAAGTGAATAGAAACCCAATAGAAACCCAATGTTGCCCTGGTGAACACAATGCATTGTATTTACATCTCTTGTATTTACATGGCCAAAGCATATCCACGGGGTCCCCAGGGGGTCCCCAGACATGGCCAAAGCATTTCCAGGGGGTCCCCAGACAAAAACGTTGAGGACCCCCTGCTCTAGTTTAACAAGTATAATATGACAAATACGTAAAAAGAAAAAAAAAAAAAACACTTCATGCTCATTTTTGTATTGGCACATTTAACACATTTACACATTCGATATTACATAAAACGTATGTAAGTGAAAGTGAAAAAATAATTAATATTTCTCGTGTCCTATTTTTTTTTGTTTTGCAAATATTATACAAGATTAGTTGTACTGATGTGATGTCACAGAAGGGTCTGACTCCCAGTGCTGAGTAGACCTGCTGACTCCAGGGAGCCTTCACTGGAGACAGAGTTCTGCATGCCTTCATAAGAGTGCTGTGGAGCGCGAGCGCACACACACACACACACACACACACACACACACACACACACACACACACACAGTCAGACACAGACGCTGACATGATGCTTACTGACCATGATATGGAGACACATGGAAAACACACAACATTAATCTTATTTTTCTCACTACAGTGGTGAGCCGTTGAGAATGGCAGTGATACCACTTGAGTACCTCTTTTAGTGGTACCACCATTCACACTTAATCGTTTAAAGGTGTCAATGGGTGTAGTGTGGCAAATCCGCCACAGTGTGGCACATGTGAGTCCATGATTTTTTTTTTTTACTAGATTCATTGGTGAATGCATTAACAAGTGATTTTTTACTTGTAGTTTTATAAACAGAATCCTTAGGATGAATTCAAAGCAAATTGTTTCTTTAAACAAAACTGTGTTTTATCACATTTAACAGCATTAGACAAATGAAAACTTGTATTATTTGTGGAATCTAAACTCGGGTCTCCTAATGAGTAGATACAATAATTAAATCAAGTCACTTTGTAAAATGTAAAGCAATGTGATGTTCTTATGCCTAAATAGTTTCCTTAACCCCTAAAATATATCTTTATACTAGGGCTGTCGAATATTTAATCGTGATTAATCGCATGATTGTCCATTGTTAAGTCAAATCATTTTACCGCTGTTTGGGCGCTGTAGTGCCGAAATGATTTCGGCTCGTCAGAGATTTTCAGTAGCACCGAAGAGCCGACTTTAGGACGTTACCCTGCTTACAGGAAGTTGATAACCTGTTTAGTTTTTGTGTTGGAAGCCATTTAAAAGAGCCTGCGTTTACACTGGTTAGTGTTTAGGACAACAAAAAAAGTTATGCCCGGTTGAAGTTTTATTTTCCAAATAACTTTATATATTTATATTATAGTTTATATATATATATTATATAACTCTATATTTGTACGTCTCTAAATGTTCTGAAATTGAAAATGGTGGACCCTATTGTAAACTAGTGTAATGTCGTCTACAGTATTTATATTGAGTTGTGCTTTCATTTGAAATGTACCCATTCTGCAAACTGTTCATAAATACTTCGATCAATCCTAGTGAGTTTGCACCTAGCAGAGGAAAGGAGCCACATTCTTACAGAGAAGAGCAAAGTTTTCCAACGGAAAGATATATTGTACCAGTTCAATTCTTGTAACGAGTTCTGGAAAACGCAAACAAGATTGACAAAAAGGGTTGTTCTCTAACACAGGCTCCAAGTAGCGTCATTCAAGGAGAGCTTGATTCTCTGCAAAGCAAAATATCACGCTTAATTAAGCAGTCTTTATGGATATGATACCTACAGAGGACTGCATATCCCAGACCAGGGGGACTTAGAAAGGAACTAGTCTTACTGTAAAAGTAACATTTCAATAAAATGCATTAGAAACTATACTTTCAGAACAATTATATTATTTTAGGGTGTGAAAGAGAGTTAAATATACACTAACTGGAAGAAAGTACATTTGGATTTCACACAATGACATGCAAATGAATTAACACCTAGCTTGCTCATGGGCCTTTGTGTGTCGAATTAGTCCATCGCAATTGGCAGCTATACTTTTAAACACATCTTACATTTGAGTATTTTTTTTGAAGGAAAATGCTATTTGTCCCAACATTTGTTTGAAAAAGCTTTAGACCCTGTATACAAACTAATGGCATATCTAAAAGCACACAACACTGTTGCTATGCCAATATACAAGATGTGAACTGGTATATTGGCTAATTCCGTGGTATATTTCACCTTACATTTTTATTCAAAGATGTGGCTTATATTATGTAATATACTATGTATCTGCTCTTGTCCAGAAACGAGTCAGTTGTTCTGCATACTGATGGGTTTATTGCGAAGCACACAAACCAGCGTCGGACTGGTAAACAACATAGAAATACACAAGATGCTTAGAATAACATCGCATAAACATAATCCAGCACATAATCATGAATGAAATACATTCCAAAGTAACGTGCAAAACATTTAACATGCCTTACTGGCTGCTCTACAAGCATAAGGGAATGAGAAGATCACTATAGTGCCCGTGCCATGGCCATGAACACAGCGACACACACACACTTGAACTTCTGCATCACACTGTCAAATGACAGGTGTGCAACCATGTCTATTGTCTAACGTCCACCTGACACCAGACGGCCATATAAAGGGTTCCGCCTTAGCCAAACAATGACACTCCCGGCCCAACATAGGCATAAAATAACTTAACCCATTCTGACCTGAGATCAGATTCATACGAGGTTTCCACTGGACACACACTGGTCTGATTAACCCATTCTGACCTGAGATCAGATTCTAAAAATGTCAGTCGTTCTTCGATTTTTCAAAAATAGCAGACCTACAAGCTCGTAGCGCGCCACTCGGTGGCGCGCTATGAGCTTGTAGATCTGCTATTTTCCAATAGCTAAAGCATAACATGATGCTAACACCAAAATGGGTGCCCGGTCAGAATGGGTTAAATTAAATACAAAACAAATAATTAGGAATAATTGCAGCAGTTGTACTGTGTTATATTTAAAGCATTATACACACATCTACTCGTTAGGATACCCGAGTTAGATTCCACCAATAATACATTGTTTTTCATTTGTCTAATGCTGTTAAATGTGATAAACACAGTTTTGTATTGCTTTTTTTGTATTGGGCTTTATTTGTTTTTATAAATTTGAATTAAAATACCGGTACTCTATTCTCTTGCATCCAAAGAGCCTAAAGTATTACCGAATCATTTCCAATACTTTTACATCTCAGAGGCAAATATTGTAATTTGGCACGCAGGCAAGCAGGCAGGCAGGCAGGCAGGCAAGCAGGCAGGCAAGCAGGCAGGCAGGCAGGCAGGCAAGCAGGCAGGCAGGCAGGCAGGCAAGCAGGCAGGCAGGCAGGCAGGCAAGCAGGCAGGCAGGCAGGCAGGCAGGCAGGCAAGCAGGCAGGCAGGCAGACAGGCAGGCAGGCAGGCAGACAGGCAGGCAGGCAGGCAGGCAGACCTTGACTATGTGTCCCACTATTTGTTAAATAGAGTAAATTGAATTGAGTTAGATATCTATAAGGGTCCATTTGGTTAACAACTATCCATTTAGCTGGGGACCACCTGGAGCCTCTCAGGGACCACTGGTGGTCCTCAGACAGGTTGAGATACAGTTCATGCAAGAATTTGACATGCTTAGATTCCAGCATTTGTTTTATGGGGGTTAAGGAAACTTATATTTTAATATATTTAAAGATATATAGCCCACTCAATATACCAATTTAAATAACGTTAAAGAGCTAATAAAAGCCATGCATTATTTTTGTATTGTGTGCAATTCCTGGGTGTTATATTCCATAGATTGCCCCTGCCTCAAAATGACTTGATTTAATCGAGGGTTACATTTAAACTGACAACAAAATGCCAAGTGTGTCTGACCATTAGCTGCTCTCTGCTGCCTGGTGACAGCATGGAATAAAGTGGTACCACCAAAATACATGGTTCCAGGGAGGCTCACCACTGTATGGGAATGAAATGCAAATAAGAAAATAATTCAATTCTCACGTGTCTGCGCAAGATGCGGTCTAGCAGGCTGCGCTTGGGGGTCTTTGGGGACGGCGCCTGGGACCAGTCCAGGTCTTTGGGCCCCTGGGACCCCTCGGGGCCAAACACGTTCAGCTCCTTGTAACAGCCCGTCTCCATCATCTGCACATAATATACCACAGGATTGTTTTCGTCGACTATAATACTATGACTAAAAAAATGTTCATCGACTGCCTTTTTTTTCACTGACGAAAACTAAAAGGAAACTAAATGAAAACTTAAGCTATGATGACTAAAACTAGGCTAAATGTATTGAGAAATAAAAACTAGACTAAAATGTTAGGAAGGCACTAGTGGACAAGACATCCAGTATAAGTCATTTTACACTTGCATGCTGAAAATAGCAGATCTACAAACTCACAACGCGTCTCATTGTATTAATCATTTCGTATATGCCACGCTGATGAATTGAATACATGTACTGCAGGACCACGTTAAGTCCCCGGTTCCGGGACTTTTTTGTGTTACCCTTGGAGGACTAGGCATGTAACGATACGATTTTTTATGATTTATCCCCCCCCCCCCCCCCCCTCCAAGCTTTTTTCACAATTTGTATTTACCTACATTGCGAAAGTAGCATTCATCCGGTCGTTTTAACGCACCCCTCACCAACCTTAATCCGGTCGTTTTAACGCACCCCTCACCAACCTTAATCCGGTCTTTTTAACGCACCCCTCACCAACCTTAATCCGGTCGTTTTAACGCACCCCTCACCGACCTTAATCCGGTCGTTTTAACGCACCCCTCACCAACCTTAATCCGGTCGTTTTAACGCACCCCTCACCAACCTTAATCCGGTCGTTTTAACGGACCCCTCACCAACCTTAATCCGGTCGTTTTAACGCACCCCTCACCAACCTTAATCCGGTCATTTTAACACACCCCTCACCAACCTTAATCCGGTCTTTTAACGCACCCCCTCACCAACCTTAATCCGGTCGTTTTAACGCACCCCTCACCAACCTTAATCCGGTCGTTTTAACGCACCCCTCACCAACCTTAATCCGGTCGTTTTAACACACCCCTCACCAACCTTAAACCGGTCGTTTTAACGCACCCCTCACCAACCTTAATCCGGTCGTTTTAACGCACCCCTCACCAACCTTAATCCGGTCGTTTTAACGCACCCCTCACCAACCTTAATCCGGTCGTTTTAACGCACCCCTCACCAACCTTAATCCGGTCGTTTTAACGCACCCCTCACCAACCTTAATCCGGTCGTTTTAACGCACCCCTCACCAACCTTAATCCAGTCGTTTTAACACACCTCCTCACCAACCTTAATCCGGTCGTGTTAACGCACCCCTCACCAACCTTAATCCGGTCGTTTTAACGCACCCCTCACCAACTTTAATCCGGTCGTTTTAACGCACCCCTCACCAACTTTAATCCGGTCGTTTTAACGCACCCCTCACCAACCTTAACCCGGTCGTTTTAACGCACCCCTCACCAACCTTAATCCGGTCGTGTTAACGCACCCCTCACCAACCTTAATCCGGTCGTTTTAACGCACCCCTTAACAACCTTAATCCGGTCGTTTTAACACACCCCTCACCAACCTTAATACGGTCGTCTTAACGCACCCCTCACCAACCTTAACCCGGTCGTTTTAACGCACCCCTCACCAACCTTAACCCGGTCGTTTTAACGCACCCCTCACCAACCTTAATCCGGTCATTTTAACTCACCCCTCACCAACCTTAATCCGGTCGTTTTAACGCACCCCTCACCAACCTTAACCCGGTCGTTTTAACGCACCCCTCACCAACCTTAATCCGGTCATTTTAACTCACCCCTCACCAACCTTAATCCGGTCGTTTTAACGCACCCCTCACCAACCTTAATCCGGTCGTCTTAACGCACCCCTCACCAACTTTAATCCGGTCGTCTTAACGCACCCCTCACCAACCTTAATCTGGTCGTTTTAACACACCCCTCACCAACCTTAACCCGGTCGTTTTAACACACCCCTCACCAACCTTAATCTGGTCGTTTTAACGCACCCCTCACCAACCTTAATCCGGTCGTTTTAACGCACCCCTCACCAACCTTAACCCGGTCGTTTTAACGCACCCCTCACCAACCTTAACCCGGTCGTTTTAACGCACCCCTCACCAACCTTAATCCGGTCGTTTTAACGCACCCCTCACCAACCTTAACCCGGTCGTTTTAACGCACCCCTCACCAACCTTAACCCGGTCGTTTTAACGCACCCCTCACCAACCTTAATCCGGTCGTCTTAACGCACCCCTCACCAACCTTAATCCGGTCGTCTTAACGCACCCCTCACCAACCTTAATCCGGTCGTTTTAACACACCCCTCACCAACCTTAATCCGGTCGTCTTAACGCACCCCTCACCAACCTTATGTCTAACCGATGACTAGTCTAAACTAAGTATGCACCCTCGACTATAAAACTAAAAATCTAAATTTTCAACACTGGTTGAAAACACTGGTCGTCATACCTCGTTCTGCCAGGAGATGGCGACGCTCCCGGTGTTGAACTTGGCATAGAAGTCGTTGTCCGTCTGGTCCAGACTGACTCCTTTAATGGTGGCGAACTCGTCGATCTCGTCGATGTCGCTGCAGTACACCTGTCTGGGCTGAGGAGGCGCCAAAACGAAAATGTATTCAGAATCATCCAGGCATAATACAGATAGATAGCTCGCGGCTTAGCAAGTGAAGTGCAAGAAGTATTTATTTTAGCCATATTATGATTTTTTACTGCCATAAACAAACATTAAAGTCCATATACTTGGCTCAGCTGGCAAACATTTTATGTCATAATTGCCCTGAACAAACCCATAGACTTGGCTGCCATATGACGTAAGCGTCAAAAGCCATGCATTGGAGGGGCCAGCGCCCCATAAAATGTAAAGATTTTTTTTAAATATATTGTCGTGAACGAAAACGTCATCTTCCTGACTCGTAGGTGTAGTTCTAGCCTCGTGACCCTCGAAATCGCTGGTATTTGGGTTAGAATGCAATGCGATTTCAAGGGGGATTGGGTCAGAACCAGGCTATAAGTCAATGGGGATTGGGTCAGAACCAGGCTATAAGTCAAGGGGGATTGGGTCAGAACCAGGCTATCAGTCAAGGGGGATTGGGTCAGAACCAGGCTATAAGTCAAGGGGGATTGGGTCAGAACCAGGCTATCAGTCAAGGGGGATTGGTCAGAACCAGGCTATAAGTCAAGGGGGATTGGTCAGAAAGGAAGAATGGCTGGGGAAGGATCAACATATGGAATGTCAGAACAGGTCAGCTCCATATATGGAGATCTAAGGGTTTGAGGTCAGATGTATAGAGTTGCTGGCCAATGTGGATGACATCAGGGATCTCCATATATGGGCTTAATATTGATGTCACGTGCTCCATCCCTGATGATGTCACATGCTCCACCCCTGATGATGTCACGTGCTCCATCCTGATGATGTCACGTGATCTCTCACCTGGGGTGCGACACACTGACGGGGATTGCACGATTCCATAGTTAACTGCAATTACAGTATTATATTACTGTAACTCCCCTATTTCCTATGTCCTATTTCCTGTGTCCTATGTCCTATTTCCCTATGTCCAGCTTTGAGGGTTTGTGTAAACACAAGATGAAGGTGAGGACGCACATTGTGATTGGCCGCAATGAGATGATGTCCAGGTACAGTATGATGATGATGATAAGAGCGCCCCTCACTTCACATGGGTGTGATTTTTATTTCATTTTGCGGTTGAACTAATTTGGTTCCAAATCCATGTCGTTACACCGCATCGTAGGTAAATATTGCTGGGTAATTGGCTGCGCCCAACGGAAATAGCTGATCTACAACAAGCTCTCAACGCGTCGCAGCGTTGAGAGCTTGTTGTAGATCAGCTATTTCCGTCCAAAAGTGCTTGTAAGCAGTGTTGTTTTTGGCAGCAAATTTTGATTTTAGTTTTAGTCATAGTCTTTTGAATAGTTTTCATTTAGTTTTAGTCACCTGGAATGTGTTGGTGTTAGTCTAGTTTTAGTCGACTAAACATCATAAGATTTTAGTCCACTAAATCTACAGTTGATTTAGTCGGAACTAAATACATTTTGGCGGGGCTTGATGCCGTCGTAATGACATATTTTACACTTGCTGAAAATAGCCGATCTACAAGCTCACAACGCGTCACGCTGCGACGCGTTGTGAGCTTGTAGATCGGCTATTTTCAGCATGAAACCAGGTGTAAAACAACGTGTGTCTTATACTCTTGTCCACTATAGTCCCTTCCTAACATTTTAGTCTATAGTTTTTATGTGTTGACGAAATTGTCAATATATTTAGTCTTAGTTTTAGTCATCATAGCTTAGTTTTCATTTAGTTACCATTTAGTTTTCGCCAGTGGAAAAAGGTAGTCGACGAACATTTTTCGTCTTAGTTTTAGTCGACGAAAACAACACTGGCTTGTAGATCAGCTATTGTTTTGTCCCAAAGTGCCCCCTTACGAGATTCCTACGGTGTTAACGTGTTCTAGAAGTGTGAGTGTGTTTACGTCAGGTTTGAACGGCGGCTCCAGGACTCCCGCCTCCAGCATCCTGAAGTGGACGCCGCTGAAGAAAGCATGTGACCGCACGGCCTCCGCCCCCGACGGCCCGCAGCCCAACCGCTGGCTGGCGTCTTTGGTCAGCAGCTGCAGGGAAACACATTAAAGGTACTGTAAACCAGAGCAGATATACTGTAATCCAGAGCAGGTACACTGTAATCCAGAGCCATCTAATAGAAGAGTTAGGACATTGAAGGGGGCAGAAAACCGAGCGCTGTTCTAATGCAGCCTGAACTGAGACGAGCTGGAAAGACATTGTTTTCAACGAGGCGTGGCGCAAACTAGAGCTATTTTAAGCATGTGTGCAACAGTTTTAAAGTATTGTACAGTATAACGACTAAAGTCTCTTTAATGTTTATGTTGTACTTTTACTACAAAACAATTTAAGCACCCGTTCATCAATAAGATTATCGAGCCTGTTAACGAGCATTATCAAGACGAGAGGCGATGGAGAAATGAATGTAAACATCCATGCATGTCGGTATTGAGTGTATCGGGTGTATTGATACCTGCCAACCAGTGCTGTCCGGGCAAACAAAATGAAGCTTTCAAAGTGACTTATATGTACACACATTAGCCAGTTACGGTTTCTTTAATATTTTTTTATTGGTTAAAATAAGGTCAGAAAAGTACTGTATCTGAAGGCCCTATAGTTAAAGATAC
Organism: Protomyctophum bolini; assembly: GCF_963924005.1. Taxonomy (NCBI): domain Eukaryota; kingdom Metazoa; phylum Chordata; class Actinopteri; order Myctophiformes; family Myctophidae; genus Protomyctophum; species Protomyctophum bolini. Next base: position 47,831,472 of record NC_137867.1, on the reverse strand, counting down.
TGGTTCTGTTCAGAATTTATTATCTCCCGTCTTTCCACAAAATAAATGTTCGATAGTGTGCTCGATAAGAACCCGGCTCGATAAGCCTAAATAGGAGCTTGTAGGTCTGCTATTATTTTTTTATCGTGAAAATGTGTCGAAAAATCTTTGAATATGTATTCTTTCAAAGCGAACGTTTTAACTTAAAGCCTTGCTTCTGTGGCGGGGGTCCCTAGGTGTGGGGGCACCCCCCCACACCTAGGGACCCCCGGGGGGGGGGGGGTCGGTGGCCTCATTGACATGAAATAGTTTGAGAACAACTGACATAGAAAAGAAAACTGTCAGGATTTAGAAGTAATTTGTAGAATGGTGCTCGATCGGGTCTAAATTAACCTGGCCTCACCAGGCTTTCCACCACCTCGGAGGAAAGCCTGGTCTCTGTTTCAAAAGTCTGTATGATCCTGTCGGGGAGCGGATGATATGGTTACGTCATGTTGTAGTGTTGTTTTGCCGACAGACCGGAACAACAGGCGGCGGCAACTTCCTTTTCCCTCTCTGAATAAAAGCTCTCGTAGCCTGCAGCTTTTATTCAGAGAGGGAAAAGGGAGTTGCCGTCCGCCTGTCGTTCCTGTCTGGCGACTACAAAACAACACTACAACATGACGTAACCATATCATCCTGATGACTACAAAACAATACTACAACATGACGTAGCGATATCATCCTGATGACTACAAAACAACACTACAACATGACGTAACGATATCATCCTGATGACTACAAAACAATACTACAACATGACGTAACCATATCATCCTGATGACTACAAAACAATACTACAACATGACGTAACGATATCATCCTGATGACTACAAAACAACACTACAACATGACGTAACCATATCATCCTGATGACTACAAAACAATACTACAACATGACGTAACCATATCATCCTGATGACTACAAAACAATACTACAACATGACGTAGCGATATCATCCTGATGACTACAAAACAACACTACAACATGACGTAACCATATCATCCTGATGACTACAAAACAATACTACAACATGACGTAACCATATCATCCTGATGACTACAAAACAACACTACAACATGACGTAACCATATCATCCTGATGACTACAAAACAATACTACAACATGACGTAGCGATATCATCCTGATGACTACAAAACAATACTACAACATGACGTAACGATATCATCCTGAGGACTACAAAACAACACTACAACATGACGTAACCATATCATCCTGATGACTACAAAACAATACTACAACATGACGTAACCATATCATCCTGATGACTACAAAACAATACTACAACATGACGTAACCATATCATCCTGATGACTACAAAACAATACTACGACATGACGTAACCATATCATCCTGATGACTACAAAACAATACTACAACATGACGTAACCATATCATCCTGATGACTACAAAACAATACTACAACATGACGTAACCATATCATCCTGATGACTACAAAACAACACTACAACATGACGTAACCATATCATCCTGATGACTACAAAACAATACTACAACATGACGTAACCATATCATCCTGATGACTACAAAACAACACTACAACATGACGTAACCATATCATCCTGATGACTACAAAACAATACTACAACATGACGTAACCATATCATCCTGATGACTACAAAACAACACTACAACATGACGTAACCATATCATCCTGATGACTACAAAACAATGACTACAACATGACGTAACCATATCATCCTGATGACTACAAAACAACACTACAACATGACGTAACCGTATCATCCTGATGACTACAAAACAACACTACAACATGACGTAACCATATCATCCTGATGACTACAAAACAATGACTACAACATGACGTAACCATATCATCCTGATGACTACAAAACAACACTACAACATGACGTAACGATATCATCCTGATGACTACAAAACAATACTACAACATGACGTAACCATATCATCCTGATGACTACAAAACAACACTACAACATGACGTAACCGTATCATCCTGATGACTACAAAACAATACTACAACATGACGTAACCATATCATCCTGATGACTACAAAACAACACTACAACATGACGTAACCATATCATCCTGATGACTACAAAACAACACTACAACATGACGTAACCATATCATCCTGATGACTACAAAACAACACTACAACATGACGTAACCGTATCATCCGCTCCCGCCCGGATGATACGGACTTTTGAAACTTTCCTCCGAGGTGGAGGAAAGCCTGGCGAGGCCAGGTTATCATTCTAGGGCTCCTTGACATGAAATCGTTTGAGAACCAACTGACAATAGAAAAGAAAACTGTCAGGATTTTTAGAAGTAATTTGTAGAATTTGGTGCTCGGGTCTAAATGGGTCGGAGCTCCCAGTGTTGTTTTCGTCGACTAAAACTAAGACGAAAAATGTTCGTCGACTACCTTTTTCCACTGAAGAAAACTAAGTGGAAACTAAATGAAAACTGAGCTATGACGACTAAAACTAAGACTAAATATACTGACAATTTCGTCAACAAATAAAAAGTGGACTAAAATGTTAGGAAGGGACTAGTGGACAAGAGATCCAGTATAAGTCACTTTACACTTGGTTGCACTTGGTTGGTTGAAAATAGCAGATCTACAAGCGCACAACGCGTCGAAGTGCGACGCGTTGTGAGCTTGTAGATCGGCTATTTTCAGCAAGTGTAAAAACAGTCCTTACGACGGCATCTATGCCCACCAAAATACATTTTAGTCGACTAAATCAACTGTAGATTCAGTCGACTAAAATCGAATGACATTTAGTCGACTAAAACTAGACTAACACTAATACATTCCAGGTGACTAAAATGTGACTAAAACTAAATGAAAACTATTTCCTGCCAAAAACAACACTCACCGAGCGACACAGCGACACAGCCTCCCGGCTGAACATGCTCCCGTATTGCACGTCGGCCTCTTGGATCCTCCGCTCCATCTCGGACGCTTTGGGCCGCTCGCCTCGCCTCCTGAACGGAGGCCTGCCCGCCGTCATCTCGTACACCAAGCAGCCCAGGCCCCACCAATCAGGACTCACCCCGTAATACTCCTTGGCCATCACCTCTGGAGCTGCAGGGGTTTGATTGAAATATTTATTAACAGTTTGCAGAATTACAGTACATTTCAAGCACAAACTCAATACAAAAGACTGTTAACTGTGAGTGGACGACCCCAATTAAGCATTACACTTGTTTTACAACAGGGTCCATATTGTTCAATTCATCAAAACATTTAGAGACGTACAAATAGACACTTCTATATAGTTAAAGAACAGAACAGGAATTCATCATAAAGGAAGCAAAAAGGGAAAAGAAACATATACAGTGAGGGGGAAGGGGGGGGGGGGGGGGGGGGTAGATAATACACATTTGTCCAAAACATTATTTTTCTATTAATCTTTTAACCCGTTTTTTAGACCTGAGGACGATTCTACAAATGTCTTCTAAAGCAAAGATTTAAAGAGTTAAAAACGTTCACTCCGAAAGAATATATATTCAAAGATTCAGTTGTGGAAACATAGCACTTGGAAAAGAGTATAGGCTATTTATTTATTGATTGATTGAATACTTTATTAACAGGCTTTAATTGGGCCAATAAGCCCCTATAGGCTTGTTTCCATTGTGGTCCTCTGTACAGTATAATATCGGAATCGGTCAGAATCTGTATCGGCAGATAATATGACCCTGCAAATAATCGGAGATTGGATATGGGTCATAATCTCATAATGGTGCACCTCTACTTTGAACCTATATTTGATGCAGATCTTGTAGAATTTGGTTGATGAAATCTAGACCAAATGGTGGGTCTGAACGACCATAAACCAGCCACAGAAGCATGGAATAAATATGCAAGTGGTGACGAAATATTTAACCTTTAATTGTTAGATGGAGTAGAAAATAAGCAAAACGGTGGAACCCCAAAACCTTATTGGTTGTCAAAGCACAGACAGTTCTCACACCACAGAAAGCATGACAATCTGAGGGCCGATTCATACTCCTATTTTACCGCTGTTTTGGCGCTGTAGTGCCGAAATGATTTTGGTTCGTCAGAAATGTTCAGTAGCACCGAAGAGTGGACTTTAGGACGGTACCCGCCCCCCCCCCCCCCCCCCCCCCCCCCGAACCTCAAATGACGTCACATTGTAGGCTCTACAGAGCCAAATGACGTCACATTGTAGGCTCTACAGAGCCAAATGACGTCACATTGTAGGCTCTACAGAGCCAAATGACGTCACATTGTAGGCTCTACAGAGCCAAATGACGTCACATTGTAGTCCCTACAGCGCCGAACCGACTTCTATTCGGCTCTAAAATAGGAGTTTGAATCGGCCCTATAAAGTGAGATCAAAATACTTTTCCTATTAGAATTTAAATGTCCTTTTTTTTTTTTTTGTTCAGACCTTCGGTCATGTTGTCATATCACTCGTCCTACAGCCATCCAATTGTCACCAACTCCGATAGAAAATGAAAAATCATGTGTGTATTGATTTGCAATCGGTGAAACACGGACGGACGGACAGACAGACATCCGGCCTGGAGGAGACCCTGCATGGCTACTCTAAATTAGAAATCACACCCGTGTGAAGTGAGGGGCGCTCTTATCTGTACATCATCCATTCATTGTCAATGGGAATGTAATCTTTGTGCAGGACAAAAAAAAAATACCGATTTGCTCGTCCACATTATGACGTACAGTAAATTCTCCATTCATTGTCAATATTTTTGTGGGTATAAGACCACAATCTACACTAAAAGCTGAATATAGGAGGTCAAGGTAAACTTTATTGTCCACAAGGGAAATTTGTCTTGGGCTTTCACCCCAGCTACAGCCACACACAGAACATCAATGACAACAAAAATACATTACAGAGGAAGACACAACATTACACCATATAGCACACATGATGTGGATAATCTAGCCTCGCGCAGTTACCGCTGTTTCAGAGCCTCGTTCAGCATCTTAGTTGATGCTGATACGAACAGGGGGGGGATATAGCGCCCCCTATACTGTAGACGGTGTACTGTAGACGTTACTTACCCATGTAGCCTGTGGTTCCCACCCTCCCTTTCACCAGCTTCTTCCCCGGCAGACGCACAGCCAAGCCCAGGTCAGAAATGCGGACGTGTCCTGGAAGGGGAAAAAGAAAAGTGTAACTGATACGTATGTGAACTACAGACGGATGCTTTTTGAAGCTTTATCTTTTGACCTCATTATACCTGAAGCCAACCAAGGTTTCCAGTCAGGCGGTTGATCCATTTTGGACTGACCAGATTCTACACAAATGCCTTTTAAGTCATGACAGTTTTCTGAAAAAAAAACCCCCATGTTTCTATGTCAGTGGTTCTCAGACTCAAACTATTTCATGTCAAGGACCCGCAAGATTATATGTAATATGCCGCCGACCCCCATCTGAATATATGTTGTTCCTGGGACCCCCGGGCCCAGAAGCAAAGAGTTGAGTTAAAAACGTTCGCTCTGAAAGAATATATGCATTCAAAGATTTGCACCACGATTTTTCATACCTACCTAAGTTCATAGTGCGGCACTCTGTGCCGCGCTATGAGCTTGTAGATCTGCTATTTTTCAACAGCTAAAGCATAACATGATGCTTAAAACACCAAAATGGGTTCCCTCCCCAAAATGGATGAATTGTTGCCCGTTTGTTCTGTTCAAACAGAGCTTCTCAACTCACAACAAGCCTCCGCTCGTCGACTTACAATTTAGTCATTGCCGCATTCAGCGGACTCTCTTAAATCCAGAGTGATTTACAGTAAGCAACAACAAAAACATGGTAATACATCAAAAATACCTAATACCTAAATAAAAACCTATAACCGTAGAATATAATAATGTCTATATAATGAAACTATGCATATACACTAAAGAATTCCTGTTCATTTTCCTTTATTTAAAGACGTTTACGCCGCGGACAAAGCCAACTCGAGTCGTGACCAAATCATGACAATAAACACAATGTTTTGGGCCGATCAAATAATTAGAAAGAAGAAAGAAAGGCAGGTCTATACAACACTTTTTTTTTGTTTTTCTTCTTACAAATTATTTTATTGGCCCAGAACATTGTGTTTATATAGTGCAGCTTTAATATGTTGAAAACGGGAATCATGGCATTTCTTTCTTCAAAATCTTGAAGAAATTAGCTTTCTTTTTGATACCAATTATAAATATGAACTTATCCCATTCTGGGCAGGAACCCCTTTTGGTGTTTTAAGCATTATGTTGTGCAATTGAAAAATAGCAGATCTACAAGGTCTGCTATTTTTGAAAAAAACGTAAAAATGTGGTGCAATTCTTTGATTATATATACTTTCAGAGTGAACGTTTTTAACTCAAATCTTTTCTTCTGGGAGGTCCCTGGAACTACATATTTTCAGATGGGGGTCGGCGGCCAATTACATATATATATTTGAGGGTCCTTGATGTTTGAGAACCACTGACATAGAAACAGGGTTTTTTCAGAAAACTGTTAGCATTTAGAAATTTGTAGAATCGTCCTCGGGTCTAAATGGGTTTAACCCATTTTTTTGGGGGGCGGGAACCCCTTTTGGTGTTAGCACTATGTTATGCTTTAGCTATTGAAAAATAGATCTACAAGCTCATAGCGTGCCACCGAGTGGCGCGCTACGAGCTTGTAGGTCTGCTATTTTTGAAAAATCTAAGAACGACTGACATAGAAACATAGCTTTAAAAAAAAAAACTGTCAGGATGTATAGAAGACATTTTTTAGAATCTGATCTCAGGTCAGAACGGGTTTAAACACACACGCCAGCCGGAAGGCGTTTAAGAGCTTTAGGAGATTTTCCCTCAATCAGGAAAAAAAGGCAAGACAAAAAAACACCGTGTGGAATTTCCTGCTCCACCAACAGGAAGTCTACTCGCGGAGGAATGCAAATGATGCAACACGCCTAAGAATAGAACACGCACCGCGGCATGTTTTCCCCACATGCATAACACGCTTCACTTCCTTGTAATTCTAGACGTCTGTGTTTGCGTTTGGGCTCCTGTCAAAATATCATCATTAATTAACTTCCTGATTCTCCACCGCAAACCGTCCGATCCGGAGATGCCTTAGTTAGCGTGCTCGCAAACTTTGTCCGCCCCCTCTCAGGTAATAAGGCTGAGCAATCAATCAGGTTGAGCAATCAATCAATCATTGAAAAAGCGACCAGTATGATGAGAAAATGTCACAGGCAGAATTCACAGAATCTACTGAATGTGAAGGAGGAGGAGGTGACAAACTGACATATTGAGCACACACTATGGCACCCCCCCCCCCTTCACATTCAGTAGCTTTTGATTTGTGGCCAGGTGTAACTTCCTTGGGGGTCTAGTAGGACCTATTAGTAAATGACAATAAATAAATTGCTGTAAAACTCTGTAAAAATATACATATTTTAGCCACTAAATTCGTTCGAATGCCACCCGCCAAAAAATTGCTAAAACGAAAGAAAGCAGCAAATGGAAAATGAATGTAACACTCACTTTTACTTTCTCTAATAACAACCTAAATATGACAAAGTTGTCGTTTTAATGTACAACATTGTTTTCTCCCTCAACATTAAAGGAGAATTCCATGCTAGAATGCTTTCTTATCTTTCTTACCTTTCTTTGTAGTCGTTACGTCCCCACCAAAGAGGTCCAGGTGTTTTTTGTGTGCAAAAACTCCTTATTGGCTATTTTCCCTACCATAAGCCCTCAATGAATTGCATTGCATTGAATGGGAATTGAATGGGGCTATGGGGTGTTATGCTAGTTTGCTTATTTCCATCGAAAGAAGTAGTAAAGTGTGCCGCTTGGGATATTATTTACATTATGAAGAGAGGATATATACAAAGAAATTATAATTTTGAGCGATGGAAATAAGCGAATTAGCACAACACCCCATAGCCCCATTCAATTCCCATTCCATTCAATGCAATTTATTTAAGGCTCATGGTAGGGGAAATGGCCAATAAGGAGCTTTTGCACAAAATAACACCTGGACCTCTTTGGTGGCGACGTAACAACTACAAAGAAAGGTAAGAAAGCCTTCTAGTATGGAATTCTCCTTTAAGAAAACCAACATACAGTTATGGGTATCTGCTCATTTCTAAAGTTACAATTGAATTGCTTTTAAGACGGCAATGGGCCAAATTGTCAAACATTGTGAAAATATCCCATCTACGAGCATAAGGGAGTTCCGACCACTCCTATAGGCTATGGCAGGCTATATATAGTCTGGTGGGTCTCAGAGGCCTGTAGCCTATGGCAGGCTATATATAGTCTGGTGAGAGGCCTGTAGCCTATGGCAGGCTATATATAGTCTGGTCACAGAGGCCTATAGCCTATGGCAGGCTATATATAGTCTGGTCAAAGTGGCCTGTAGCCTATGGCAGGCTATATATAGTCTGGTGAGAGGCCTATAGCCTATACAGGCTATATATAGTCTGGTGTCGTCTCAGGGGCAGGACAGGTTACAGGAGAATGTGTTTACGTCAGTTACGTCTTCGTCAGGTCATATCAGGTCATAGGTCAGATGACTATCCTGAACTTGGCAGTGTATGCTCGCGGGGCGTTGGACACATTTCTCTTAAACCACTTTAAAACCCAGGCTGTACTTATTTGACGATTATATTCCCGAGGGTTCTATACTGTATACTGTATGTATATCATGTGGTTCTCAATCATTGTCTTGTCGGGGCCATCAAATCCATATAGATTTGGCCACGTACCGGCATTCTGAAAATATGTTGTGCCTAGTGTGAGAGTCGATCCAACTAACGTCAATACAGCATGGAATTATGTGGACAAAATATTATCCAACGATAACACAATAATTCAAAGTGTTGGGTCTGACAGGGTGAATCATGTCAAATAGCCACGCCGACGTATGTAACCTGAGAAACATATAAACCTCATGTAACCTGAGAAACATAAATCATAACATAAACCTCATGTAACCTGAGAAACAGTCATCCCAAGACAAACTGGTCGGGTTACTACTTCTCACACTATGACCCTAAACATACTTTTTCGTCACGCCATCACTAAATACAGGTTTTTGCTGCAGACATAAAAAGGCGCCTAAAAGCTTTTTGGTTTTTAAGAAAAATCACACCCGTGTGAAGTGAGGGTCCGCCTCTTATCATCGCACATCATCATACATCAATCTCATTCTGGCCAATCACAATTTGCGACCTCGCCTTTCGTCTTCGATGTTTGTGTTTACGTTTAATGTAACGTAACGCTCAAGAATGGCCATCATTTTAAATGGCATTCAACCCATTCTGGACGGGAACCCCTTTTGGTGTTTAAAGCATTGTGTTATACTTTAGCTATTGAAACGTAGCAGATCTACAAGCTCATAGCGTGGCACCGAGTGCAACGCTACGAGCTTGTAGCTCTGCTATCTTTGAAAAAGATAGGCTTTCTTACCTTTCTTACCTTTCATTAAAGTTGTTACGTCCCCACCAAAGAGGTCCAGGTGTTTCTTTGTGCAAAAACTCCTTATTGGCTATTTCCCCTACCATAAGCCCTACATGAATTGCATTGAATTGAATGGGGCTATGGGGTGTTGTGCTAATTTGCTTATTTCCATCGAAATAAGTAGTATAAAGTGTGCCACTATCATTTACATTATGAAGAGAGGATATATACAAAAAATATATAATTTTGAGCGATGGAAATAAGCAAATTAGCACAACACCCCATAGCTCCATTCAATTCCCATTCAATGCAATTCATTTAGGGCTTATGGTAGGGGAAATAGCCAATAAGGAGGTTTTGCACAAAATAACACCTGGACCTCTTTGGTGGGGACGTAACGACTACAAAGAAAGGTAAGAAAGCCTTCTAGCATGGAATTCAACTTAGTAGCAAAACATATCATGGCAGGATTACAGGCTCACAACAACGCGATGTGAGCTTGTAGATCGGTGTTAAATAGTTCTACATTCTGATTAGATACTCATTGCTATAGAGTTCAATAACAGATCTCAATGTCTCTCCTTGTGACTAAATAACACAATTGGAACACAATTAAGGTTCTTTAGCTTTTCTTTTTTTCTTTTTTTTCCCCCCTGAAAAGCTTGTATTGGACATACAGGGCCCTAGCTATTTATTATTATATATTTTTTAATAGTTCAACAAGCCATCGACACATTGTGCAGCTTGTACGTAGATCAGCTATTTTAAAATGTTCAAAATAACTGACGTGTGCATGTTGTAGTCATCACGGGTTCCTCTTACCATTGTCATCCAGCAGAATGTTCTCTGGCTTCAGGTCCCTGCAAAGCACCAAACACAGGTCTGGGATCAGTACTACACACATTAAAAAGGGCCTCTCAATGCAATACTTTGTTTTCAAGCGTGTTGCTGCGCACATTTAAAATGGTTTTTTTTTGTACCATGTCTATTGACATTTAATGTCAGTAGATTACAAATGAAATACAAAAAAAAAACTCTACCTATTTAATTTCTCCCCTTTCCCATTCCAAGTGCATTTGTCTTAAATATATAATGCCAGCTCCGCTATATTCCAAAGCCATTTTCAGCAATGGTATTATGTTTTTGGTATGGGTACAGCTGGTCATTTTCAAAGTATAGCTCTCAAGTCAAACAAGTGTGTGGGCACCCCCCTGGTTCTAAATGTTTAAATCGAATCCAACACAACACTTGTAAACTGGCCCCCTTGTAAACTGACCCCCGTAAAATCTGAATCCCCCCCCCACCCCTTTTTCCCCTCACTGTATATATGTTTATTTTCCCTTTTTGCCTCCTTTATGATGAATTCCTGTTCTGTTCTTTAACTATTATAGAAGTGTCTATTTGTACGTCTCTAAATGTTTTGATGAATTGAACATGGTGGACCCTCATGTTGTAAACAAGTGTAATGCTTAATTGGGTCGTCCACTCACAGTTAACAGTCTTTGTATTGAGTTTGTGCTTGAAATGTTAGTACTGTAATTCTGCAAACTGTTAATACATATTCAAATCAGTCAATCAATATATTTTGGTGTTAGCATCATGTTATGCTTTAGCTATTGAAAAATAGCAGATCTACAAGCTCGTAGCGCTACGAGCTTGTAGGTCTGCTACTTTTTTTAAATCGAAGAACGACTGACATTAGAAACATAGCTTTTTCAGAAAACTGTCAGGATGTATAAAGACATGTTTAGAATCTGATCTCAGGTCAGAATGGGTTAATAAATATTTCAATCAATCAATCAATCAATCAATATATTTTGGTGTTAGCATCATGTTATGCTTTAGCTATTGAAAAATAGCAGACCTACAAGCTCATAGCGCGCCACCGAGTGGCGCGCTACGAGCTTGTAGGTCTGCTATTTTTGAAAAATCGAATCTCAGGTCAGAATGGGTTAATAAATATTTCAATCAATCAATCAATGAATCAATACCTGTACACGATGCCCTGTTGGTGCAGGTGGTCCAGGCCGCAGCACACCTCGGCGGCGTAGAAGCGCACCCGGTCCCCGTCCAGGCCCTTGGAGCCCTTGGTCTCCAGGCTGTAGATGTGGAAGCGCAGGTCTCCTCCGTTCATGATGGTCATCACCATGCACAGAGACGTCTTGCTCTCGTACGAATATGCCAGACTCACCTCGAAAAACAAACAACAAAGACAGACACACGGTAAGATATTATGCATGTTTAACCACGTACTGTATACCCCCTGAGCACGCTATATATTTAAACTTTTATTATTATACATTTTTTCATGAATGAATACTATATATTTTGTTTTACTTTGTCTCATTACAGTGTCGTGTGAAAGTAGCCAAAATAGAAGTTATATCTAATAACTTTGCAAACAATCTTATCAGTCTGACCACAAACCTACTGTTCAGACTCTCCAGGATTATGTTATGCTTTAGCTATTGAAAAATAGCAGATCTACAAGCTCATAGCGCGCCACTCGTGGCGCGCTATGAGCTTATAGATCTGCTAGTCCACTGCTAGTGGTAGGTCTGCTATTTTTTTACATCGAAGAACGAGCTCTCTTTGGCTTTCCAAACAGTCCTCTCGGTCTTACCACAAACCGACTGTGCAGACTCTCCAGGATCTGTTTCTCGCTGAGAGCCATCCACTCTCCTTTCATCTTCTTGATGTAGGTCTTCTGCAGCTTCTTGCAGGCGTACATCTGCCCCGTGGAGCGCACCTGAACCGCCCACACCTGCATGGTACGAGGCAGACGCAGGTGGTTATTATACCAGTAAGACGCGCAAACGCGGGAAGCGAACGCAGCTGAGACCCTGCAGATCATGTCTGTCTGTCTGTGTGTCTGTCCCGCTGTTACTGTATATGTGGACCTGGCCCCTTTTGTGCCCATATATGGAGCTGAGTGGACCTGGCCCCTTTTGTGCCCATATATGGAGCTGAGTATTGCTGATGCAACACACTCCATATTTGGATAGCGGGACAGACAGACAGACAGACAGACACACACACAGACAGACAGACATGATCTGCTAGGTCTCATAGTAAGTGCTCACTGCGTTCGCAATAATATATACTCTTAAGGTCGTGTTGGTTGCAGTGACCTCTGACCTCTCCAAAGCCGCCCTTCCCCAGTAGGCGGTAGTGTCTGAAGGTCCGCTTGTTGATTGGATGCCTGGAAGACAAACATGTGACATTTTTAATGGTGATAGGCTGCCTGGAAGCTAGCCTCGGTCCCAGGCTTACTTATCTGCGAAAAGAAAAGCCTGGTCACAACGTAAGACAGAGAAGCATAAAGTAAAGCCTGGTCACAACGTAAGACAGAGAAGCATAAAGTAAAGCCTGGTCACAACGTAAGGCAGAGAAGCATAAAGTAAAGCCTGGTCACAACGTAAGGCAGAGAAGCATAAAGTAAAGCCTGGTCACAACGTAAGGCAGAGAAGCATAAAGTAAAGCCTGGTCACAACGTAAGACAGAGAAGCATAAAGTAAAGCCTGGTCACAACGTAAGACAGAGAAGCATAAAGTAAAGCCTGGTCACAATGTAAGGCAGAGAAGCATAAAGTAAAGCCTGGTCACAACGTAAGGCAGAGAAGCATAAAGTAAAGCCTGGTCACAGCGTAAGACAGAGAAGCATAAAGTAAAGCCTGGTCACAACGTAAGACAGAGAAGCATAAAGTAAAGCCTGGTCACAACGTAAGACAGAGAAGCATAAAGTAAAGCCTGGTCACAACGTAAGACAGAGAAGCATAAAGTAAAGCCTGGTCACAACGTAAGGCAGAGAAGCATAAAGTAAAGCCTGGTCACAACGTAAGACAGAGAAGCATAAAGTAAAGCCTGGTCACAACGTAAGGCAGAGAAGCATAAAGTAAAGCCTGGTCACAACGTAAGACAGAGAAGCATAAAGTAAAGCCTGGTCACAACGTAAGGCAGAGAAGCATAAAGAAAAGCCTGGTCACAACGTAAGGCAGAGAAGCATAAAGTAAAGCCTGGTCACAACGTAAGGCAGAGAAGCATAAAGTAAAGCCTGGTCACAACGTAAGGCAGAGAAGCATAAAGTAAAGCCTGGTCACAACGTAAGGCAGAGAAGCATAAAGTAAAGCCTGGTCACAACGTAAGGCAGAGAAGCATAAAGTAAAGCCTGGTCACAACGTAAGGCAGAGAAGCATAAAGTAAAGCCTGGTCACAACGTAAGACAGAGAAGCATAAAGAAAAGCCTGGTCACAATGTAAGACAGAGAAGCATAAAGTAAAGCCTGGTCACAACGTAAGGCAGAGAAGCATAAAGTAAAGCCTGGTCACAACGTAAGACAGAGAAGCATCCAGGGTGCCTGGAAGCTAGGAACATTAGGAAGGAAAGGTCTTTTCAGCGTAGGTCTTGCCCAGGGTGCCTGGAAGCTAGGAACATTAGGAAGGAAAGGTCTTTTCAGCGTAGGTCTTGCCCAGAGGGTGCCTGGAAGCTAGAAACATTAGAAAGGAAAGGTAACTTAATAATAAGAAATGTAACTTAATCACAATTTTACATGAATGGATTAGCGACTAACAATACATTATCGACATGCAACCTGCATATCTCTCTCTCTCTCTCTCGCACGCACGCACGCATACAGCGAGCGTATACACGTGCACACACACACGCACGTGCATAAACAGACAGACAGACAGACAGACAGTACTGACCTCTCTACCATCTTCCATTGTAGAAAACGATTAAAAAACATGCTCTCCTGGTACTGATGGAACGGAGATCCACACAGGTGTGCATGAAGCTTCCTAACGCGCACACACACACACACACACACACATGTTACCGAATGTGTCATTACACACATGGATACATACATAGACACACACGCACGCGCAATCACACACGCACACACTGAGGCGCGCACACATGCACGCAAAAATTACTCAAATTTGACATGCTGCGTTGGACCTGTAAATCTGAATGAATTTTCCCCAAACTTTGCAAAGATCATTTTTATTTTATAGCCATTGGAACAACATTCCAAAAGAACAGATTGATATTTTGTTGTTAACCCATTTTGGGGCGGGAACCCGTTTTGGTGTTAGCATTACGTTATGCTTTAGCTATATAAAAATAGCAGATCTACAAGCTCATAGCGCGCCACTCGGTGGCGCGCTATGAGCTTGTAGGTCTGCTATTTTTGAAGAATCGTGAAAAGTGACGAAAGGGTTTGAGAACGACTGACATAGAAAAACATAGCTTTTTTCAAGAAAACAGTCAGGATTTAGAAGACTTTTTAGAATCTGATCTCAAGTCAGAATGGCTTAAATATCTTGCATTGAATTTTGATGCACCATGCTAACATACTAACACCATACTAACATACTAACGCACACGTTCACGGCGCGCGACAAACTTACCGTCTGCATCGTTCAAACACGTCCCCACACGGATCCTCCTCCAGTTTCTGCCTGCAGCTCTGTTGACAGTCCTGGAGCATCGCCACGCACTGTTCAGACTGAGAAATATATAAAATATATACCTCCATGCACTGTTCAGACTGAGAAATATATAAAATATATACCTCCATGCACTGTTCAGACTGAGAAATATATAAAATATATACCTCCACGCACTGTTCAGACTGAGAAATATATAAAATATATACCTCCATGCACTGTTCAGACTGAGAAATATATGAGAAATATATGACTATACATCTCCATGCACTGTTCAGACTGAGAAATATATCACAATACACCACACACTGTTCAGACTGAGAAATATATCACAATACACCACACACTGTTCAGACTGAGAAATATATCACAATACACCACACACTGTTTAGACTGAGAAATATTTGACTATACACATCCACACACTGTTTAGACTGAGAAATATTTGACTATACACATCCACACACTGGAATCTGATCTCAGGTCGGAATGGGTTGAAACATTTTTCAACGTGGAAACAAAGGATTGTGACGAGCCTGACCTGAGACCTGAGAAACACTTGAACGATATTCACGCCGTCGTCCCTCCTCTTGTTGTCTGGCTTGGTGTCAAAGCTTTCCTGATGAAGCCATGATTAGAAACATTAAAACACATGTACCAGGGTGGTTTTTGGCAGCAAATTTCTATTTTGAGTGTGGAACTATATATAGTGGCCCTCTGGAGTGAGTGTGGAACTATATATAGTGGCCCTCTGGAGTGAGTGTGGAACTATATATAGTGGCCCTCTGGAGTGAGTGTGGAACTATAGTGACCCTCTGGAGTGAGTATGGAACTATAGTGGCCCTCTGGAGTGAGTGTGGAACTATAGTGGCCCTCTGGAGTGAGTGTGGAACTATAGTGGCCCTCTGGAGTGAGTGTGGAACTATAGTGGCCCTCTGGAGTGAGTGTGGAACTATAGTGGCCCTCTGGAGTGAGTGTGGAACTATAGTGGCCCTCTGGAGTGAGTGTGGAACTATAGTGGCCCTCTGGAGTGAGTGTGGAACTATAGTGGCCCTCTGGAGTGAGTGTGGAACTATATATAGTGGTCCTCTGGAGTGAGTGTGGAACTATAGTGGCCCTCTGGAGTGAGTGTGGAACTATAGTGACCCTCTGGAGTGAGTGTGGAACTATAGTGGCCCTCTGGAGTGAGTGTGGAACTATAGTGGCCCTCTGGAGTGAGTGTGGAACTATAGTGGCCCTCTGGAGTGAGTGTGGAACTATATATAGTGGTCCTCTGGAGTGAGTGAGTCAAAGTGTCCCACCCCTGGTCTATAGTGTTTCAGGTGAGCGAGGTGAGCGAGGTGAGGTGAGGTGAGCGAGGTGAGTGTTTCAGGTGAGCGTGTAGTCGTACCATTGCCTCCAGCATGTCGATGCAGTTGCGTAGATCCGGTCTGCTACGACAGAACTGATAGAAGAGGTCCCTGCCAATGGCCTGCTTCACACACAGGTTGTAGTAGTCCCGATCTGTCAGAGAACACAGCGTCAAACGTTAGGCCTGCAGCCTGGCCAACATGTCAATGTTGGCCAGGGACAATCCTCCCTACTATAGAGTGTGCTGACCATATAAGGAGTTCCTCCCTGTCCCCAGTGAGCTCCTGGGGTCGAAAAAACCCCTATAGTTTCAGTTTTGGTGGCGGGTGGCAAAGCCTTCATCCAATCAGGATATAAACGTAGATGGCAATAAAAAGGTTAATCGTATTCGTAGTAGATAAACAGCAGCATAATTTGAAATTTGCACCCTACGTATATGGCCAGAAACATAAGTCTGTGTGTTTGACTAAGGTTTGACTGTCTGTATATATATTATGATACTGTATTTGATTTTTGTCATATCGTTGTAAGAACCACAATGGAAGCCCCCAGGGCTTTTTGAGTTTTTGTTTTTTTTAGCATTAAAGTACAGATGTACTTCTGTACTTTTTGCAATAAGCACGCAATAAGCACGCACACAGACAGACAGACAGACAGACAGACAGACAGGTTAAATAAAATAGAAGATGAAATAAACACACAATAGGGTACACACCTATATTCATAGCTAGCTCCATACAGTGAAATAAACACACAGTAGGGTACACACCTAAATTGTTAGCTAGCTCCATACACTGGCTAATATGTGGGAAGCGTAGCATCTCCTTCCACTGCCAGCTCCGACCTTTTGATCCTCCACCTGCGGAAACAACCCACAGACACATGGAATGAAGCAAGAATAATAACATCTCACCACTACTAAATGCCTGCCTAAATAATTATGTCCCAAACCGCCCCCTAAGGCCTTCCACTGCTGGCCTGCTCGCTTTGCCTAAAAGAATGGCAACTAAAAACAAACAAACAAACAAATATAAATGTATTATTTATTATTATTATTATTATTACTACTATTTACTATTTTATATACTCTACATATACAGAGACTCAGGACAAGATTATTTATGCTTCATTTTTTTATTTGCTCGGCGCGTTGTGCCGTGTGGCTTCGTCAGGTGCTTGCATATACATACTGTACATACAGTACCTGCATTCATGTATTGTATGCAAGCACCTGACGATGCCTCACGGAGAGAAACGCGTCGTGCAAATATAAAAAATGAAGCATGAATAATCTTGTCCTGTCAGTGTCTCTGGAGTGTGCGGCGGTCCCTTCCTTTCCCCGGGGAAGTTCTCTGCGGCCTGCATATCAAGGTCAAGGTCAAGTTTATTCATATGTCCCCAAACTGGGCACTTCGTGTTACAGCAGATAATAAAAGCTCTCCGAGACATTGCAAACAGCACAACAACATACAGAACAACAACAGACATACGTATGTATACATTATCACAAGATGTTACATTAAATATAAAGTGCAACCAGGGCTAAAGTGTAACTACGTCTACCTCCTCCTGCTTCCCTTTGAAGTTGATGGCTCGGATGGAGGTACAGTGTAGGTATGAATGAAAATGTGTACCGGTTTGTTTTTTGTAACGGGGGTCTTTAACCACTGGCCGGATGGCAGGAATTCATGTTCCCGGTATAGAGGGGTGAGAGCTAGTCTGCTCTAATACATGATGCTTTTGTTTTAGCACCTGCTCATCATACAAATATCTCAGGCCGCTGAATTGTATATACACACAGACCCACAGAGACACACGCGCTGCACGCGCAAACTAACACTAGACTGTTTCCTAAACACTTGTGTAGGATTAGGTGTTGTTATCATTACACACCTCTCTGTCCTTGCGGTTCTACAGTCAAAAAGGCTGAATAAATTGCTGATTGAGGCTTTTTTTTTTAATATATATTTTTTATCCCACGATTTTGTAACCCATTTTTCACCCCTGTGTCAATAATGTGATCCTGGGCTCTATACACACCCTCCATCAACCTAGTCCCCATATATGGGGGACAAGGGGAGAGCAACGGACTTGAACTCATGCTTCCTTCATGCCTGAGTGTTCAAGTTGCTCCTTTACAACCTGACAGGGGGGAGTTTCCCTGGTTGGACGTAGCGCGTGTGGAAGGAACACGTTATTACAACCAGTTCCTTTCCCCTCCCATCAGGCGCCCCAGGCTGGCCAGGGGGAGGCAGTTTAGTGACCAGGATTACTGCATGTATTTTGTGAGGGTACCTACCCTAGGGGACACGGGGAGAACATGCAAACTCCACACAGAAAGGCCCTTTAACCAACCCCGCTGATTGAGGCTTTAACCATTGCTTTCCTTGAAATATCCGAGACCTTTATCGAAGATGCATCATTCTGAACATGAACTCTGTTGCCTGCAGTTCAATTCTAACACTTCATTTCTAATACTAGTTTGACTACTTTAAATAATAACTGAAAATAGCTTTTAGTTGCACACACATTGTAAGCTTGTAGATTGATCTCAATATAGATTGTGCAATCTATTGTTGGTGTGCAACATGCTTTCACATTATGCGTAGAAGAAATATGCCTGTGTCATCAATCATACACTATCACCTATAGCGTGTCTGTGTCTCTCTCTGTGTGTGTGTGTGTGTGTGTGTGTGTGTGTGTGTGTTTGGCCTGCCTATCTGGTTCCACATCCCAGTTGAGCCACTACAATGAGCTATATATAGAAGCCTGTGGGACTACATTGCTGTCAGCTTACTTATATCGGCCTCGCTCACATATGACCGGGTGCTCTCTCGTTGTCTCTGGGGGAGAGGGGGGGGGGGGGCAGCAGAGCAGCTCTCAATACATTTCCAATGGGAGTGATGGTGGTTTTGACGAGACAAGCTTTGCTCCATGGCTGTCTTCTGCCCTCCCTCCTCCCCTCAACATGGAGCAAGCAGGGAGCATTAACCCATTCTGACCTGAGATCAGATTCATACGAGGTTTCCACTGGACAACACACTGGTCTGATTAACCCATTCTGACCTGAGATCAGATTCTAAAAAATGTCAGTCGTTCTTTCGATTTTTCAAAAATAGCAGACCTACAAGCTCGTAGCGCGCCACTCGGTGGCGCGCTATGAGCTTGTAGATCTGCTATTTTTCAATAGCTAAAGCATAACATGATGCTATAACACCAAAATGGGTTCCCGTTCAGAATGGGTTAAGCTTGCCGCGTCAAAAAAAAACCCACGCCCCCTTTCCCCCCCAGAGAGAGACACACAGAAGACAGCTGTCTTTCCTATGTGACCGAGGCCTTTGCACACGCTTAGTTACGCTCACACGCGCACCAGGACACGAGTCAGCGCGGCTGGAATGTAACTACGAGCGGTGGTGGAGAGCGTGTGGTCCGGGGACCACCAGGGGTCCACCTAGGGGACCACCAGGGGTCCACCCTTTGAGGGGGTCCCTGCAGCTAAATGACATTCCATTATGTTGGTATTGGTAACCAAATGGACCCTTATACTCTAGATCTTTAACTCTTGAGATACATTTTAATTAGATTATTCTTTGTTAAACAGATCGGCATCAGTTCATTTACAAGATAAGTCTGCACAATTATAGAGAATTATAGAAGAATTGTTATATTTTTGATCAACGTTTTGCCATCAGCATTGAATTGTGGACAAAATTTTGAATTCCGGACCTTTACTTTTTTTTTTTTTTACATAGTAATAATTGATACTTTTACTGTTAAAGTAAAACATGTCAGAACTGTTTGCACCTGCACCGACTATATGAGTTACATTCATTTAAGTAGACTATATATACACGAGTATTATTTTCATGAACCGCTGACACAAGCCAATAAGAGACTGGTCTATCATCTCGAGATAATAATAATAATAATAAGAGACTGGTCTATCATCTCTCACATGACGCTTTCTCAATTTTAGAGTTTTTTATTGAGCATAGAATAGGGTTATAGACAGGAAATAATGTAGTACATATGTCATGCTTCTTTTTCTATTTTTACATACAAATACAGAGAACAGACAGGGAACTGGACAGTTCTGGTAGTACATGGACAGAGTTGTTTTTTAGTTTGGTTTGGTCACAAAACTGACACTGAAACAAAACAAAAATTAGACTAAACGAAACGGAACAAGAGACAGGACGAGTAACAACCCCCCACCCTCCCACTTGGAACTTTGAGCCTTTTTCTATCATTGTATACATTTGTTTCAATAGGGTAAATAGTAGTAATAGCCAGCAGGGATATATGAGAAGTAGAAAAGAGAGAAAAATAGACGGAAGTATAAGGAGTGGGGTTGGTGTGCGGAGTAGGAGGGAAACATCATGGTTTATAACCATTGGTCTATGGGATGTTCAGCAGACTTGAGAGATTCTCCAGATAGGTTATTGTCGGACCCCAGGAGGAGATGAATCCTCCTGGAGAGCAACGTAGATCGAATTTAATTTTTTCGAGATTCAGGAATAGCATGGTATGGTTTAGGGGGGAGTGGGGATTTCCATTCTAGGAGGATTCTCCTTCGAGCGAGTAATGATAGAAAGGCTATACAGTTATGAACCTTTTTGTTACACTTAATATTTTTTGGAAGTACACCAAAGATTGCCACTTCAGGACAGGGGAGTAAGGATATACTAAACATTTCTGATAAGGATCGAAATATAACAGTCCAGTATTGTATTAATTGGGAGCATGACCAGAACATGTGTGTTAAGTTAGCTGGGGATATGTGGCATCTATCACACTTGTCGTCAACACTGGTATACATTCTAGCTAGTTTAGCTTTGCAGTAGTGAGAGCGGTGCAGAACTTTAAGTTGGATTAGGTTTAGCCTGGCACATGAGGTACTACTATTTATCTGAGTGAGGGCGTTACTCCACGTCTCATCTGTTATGGTTTCACCTAGTACCTAGTACATGACGCTTTCTACTGAAACTGTCAGGGTCAAAGTCACCCAGTATAAGTTCTGCCATGCCGTCACTCCCTTGTGAGAAAGTCTTAACCCATTTAGGCCTGACCTAGATCTGCTATTTTTCAATAGCTAAATTATAACAATGTTTAGTCATGAACATTTTCTGAAAAACCTCATGTTTCTATATCAGCGGTGCTCAATATTTCATGTAAATCGGCCACCGACCCCCACCTGAAAATAGGTAGTTCCAGGGACCCCTCCCCCCCCCCCCCAAAAAAAGCAAAGATTTGAGTTAAAAACGTTTACTCTGAAAGAATATATATAATTCAACAATGTGAAGCACATTGTCAATGATTTTCCAATAGATAAATCATGACACAATGCTTTTAACACCAAAAGGGGTTCCCGCCCCAAAATGGGTTAACTCAGTACTAAAGACGGAATGTTATGCATGCATAAAATTAAAGACTGTTTGCATGCATTGAGGAGGAAATGCAGGAGAAAGTAGAGCTTATTGTCATTACCAATCATTTCCTTATTCCTCTTCGGGTTACATTCCTGATCATACGATAATAAAATAAAAAAGAATACAAATACACTGCACCTTGCAGTATTGACCTGTTTATATTCAATACACTGCATCTTGAAGTATTGACCTGTTTATATTCAATACACTGCATCTTGCAGTAATAGTATTGACCTGTTTATATTCAATACACTGCACCTTGAAGTATTGACCTGTTTATATTCAATACACTGCATCTTGAAGTATTGACCTGTTTATATTCAATACACTGCATCTTGAAGTATTGACCTGTTTATATTCAATACACTGCATCTTGAAGTATTGACCTGTTTATATTCAATACACTGCATCTTGCAGTATTGACCTGTTTATATTCAATACACTGCATCTTGAAGTATTGACCTGTTTATATTCAATACACTGCATCTTGCAGTATTGACCTGTTTATATTCAATACACTGCATCTTGCAGTATTGCCCTGTTTATATTCAATACACTGCATCTTGAAGTATTGACCTGTTTATATTCAATACACTGCATCTTGCAGTATTGACCTGTTTATATTCAATACACTGCACCTTGCAGTCTTGACCTGTTATATTCAATAACACTGCATCTTGAAGTATTGACCTGTTTATATTCAATAACACTGCATCTTGAAGTATTGACCTGTTTATATTCAATACACTGCATCTTGCAGTAATAGTATTGACCTGTTCATATTCAATACACTGCACCTTGAAGTATTGACCTGTTTATATTCAATACACTGCATCTTGAAGTATTGACCTGTTTATATTCAATACACTGCATCTTGAAGTATTGACCTGTTTATATTCAATACACTGCATCTTGAAGTATTGACCTGTTTATATTCAATTCACTGCATCTTGCAGTATTGACCTGTTTATATTCAATACACTGCATCTTGAAGTATTGACCTGTTATATTCAATACACTGCATCTTGCAGTATTGACCTGTTTATATTCAATACACTGCATCTTGAAGTATTGACCTGTTTATATTCAATACACTGCATCTTGAAGTATTGACCTGTTATTTCTTAAGTGTACATTGAATAACCTTTTTGCTTTTAACGGTGGCAGCTGACGAGAGGAACATTTAAAGTGTGACTGCAATTAAATAAACAAAACAAAACCCATACAGTTTAGGATTTGTATCACACGTGGATAGTATAGCCTACAGTAGCAGTTAGTGTTCTGTGTTCTCTGTTTACCTATAATTTAACCGATCGTAAAGATCAGAGGGGGAACAAAAGTCGTTCCAACCACTGTATGCCCTAGTTTTCAACTACCTAGCGTGCACACATTCTTCAAATAAATCTAAAAAGAAAACCTCTAGTGTGTTTATAGTGACATGGCAGGGTTAAGGTGGTTAAAGGCAGTTAAGGAAGTCAAGTCAAGTGAGCGAAAGCATTAAACAAACAAAACAACAAACAAATCTATATTGTTTTGCATTAAACACATTAAATAGTATGTAAAAAAAAAAAAGAATAGAGGTTTGTTCTTTACCTTCCCTGGCTCTGATAAGAGCACTATTTGCTACCAAGTTGTCAATCTCCATGAGTCCACAGGGATGCAGCGGTAGTAGATCGCTGTTTACTCACAACAAATGAATGAAGTGCACGCGTGTGTGTGTGTGTTTGTTTGTGTGTGAGACAGGGAGAGAGAGAGAGAGGGAGAGACAGAGCGAACCGTACACACCTTGAGCAAGAGAAGGAGGCGGGATCACATTTGTTGTGGTGAGTTTAACATTGTTTTAATGCAATCAGCAGACAGGACTTTTCTTGTTTGTATGAATGGGCTGTCGAGGCCAGAAAGTAGTTTCTTCAGTGGGCGTTCCCGCATAACTTCCAGGTACAATGATGTCATGCGCATACCCTGTATAGTCAAGAGGAATTGGTGTTTTAAGACCTGGGGCCGATTCTACAAAATGTCTCCTAAATCAGTCTTCAGAAAAAGCTTATGTTTCCTTATCCGTGGTTCTCAAACTATTACCGGACCCCCACAATTAAAATGAATTTAGCCGCCGCGTCCCCCATCTGAAAATATGTTGTTCCAGTGACCTCCAAGACGTAAAGATTTGAGTTAAAAACCGTTCGCTCTGAAAGAATAATATATTCAAAGAGTTGTGCCACATTTTCATGATTCTTTCAAAAATAGCAGACCGACTGCCGCGCTATGAGCTTGTAGATCTGCTGTTTTTCAATAGCTAAGGTATAACATTAACGCTTAACACACCAAAAGGGGTTCCCGCACAGAATGGGTTAAGACCATAGACTGTAAAAACATATGGACAAAGCGTTCCGCGGGTCTAACATGAACGTAAAATGAAGCCTGTCAGTCCTTGCAATGGAAGTCGCCATCTTTCTAGATCCGTTTTGGCCCAGCTCAGGCCAGCTGGCCCATTGGCTGGCCCAGACAACGAGGCGGGACTTCCCCCTTCTTCTTCGTTGGTTTTTATTTTGACTCGAGTGGGTGGGGGATCCCGTTCATAGACTGTAACGGTAGCCACGCCCCTCAGAACATGCGCGACTTTATGGTCATTTATTTTATAAATGGGACCATAATTTTCCAAAAAGAATATTATGACATTAGAAATGAGACTTTAAACTAGTGACTGGAAGCAAAAAGTATTCATGACCATGTTTATTAAGGTAATATACAGTCTAGGTGAAGTTGGGCCAAAATACATGGACTTCTTATGGGGCTATGGGTTTTTCTGGGTCCAGTGACAGCGCCACAACAGGCCATTATATGAACTTTAATTTCCTTAGTGGCTTCACAAAATATCTCTCTGACTGCCCCCCTGGTTAAGACCTGAGGCCCATTCTACGGATGCCTCCACGCTACATCAGCAGTTCTCACACTTACGAGATAAAACTAAAAAAAGGTTCAAACATAGCAATTAAAAATGACGTGTCTAGTTTTTTTTGGCGGCGGTGGCTTAAGGGGTAGAGTGGCCGGTTGCGGTTCCCAGTTCGAACCCTGTGGGCTCCCCCAGAGTTAGTGTCAAAGTGTCCTTGAGCAAGACACTGAACCCCTAATTGCTCCCAGTGTGCAGGTTGGTGCCTTGCATGGTTTCCGCCGCCATCGGTGTATGAATGTGTGTGAATGTGTGAATTTCTAATTGATTGATTGAAATTCGAATTGATCGTGTGCTTTACATTTTAGGTGGAAATAATATTGAATGTGTCTGTATATTTCGCAGAGCCGCAGAGCCTATAGTCCCTCCACATCACTGAGGATACGTCCCAGGTGATGACCTTGGGATACATCACTGAGGATACGTCCCAGGTGATGACCTTGGGATACATCACTGAGGATATACGTCCCAGGTGCATCCAAGCAATGTATTTTCGTTCATCGTTTTACATTTTATGCTGGGAAGGTTGTATTCATTAAGTCTTTTGAGCAGCGCTAGCCCCTCCTATGTCCAGCTTTGAGTGTTTTTACACTGAAGACAAACGTAAGGACGTAAATCGTGATTGTCCAGGATGAGATGATGTATGATATTTAGAGCAGCCCCTCACTTCACACAGGTGTGATTCTCATCAGTCATCAGGAAAAAAAAGGAGGGGTGTTTTCGATTAATCTAAACATACAACAGGCCCCACCCGGGAAGGAGGGGTAAAAATCAGACCAGTCTGAAGCGAGTGGTGCAACAGCACCCCCTATTGGTACTCTAAACATCGGGACACAGGGACACAGGTTAGGACATAGGGACAAAGCTGTTCCTTGGAGTGGTTGCAGCACTCAAACAGGGAATGCGGTGGGTGGGTTTGACTGTACCTCCTCGCATCTGTCACAGAGACACAGAGGAGCCATAGGACAAGAACCCAAACCCATGGGGTAGAGACGGGTTCATCTGTCACAGAGACACAGAGGAGCCATAGGACAAGAACCCAAACCCAGGGTAGAGAGACGGGTTCATCTGTCACAGAGACACCGAGAAGCCATAGGACAAGAACCCAAACCCAGGGTAGAGAGACGGGTTCATCTGTCACAGAGACACCGAGGAGCCATAGGACAGGAACCCAAACCCAGGGTAGAGAGACGGGTTCATCTGTCACAGAGACACCGAGGAGCCATAGGACAGGAACCCAAACCCAGGGTAGAGAGACGGGTTCATCTGTCACAGAGACACCGAGGAGCCATAGGACAAGAACCCAAACCCAGGGTAGAGAGACGGGTTCATCTGTCACAGAGACACCGAGGAGCCATAGGACAGGAACCCAAACCCAGGGTAGAGAGACGGGTTCATCTGTCACAGAGACACCGAGGAGCCATAGGACAAGAACCCAAACCCAGGGTAGAGAGACGGGTTCATCTGTCACAGAGACACCGAGGAGCCATAGGACAAGAACCCAAACCCAGGGTAGAGAGACGGGTTCATCTGTCACAGAGACACCGAGGAGCCATAGGACAAGAACCCAAACCCAGGGTAGAGAGACGGGTTCATCTGTCACAGAGACACCGAGGAGCCATAGGACAGGAACCCAAACCCAGGGTAGAGAGACGGGTTCATCTGTCACAGAGACACCGAGGAGCCATAGGACAGGAACCCAAACCCAGGGTAGAGGGGTTCGGTGAACCGGGACTGGAACGTGTACAGGTGTGTCCGTGACGAGTCGGCGCGGACCCCGTAGAAGGACAGAGAGCCGGCGGGCCAGTCCAGAGCCACGCCTACTCTGTTGGAGTCGGGCGGCCCGACGGGGAGCGCCGTGGCCTGGCCGTTGTGCCGTGCGCTGTAGGCGTAACGGTGGCGGCGGCGGCGGCGGTCACACTCCAGACTCCAGGACCGGTCGTTGTATCCGAACAGACTGTCGTCGTGCGGCCCTCTCCGGTCCATCCCGCCGTAGGCCACGGCCACGGACACCCATCCGCTCAGCTCCACCTCCCAGTAGCAACGCCGTCCGGTCGGCGCCGGCCCGCACAGGACCTGCTCCCAGTGGCCGAACCGCTCCGGGTGCGGAGTGTAGCGCCGCCCCTCCACCACGCACGTCACCTTCCTGTCGTCCTCGGACAGAGAGACGTGTCCGTTCGCCGTGTTTGGGTTCGCCGTGAGTTCACACGCGTCGTTGCCGTCGTCCGAACAGAAGCGATTGTTCGTCCGCTCTCCGATGTTCTCCGGTTGAACGTCCCTCACATGTTCTACCCTTACTTTCACTGCTTCTGGCTCTTCTACCTTGTTCTCCTGTTCTCCTTGTTCTCCTGTCTCTTCTACCTTGTTCTCCTGTTCTCCTTGTTCTCCTGTCTCTTCTACCTTGTTCTCCTGTTCTCCTTGTTCTCCTGTCTCTTCTACCTTGTTCTCCTGTTCTCCTTGTTCTCCTGTCTCTTCTACCTTGTTCTCCGCTGCAGAGAGGAACGTGTGTGACAAAGACTCTTCTTCTTCTGTGTCCTCCCTCCGCCGTTCTTCCTTGAGGGCTGCGGACGTCGGGCGGTAGGTTGTCGTCGTCTGTTCTGCGGACGTCGGGCGGTAGGTTGTCGTCGTCTGTTCTGCGGACGTCGGGCGGTAGGTTGTTGTCGTCGTCTGTTCTGCGGACGTCGGGCGGTAGGTTGTCGTCGTCTGTTCTGCGGACGTCGGGCGGTAGGTCGTCGTCGCCTGTTCTTCCTGGTCCTTCCGCGACCTCTTCTCCGCTTCTGGGACCTCGGTGATTCCTCTGGTCTCCCTCCTCTCCTCCTCGAGGTCTTTGTGGTTGTCTGGCGTGTCTTTCCTCGTCCTCGTCTTGGTGAAAGCCTGTCTGACTGTGTGGCTGATCCTCTCCCAGGCCTTCAGGAAGGTGTTCTCCTGTCTGACTGTGTGGCTGATCCTCTCCCAGGCCTTCAGGAAGGTGCTCTCTGGTCTGACTGTGTGGCTGATCCTCTCCCAGGCCTTCAGGAAGGTGCTCTCTGGTCTTTTCTCCTGTCTGACTGTGTGGCTGATCCTCTCCCAGGCCTTCAGGAAGCTGCTCTCTGGTCTGACTGTGTGGCTGATCCTCTCCCAGGCCTTCAGGAAGGTGCTCTCTGGTCTTTTCTCCGTTGTCTGCGTATGAGCGTAGCCTCCACGCGCGACACGCTCTTTAACCATTATTGCATTACGACCATACATTTACTGCTTCAAACTGGACAATGTAAAAAAATTAATACATGTTTATATGTTTTGTTTTTAAATATATCACATAAAATCACACCCGTGCAAAATGAGGCGTGCTCTTGTCATCGTACGTCAATTTATGTCCGTGGACATTTGACATTGCTACATATAAGGTACACATTATTACCTTATTGGACAATTTACGTCATATATATAGCTCTGATCATCATGCATCATCTCATATATGGTAAATTGACCCTATGGGAGCCAGCCCAGGGCAAAGCCAGGAGGGGGAAGAAGCGTACCACCACCTAATGTAGACGTGCTGCGGCGCGACAGCTTGGCTGACAACACTGCAGAGCTCAAGAACCTGATGTTGGATAGGAATTTGTGGAGGGCAGCGATCCAGGAATCCCGAGTTGGTGTTGGCTAGACCTCACTCTCGCAGCAAGAAGAAGAGATATGGTCGACCATGGTCGAGATGGTCGACCATGGTCCAAGGAGTGCTTATATCTGTTCTTTTTGACAACGGGGGCACCCAGACGACGGCCCGATGGCATCAGCCTGTACTCTGACTCCAGTGGGTGGGCATTATCCTGCCGAACGTCCCTGGCCTTCATGAGCAAGCTGTCTATTGTCTACTAAAGACCTTCCTCTTTAGTATAAGGCATTTATTTGCCCAGTCGGACTTTTAAGCTGCCCAGGCTAACTGTTTTATCCTTATTTTTCTTTTACATTTTTCTGCCTGTAGCACTCTGAGATTTGCTTCAAATGTAAAGTGCGTTATAAATAAAATGTATTATTATTATTGTTGTAGAAAGGGTCCAGGCTCTCCAACTGGATGCCAGTCATTTTGGAGGCAGTTTTCACAATACTTCTAAGATAACTTGTATCTTTAATGGCGAGGTTACCATACCAACAGATGATAGAGAAGGAGATAACAGAGGGTACATACTGTAGGGTACATACTGTAAAAACAGTTTCATCAGGTCACTGTCGACATTAAATCTGGCTCATTTCCGTAGGCAGAAAAGGCGTTGCTGGCCCTTTCTTACACAGCATGTCAGTGTTTATACATCCAATTTCAATTTGCTCTCAATAATCGTGCCCAGGTAACTGGGTACGATTTCCACTGGCTGGCCACAGATATCAGTGTTCTGGGTGGGATGGGGACCACGTCTGAAGTCTCTTTCGCTCTTTTGACAGAAGTCTGCTTCTGATCTCAGAGTGATTACTTGCGCAAGCAGAGCGCGCAAGTAATCATTTCGCTTGGTCTCTTCGAAGTGAAGCCAAGTTTTCTTCAACCGTAAGTCTGTGCCTGGTTTGCTGGGACTAGTTACAAGTTACAACATTACGTCATATACACACCATGTACTCTGGTCCCAGTTCTCAACGATGACGTAATGTTGTAACTGGTCCCAGCAAACCAAGCACAAACCTACGGTTGAAAAAAACTTGGCTTCACTTTTTGGAACCAAGTAACCACAGTATACTGCTAATCAAATTACAACTACATACTCTGTATGTAGTTGTAATGTGATTTGTAATTTGTAAATCTGTGCCTGGTCTGCTGGGACCAGACTACACAGATGACCATATCTCTTACGTCATCACTGAGAGCTAGTCATACATATACACACCGTGTACTCTGGTCCCAGCTCTCAAAGATGACGTAATGTGGTATCTGGTGGGACCAGATTATACAGATGACCATTTCTCTTACGTCATCACTGAGAGCTAGTCATACACCGTAAGTGTATGCCTGGTTTGCTGGGACTAGTTACAAGTTACAACATTACGTCATATACACACCATGTACTCTGGTCCCAGTTCTCAACGATGACGTAATGTTGTAACTGGTCCCAGCAAACCAGGCACAGACTTACGGTTGAAAAAAACTTGGCTTCACTTTTTGGAACCAAGTAACCACAGTATACTGCTAATCAAATTACAACTACATACTCTGTATGTAGTTGTAATGTGATTTGTAATTTGTAAATCTGTGCCTGGTCTGCTGGGACCAGACTACACAGATGACCATATCTCTTACGTCATCACTGAGAGCTAGTCATACATATACACACCGTGTACTCTGGTCCCAGCTCTCAAAGATGACGTAATGTGGTATCTGCTGGGACCAGATTATACAGATGACAATTGACAATTTACAATAAGTAATAAAATAATTATACTGTATAATATATTTTAATTCAGTTTATATACCTTTTTTTTTCATCACATATCAATGATTCATTTTTCTGTAAAAAAGTAGTTAGGTAGCAAATAGTTACACGTAATGATTATACATTTCAAACGTTCCTTCACAGAGATACTGAGATGTGATACTTTCCAGCGGTCGAAAGTACTTGCACGCTCTGCTTGCGCACTAGTAGGCCATTTATGGCCTACTAGTGTGCAACAAGCAAGTATGCACTCGGCAGAGTGCAGTTCTAGTTTTCACTAAAGTCATGGGTATCAAATTTAACATAGAAGTCATTGAGGCTCTGAGCCAATTGCTGGTCACAGTTGTAATTGGCTAGTATAACCTTTTCCCTGCCGTTTACTTTCAGCCCTGTTATGGTTTCCATATACCATCCCAGGCAGAGCCCAGGTTATTACATACCATCCCAGGCAGAACCCAGGTTATTACTTGTGCAAGCAGAGCGCACAATATGGATATACAGAGTGAACTTAACAATGATACATTAATATGATAATACGTTTTAAATAATCACAAACATGAATTATGTTTGTTATAATTATACAGCTCTGTAGAGTAGTGGGGCGAGATGGAAAAGGGGCGACCGTACCCGTTACCATACACCAGTAAGACGCGCAAACGCGGGAAAGCGAACGCAGCTGAGACCCTGCAGATCATGTCTGTCTGTCTGTCTGTGTGTCTGTCCCGCTGTTACTGTATATGTGGACCTGGCCCCTTTTGTGCCCATAATGGAGCTGAGTGATTTGTTTGTGATTGATGCACACAAACACACTCCATATTTGGACGTATTGATGCAACACACTCCATATTTGGACGTATAGCGGGACAGACAGACACACACACACACACAGACAGACAGACAGACATGATCTGCTAGGTCTCATAGTAAGTGCTCACTGCGTTCGCAAAAACATCACTGTCAATTCACTACTACAGCAACCTGGGTGATAAACACAGTCCACGCAAGAATAGGAAAATATTGAGACGGCATGTATAACACAAAAGCTTCAATAAATATGTCACACATAATGTTATCTTGTTCACTTCACAGGGCCTCACATCATGCCATGTCTCTTGTTATTGCCAATACAGGCCATGGACTCCCAGAAAACCTCGGAGTGTGACCTGCAGCGTGAGCTTATCTTTCCAATCTCCAGCATGCCAGATCATAATGAGAGAATCAGTTTAGAGTAAAGTCAAGAAGCGGTAATGAAAAATATCATCAATATGTGGTTCCTGTGCTGTATTATTTGCATATAAATAACAACTCTCTGAGGTCTCTAAGCTAAAGGAGGAGTAAATATTTATGCATGCTTTTTTTTGGTCGTCATGGTGATACCGAGGGATAAAAGACGGTGTTGGAGAGACAGGAGCTTTATCCCATTTAGGTCCTGACGTTAGATTCTATTTAATCAGACCAGTGTGTGTCCAGCGGAAACCTCGTATAAATCTGATCTCAGGTCAGAATGGGTTAATGTCTTCTGAATCATGACGGTTTTCTGAAAAGCCCTATGTTTCTGTCAGCGGTGCTCAACCATTTTCACGTCAAGGACCCCCAGAATTATCTGTAATTGGCCGCCGACCCCCATCTGAAAACATGTTGTTCCAGGGACCCCCCATCTGAAAACATGTTGTTCCAGGGACCCCCCCATCTGAAAACATGTTGTTCCAGGGACCCCCCCATCTGAAAACATGTTGTTCCAGGGACCCCCCCATCTGAAAACATGTTGTTCCAGGGACCCCCCCATCTGAAAACATGTTGTTCCAGGGACCCCCCCATCTGAAAACATGTTGTTCCAGGGACCCCCCATCTGAAAACATGTTGTTCCAGGGACCCCCCCATCTGAAAACATGTTGTTCCAGGGACCCCCCATCTGAAAACATGTTGTTCCAGGGACCCCCCCATCTGAAAACATGTTGTTCCAGGGACCCCCCCATCTGAAAACATGTTGTTCCAGGGACCCCCCCATCTGAAAACATGTTGTTCCAGGGACCCCCCCATCTGAAAACATGTTGTTCCAGGGACCCCCCCATCTGAAAACATGTTGTTCCAGGGACCCCCCATCTGAAAATATGTTGTTCCAGGGACCCCCCCATCTGAAAACATGTTGTTCCAGGGACCCCCCCATCTGAAAACATGTTGTTCCAGGGACCCCCCCATCTGAAAACATGTTGTTCCAGGGACCCCCCATCTGAAAACATGTTGTTCCAGGGACCCCCCCATCTGAAAACATGTTGTTCCAGGGACCCCCCATCTGAAAACATGTTGTTCCAGGGACCCCCCCATCTGAAAACATGTTGTTCCAGGGACCCCCCCATCTGAAAACATGTTGTTCCAGGGACCCCCCCATCTGAAAACATGTTGTTCCAGGGACCCCCCCATCTGAAAACATGTTGTTCCAGGGACCCCCCCATCTGAAAACATGTTGTTCCAGGGACCCCCCATCTGAAAACATGTTGTTCCAGGGACCCCCCCATCTGAAAACATGTTGTTCCAGGGACCCCCCATCTGAAAACATGTTGTTCCAGGGACCCCCCCATCTGAAAACATGTTGTTCCAGGGACCCCCCCATCTGAAAACATGTTGTTCCAGGGACCCCCCCATCTGAAAACATGTTGTTCCAGGGACCCCCCATCTGAAAATATGTTGTTCCAGGGACCCCCCCATCTGAAAACATGTTGTTCCAGGGACCCCCCCATCTGAAAACATGTTGTTCCAGGGACCCCCCCATCTGAAAACATGTTGTTCCAGGGACCCCCCCATCTGAAAACATGTTGTTCCAGGGACCCCCCCATCTGAAAACATGTTGTTCCAGGGACCCCCCCATCTGAAAACATGTTGTTCCAGGGACCCCCCCATCTGAAAACATGTTGTTCCAGGGACCCCCCCATCTGAAAACATGTTGTTCCAGGGACCCCCCCATCTGAAAACATGTTGTTCCAGGGACCCCCCATCTGAAAACATGTTGTTCCAGGGACCCCCCCATCTGAAAACATGTTGTTCCAGGGACCCCCCATCTGAAAACATGTTGTTCCAGGGACCCCCCCATCTGAAAACATGTTGTTCCAGGGACCCCCCATCTGAAAACATGTTGTTCCAGGGACCCCCCCATCTGAAAACATGTTGTTCCAGGGACCCCCCCATCTGAAAACATGTTGTTCCAGGGACCCCCCCATCTGAAAACATGTTGTTCCAGGGACCCCCCATCTGAAAACATGTTGTTCCAGGGACCCCCCCATCTGAAAACATGTTGTTCCAGGGACCCCCCCATCTGAAAACATGTTGTTCCAGGGACCCCCCCATCTGAAAACATGTTGTTCCAGGGACCCCCCCATCTGAAAACATGTTGTTCCAGGGACCCCCCCATCTGAAAACATGTTGTTCCAGGGACCCCCCCATCTGAAAACATGTTGTTCCAGGGACCCCCCCATCTGAAAACATGTTGTTCCAGGGACCCCCCCATCTGAAAACATGTTGTTCCAGGGACCCCCCCATCTGAAAACATGTTGTTCCAGGGACCCCCCATCTGAAAACATGTTGTTCCAGGGACCCCCCCATCTGAAAACATGTTGTTCCAGGGACCCCCCCATCTGAAAACATGTTGTTCCAGGGACCCCCCCATCTGAAAACATGTTGTTCCAGGGACCCCCCCATCTGAAAACATGTTGTTCCAGGGACCCCCCCATCTGAAAACATGTTGTTCCAGGGACCCCCCATCTGAAAACATGTTGTTCCAGGGACCCCCCCATCTGAAAACATGTTGTTCCAGGGACCCCCAGAATTATCTGTATTTGGCTGCCAACCCCCATCTGAAAACATGTTGTTCCAGGGACCCCCCCATCTGAAAACATGTTGTTCCAGGGACCCCCCCATCTGAAAACATGTTGTTCCAGGGACCCCCCATCTGAAAACATGTTGTTCCAGGGACCCCCCCATCTGAAAACATGTTGTTCCAGGGACCCCCAGAATTATCTGTATTTGGCTGCCAACCCCCATCTGAAAACATGTTGTTCCAGGGACCCCCCCATCTGAAAACATGTTGTTCCAGGGACCCCCCATCTGAAAACATGTTGTTCCAGGGACCCCCCCATCTGAAAACATGTTGTTCCAGGGACCCCCAGAATTATCTGTATTTGGCTGCCAACCCCCATCTGAAAACATGTTGTTCCAGGGACCCCCCCATCTGAAAACATGTTGTTCCAGGGACCCCCCCATCTGAAAACATGTTGTTCCAGGGACCCCCAGAATTATCTGTATTTGGCTGCCAACCCCCATCTGAAAACATGTTGTTCCAGGGACCCCCCCATCTGAAAACATGTTGTTCCAGGGACCCCCCCATCTGAAAACATGTTGTTCCAGGGACCCCCCCATCTGAAAACATGTTGTTCCAGGGACCCCCCCATCTGAAAACATGTTGTTCCAGGGACCCCCCCATCTGAAAACATGTTGTTCCAGGGACCCCCCCATCTGAAAACATGTTGTTCCAGGGACCCCCCATCTGAAAACATGTTGTTCCAGGGACCCCCCCATCTGAAAACATGTTGTTCCAGGGACCCCCAGAATTATCTGTATTTGGCTGCCAACCCCCATCTGAAAACATGTTGTTCCAGGGACCCCCCCATCTGAAAACATGTTGTTCCAGGGACCCCCCCATCTGAAAACATGTTGTTCCAGGGACCCCCCATCTGAAAACATGTTGTTCCAGGGACCCCCCCATCTGAAAACATGTTGTTCCAGGGACCCCCAGAATTATCTGTATTTGGCTGCCAACCCCCATCTGAAAACATGTTGTTCCAGGGACCCCCCCATCTGAAAACATGTTGTTCCAGGGACCCCCCATCTGAAAACATGTTGTTCCAGGGACCCCCCCATCTGAAAACATGTTGTTCCAGGGACCCCCAGAATTATCTGTATTTGGCTGCCAACCCCCATCTGAAAACATGTTGTTCCAGGGACCCCCCCATCTGAAAACATGTTGTTCCAGGGACCCCCCCATCTGAAAACATGTTGTTCCAGGGACCCCCAGAATTATCTGTATTTGGCTGCCAACCCCCATCTGAAAACATGTTGTTCCAGGGACCCCCCCCATCTGAAAACATGTTGTTCCAGGGACCCCCCCATCTGAAAACATGTTGTTCCAGGGACCCCCCCATCTGAAAACATGTTGTTCCAGGGACCCCCCCATCTGAAAACATGTTGTTCCAGGGACCCCCCCATCTGAAAACATGTTGTTCCAGGGACCCCCCCATCTGAAAACATGTTGTTCCAGGGACCCCCCCATCTGAAAACATGTTGTTCCAGGGACCCCCCCATCTGAAAACATGTTGTTCCAGGGACCCCCCCATCTGAAAACATGTTGTTCCAGGGACCCCCCCATCTGAAAACATGTTGTTCCAGGGACCCCCCCATCTGAAAACATGTTGTTCCAGGGACCCCCCAGAAGCAAAGATTTGACTTAAAAACCTATATTCAAAGGTTCGCGCCACATTTTCACGATTTTTCAAAAATATAGCAGACCTACAAGCTCATATGAGCTTGTAGGTCTGCTGTTTTTCAATAGCTAAAGTATAACGTAATGCTTTAAAACACCAAAAAGGGGTTTCCCGCCCTGAGTGTGTTAAGCAACGACTTGACATTCAATTACTGCACGTCTCTGTGATCAGATTAGGTGGCTGACCCCAGAACTGTTTGAAAACAACATTTTGGCAGAGCGCTGGATGGTGCAATTTAACCCATTCTGACCTGAGATCAGATTCTAAAAAATGTCTTCTACGTCCCGACAGTTTTCTGAAAAAGCTATGTTTCTATGTGTCAGTCGTTCTTCGATTTTTCAAAAATAGCAGGACCTACAAGCTCGTAGCGCGCCACTCGGTGGCGCGCTATGAGCTTGTAGATCTGCTTTTTTTGGCATGACATGACATGACACCAAAATGTGACACCAAAATGTGTTAAATGACTATATGAGGGACGAGGTTGAATGAAATGGCTTTGAAGCAGGAGCGATTGGATGTCCAGAGTAAAGAGAGAACAACACACTCAGAGCCCTTTTCCACAGATCCACCGGTTGGTTCCTCCCAACGGGAACCGCTTCGATTCTTTTGGGTTCTTTTAGTCCATGAGCCAGAGCTCCATGCAAAATTGGAACGTTATATAATATTTATGAATTGAGTGTGTGCAAAACCGTCTATATTAAATAGTTAAATTACAAAAAAAAATATTAAATATAATTTAAATGAATTATATGATGATCCTTCCACAGTAGTAGCTTTTTTGTAATTTCAATTTTTTTTAATGCAATAAATCATTGTCTTCGTTTACGTAATCAACTGGGGACGTTTTATGGTGATAACGATCTATTATGTCTATTATGGTTTTGCCCACTCAATTCATAATTAAGGTTCCAATTTTGGAGCTCATGGACTGAGAAAGAAAATGAACTGAACCGGGTTCCCATTTGGGAAACACCCGGTGGGTGGAGAAGACAGGCAAGTAAACACAAGAGAGAAAACATGCGGTTACACACGCCATAATAATAATGATGATAATAATTTAGTCCTCTGAAGCTGTGTTTATCAAGCCACCTGACCTCATGCTACAGAAACACTAACCCAACACCCGTGGAATCCCTCCCCGGAGTCTCTTTTCGTCCTCCAAGTCGCAGTTCCGTGGACCTCTAATATTGACCCCCAACTGACTGCCGAGTGTAACCGTGGACCAGGCCTCTTCATGGAGCCCACCAGAAGTGTAACCGTGGACCAGGCCTCTTCATGGAGCCCATCAGAAGTGTGACCGTGGACCAGGCCTCTTCATGGAGCCCACCAGAAGTGTAACCGTGGACCAGGCCTCTTCATGGAGCCTGACCGTGGACCAGGCCTCTTCATGGAGCCCACCAGAAGTTTGACCGTGGACCATGCAGGCCTCTTCATGGAGCCCACCAGAAGTGTGACCGTGGACCAGGCCTCTTCACGGAGCCCACCAGAAGTGTGACAGTGGACCAGGCCTCTTCATGGAGCCCACCAGAAGTGTGACCGTGGACCAGGCCTCTTCATGGAGCCCACCAGAAGTGTAACCGTGGACCAGGCCTCTTCATGGAGCCCACCAGAAGTTTGACCGTGGACCATGCAGGCCTCTTCATGGAGCCCACCAGAAGTGTGACCGTGGACCAGGCCTCTTCACGGAGCCCATCAGAAGTGTGACAGTGGACCAGGCCTCTTCATGGAGCCCACCAGAAGTGTGACCGTGGACCAGGCCTCTTCATGGAGCCCATCAGAAGTGTAACCGTGGACCAGGCCTCTTCATGGAGCCCACCAGAAGTGTGACCGTGGACCAGGCCTCTTCATGGAGCCCACCAGAAGTGTGACTGTGGACCAGGCCTCTTCATGGAGCCCACCAGAAGTTTGACTGTGGACCAGGCCTCTTCATGGAGCCCACCAGAAGTGTGACTGTGGACCAGGCCTCTTCATGGAGCCCACCAGAAGTTTGACTGTGGACCAGGCCTCTTCATGGAGCCCATCAGAAGTGTGACCGTGGACCATGCAGGCCTCTTCATGGAGCCCACCAGAAGTGTGACCGTGGACCATGCAGGCCTCTTCATGGAGCCCATCAGAAGTGTGACCGTGGACCAGGCCTCTTCATGGAGCCCACCAGAAGTGTGACTGTGGACCATGCAGGCCTCTTCATGGAGCCCACCAGAAGTGTGACTGTGGACCAGGCCTCTTCATGGAGGTCCATCAGAAGTGTGACAGTGGACCAGGCCTCTTCATGGAGGTCCATCAGAAGTGTGACAGTGGACCAGGCCTCTTCATGGAGGTCCACCAGAAGTGTGACCGTGGACCAGGCCTCTTCATGGAGGTCCATCAGAAGTGTGACCGTGGACCAGGCCTCTTCATGGAGCCCAGCAGAAGTGTGACTGTGGACCAGGCCTCTTCATGGAGCCCACCAGAAGTGTAACCGTGGACCAGGCCTCTTCACGGAGCCCATCAGAAGTGTAACCGTGGACCACGCCTCTTCATGGAGCCCACCAGAAGTGTGACTGTGGACCAGGCCTCTTCATGGAGCCCATCAGAAGTGTGACCGTGGACCAGGCCTCTTCATGGAGCCCACCAGAAGTGTGACCGTGGACCAGGCCTCTTCATGGAGCCCACCAGAAGTGTGACTGTGGACCAGGCCTCTTCATGGAGGTCCATCAGAAGTGTGACCGTGGACCGGGCCTCTTCATGGAGGTCCATCAGAAGTGTGACCGTGGACCAGGCCTCTTCATGGAGGTCCATCAGAAGTGTGACCGTGGACCAGGCCTCTTCATGGAGGTCCATCAGAAGTGTGACCGTGGACCAGGCCTCTTCATGGAGGTCCATCAGAAGTGTGACCGTGGACCAGGCTTCTTCATGGAGGTCCATCAGAAGTGTGACCGTGGACCATGCAGGCCACATTTCTGCAATCACTTATGACGTGTATCGATTCAAAGGGCTTTATTGGCATGGGGAAACATAAGTTTACATTGCCAAAGCAAAAGTGGTGGAACAGTACAGTGTCACACAGCTGGATCACTGGAACTCCAAACCCAGAGCCGTACAGTGCCTACAGCCTACTCATTTTGTGCATGTAACCGAGGCCAATGTGTATGCCTGTATCTGTATGGTAACGTGTGCAAGGCTATTTATTCCTGAAATGGTGAATAAGCTTCAGGATGCGCAAACTTGTATATTACGGTATATGATTGTGAAGGGAATTCTTAACCAGCCCGTGTTCCTTTTTGCTCGTATGAATCACCCCCCCCCCCCCCCCCCCCCTTTTTGACAGTCCCAACGGTCTTCAGTCCACATATAAAGAAATACATTTTTGTCTGCCTCATTCATAGCAGTCTGTGCATTCAGGCATGCACAGAGAAATTAACTAGCTTTTGAGGCAGATGAAGTGCGCACAATATAGCCTACTTTTATTATGCTTACATTATCCTCGTTTCTCATCATTTTGGACCATGGGCTATAGCCCATATCGTACGGCATACTATAGCGCGCCGTTTTTCATCATTTTTGAGGATTTTAAAAAAATGACGAAATGACAAAAACGATGGGTTATAGCCCATGTTTTTGAAATTTTGGAAAAAAAAGTTAGCCTCGTTTCTCATCATTTTGGACCATGGGCTATAGCCCATATCGTACGGCATACTATAGCGCGCCGTTTTTCATCATTTTTGAGGATTTGAAAAAAGTGACAAAATGACAAAAACGATGGGTTATAGCCCATGTTTTTTTTAATTTTGAAAAAAAAAGTTAGCCTCGTTTCTCATCATTTTGGACCATGGGCTATAGCCCATATCGTACGGCATACTATAGCGCGCCGTTTTTCATCATTTTTGAGGATTTGAAAAAAATGACGAAATGAAAAAAACGATGGGTTATAGCCCATGTTTTTGAAATTTTGAAAAAAAAGTTAGCCTCGTTTCTCATCATTTTGGACCATGGGCTATAGCCCATATCGTACGGCATACTATAGCGCGCCGTTTTTCATCATTTTTGAGGATTTGAAAAAAATGACGAAATGACAAAAACGATGGGTTATAGCCCATGTTTTTTGAAATTTTGAAAAAAAAAGTTAGCCTCGTTTCTCATCATTTTGGACCATGGGCTATAGCCCATATCGTACGGCATACAATAGCGCGCTGTTTTTCATCATTTTTGAGGATTTAAAAAAAATGACGAAATGAAAAAAACGATGGGTTATAGCCCATGTTTTTGAAATTTTGAAAAAAAAAGTTAGCCTCGTTTCTCATCATTTTGGACCATGGGCTATAGCCCATATCGTACGGCATACTATAGCGTGCCGTTTTTCATCATTTTTGAGGATTTGAAAAAAATGACGAAATGAAAAAAACGATGGGTTATAGCCCATGTTTTTGAAATTTTGAAAAAAAAAGTTAGCCTCGTTTCTCATCATTTTGGACCATGGGCTATAGCCCATATCGTACGGCATACTATAGCGCGCCGTTTTTCATCATTTTTGAGGATTTGAAAAAAATGACAAAATGACAAAAACGATGGGTTATAGCCCATGTTTTTTGAAATTTTGAAAAAAAAAGTTAGCCTCGTTTCTCATCATTTTGGACCATGGGCTATAGCCCATATCGTACGGCAAACAATAGCGCGCTGTTTTTCATCATTTTTGAGGATTTAAAAAAAATGACGAAATGACAAAAACGATGGGTTATAGCCCATGTTTTTGAAATTTTGAAAAAAAAAGTTAGCCTCGTTTCTTATCATTTTGGACCATGGGCTATAGCCCATATCGTACGGCATACTATAGCGCGCCGTTTTTCATCATTTTTGAGGATTTGAAAAAAATGACGAAATGACAAAAACGATGGGTTATAGCCCATGTTTTTGAAATTTTGAAAAAAAAAGTTAGCCTCGTTTCTCATCATTTTGGACCATGGGCTATAGCCCATATCGTACGGCATACTATAGCGCGCCGTTTTTCATCATTTTTGAGGATTTGAAAA
Organism: Protomyctophum bolini; assembly: GCF_963924005.1. Lineage (NCBI taxonomy): Eukaryota > Metazoa > Chordata > Actinopteri > Myctophiformes > Myctophidae > Protomyctophum > Protomyctophum bolini. Next base: position 47,790,873 of record NC_137867.1, on the reverse strand, counting down.
AAATGACAAAATGACAAAAACGATGGGTTATAGCCCATGTTTTTTTTAATTTTGAAAAAAAAAGTTAGCCTCGTTTCTCATCATTTTGGACCATGGGCTATAGCCCATATCGTACGGCATACTATAGCGCGCCGTTTTTCATCATTTTTGAGGATTTGAAAAAAATGACGAAATGAAAAAAACGATGGGTTATAGCCCATGTTTTTGAAAATTTGAAAAAAAAGTTAGCCTCGTTTCTCATCATTTTGGACCATGGGCTATAGCCCATATCGTACGGCATACTATAGCGCGCCGTTTTTCATCATTTTTGAGGATTTGAAAATAATGACGAAATGACAAAAACGATGGGTTATATAGCCCATGTTTTTTGAAATTTTGAAAAAAAAAGTTAGCCTCGTTTCTCATCATTTTGGACCATGGGCTATAGCCCATATCGTACGGCATACTATAGCGCGCCGTTTTTCATCATTTTTGAGGATTTGAAAAAAATGACAAAATGACAAAAACGATGGGTTATAGCCCATGTTTTTTGAAATTTTGAAAAAAAAAGTTAGCCTCGTTTCTCATCATTTTGGACCATGGGCTATAGCCCATATCGTACGGCATACTATAGCGCGCCGTTTTTCATCATTTTTGAGGATTTGAAAAAAATGACAAAATGACAAAAACGATGGGTTATAGCCCATGTTTTTGAAATTTTGAAAAAAAAAGTTAGCCTCGTTTCTCATCATTTTGGACCATGGGCTATAGCCCATATCGTACGGCATACTATAGCGCGCCGTTTTTCATCATTTTTGAGGATTTGAAAAAAATGACAAAATGACAAAAACGATGGGTTATAGCCCATGTTTTTTTTAATTTTGAAAAAAAAAGTTAGCCTCGTTTCTCATCATTTTGGACCATGGGCTATAGCCCATATCGTACGGCATACTATAGCGCGCCGTTTTTCATCATTTTTGAGGATTTGAAAAAAATGACGAAATGAAAAAAACGATGGGTTATAGCCCATGTTTTTGAAATTTTGAAAAAAAAGTTAGCCTCGTTTCTCATCATTTTGGACCATGGGCTATAGCCCATATCGTACGGCATACTATAGCGCGCCGTTTTTCATCATTTTTGAGGATTTGAAAATAATGACGAAATGACAAAAACGATGGGTTATAGCCCATGTTTTTTGAAATTTTGAAAAAAAAAGTTAGCCTCGTTTCTCATCATTTTGGACCATGGGCTATAGCCCATATCGTACGGCATACAATAGCGCGCTGTTTTTCATCATTTTTGAGGATTTAAAAAAAATGACGAAATGAAAAAAACGATGGGTTATAGCCCATGTTTTTGAAATTTTGAAAAAAAAAGTTAGCCTCGTTTCTCATCATTTTGGACCATGGGCTATAGCCCATATCGTACGGCATACTATAGCACGCCGTTTTTCATCATTTTTGAGGATTTGAAAAAAATGACGAAATGAAAAAAACGATGGGTTATAGCCCATGTTTTTGAAATTTTGAAAAAAAAAGTTAGCCTCGTTTCTCATCATTTTGGACCATGGGCTATAGCCCATATCGTACGGCATACTATAGCGCGCCGTTTTTCATCATTTTTGAGGATTTGAAAAAAATGACAAAATGACAAAAACGATGGGTTATAGCCCATGTTTTTTGAAATTTTGAAAAAAAAAGTTAGCCTCGTTTCTCATCATTTTGGACCATGGGCTATAGCCCATATCGTACGGCATACAATAGCGCGCTGTTTTTCATCATTTTTGAGGATTTAAAAAAAATGACGAAATGACAAAAACGATGGGTTATAGCCCATGTTTTTGAAATTTTGAAAAAAAAAGTTAGCCTCGTTTCTTATCATTTTGGACCATGGGCTATAGCCCATATCGTACGGCATACTATAGCGCGCCGTTTTTCATCATTTTTGAGGATTTGAAAAAAATGACGAAATGACAAAAACGATGGGTTATAGCCCATGTTTTTGAAATTTTGAAAAAAAAAGTTAGCCTCGTTTCTCATCATTTTGGACCATGGGCTATAGCCCATATCGTACGGCATACTATAGCGCGCCGTTTTTCATCATTTTTGAGGATTTAAAAAAAATGACGAAATGACAAAAACGATGGGTTATAGCCCATGTTATTGAAATTTTGAAAAAAAAAGTTAGCCTCGTTTCTCATCATTTTGGACCATGGGCTATAGCCCATATCGTACGGCATACTATAGCGCGCCGTTTTTCATCATTTTTGAGGATTTGAAAAAAATGACAAAATGACAAAAACGATGGGTTATAGCCCATGTTTTTGAAATTTTGAAAAAAAAAGTTAGCCTCGTTTCTCATCATTTTGGACCATGGGCTATAGCCCATATCGTACGGCATACTATAGCGCGCCGTTTTTCATCATTTTTGAGGAGTTGAAAAAAATGACAAAATGACAAAAACGATGGGTTATAGCCCATGTTTTTTGAAATTTTGAAAAAAAAGGTTAGCCTCGTTTCTCATCATTTTGGACCATGGGCTATAGCCCATATCGTACGGCATACTATAGCGCGCCGTTTTTCATCATTTTTGAGGATATGAAAAAAATGACGAAATGACAAAAACGATGGGTTATAGCCCATGTTTTTGAAATTTTGAAAAAAAAAGTTAGCCTCGTTTCTTATCATTTTGGACCATGGGCAATAGCCCATATCGTACGGCATACTATAGCGCGCCGTTTTTCATCATTTTTGAGGATTTGAAAAAAATGACGAAATGACAAAAACGATGGGTTATAGCCCATGTTTTTGAAATTTTGAAAAAAAAAGTTAGCCTCGTTTCTCATCATTTTGGACCATGGGCTATAGCCCATATCGTACGGCATACTATAGCGCGCCGTTTTTCATCATTTTTGAGGATTTGAAAAAAATGACAAAATGACAAAAACGATGGGTTATAGCCCATGTTTTTTTTAATTTTGAAAAAAAAAGTTAGCCTCGTTTCTCATCATTTTGGACCATGGGCTATAGCCCATATCGTACGGCATACTATAGCGCGCCGTTTTTCATCATTTTTGAGGATTTGAAAAAAATGACGAAATGAAAAAAACGATGGGTTATAGCCCATGTTTTTGAAATTTTGAAAAAAAAGTTAGCCTCGTTTCTCATCATTTTGGACCATGGGCTATAGCCCATATCGTACGGCATACTATAGCGCGCCGTTTTTCATCATTTTTGAGGATTTGAAAAAAATGACGAAATGACAAAAACGATGGGTTATAGCCCATGTTTTTTGAAATTTTGAAAAAAAAAGTTAGCCTCGTTTCTCATCATTTTGGACCATGGGCTATAGCCCATATCGTACGGCATACAATAGCGCGCTGTTTTTCATCATTTTTGAGGATTTAAAAAAAATGACGAAATGAAAAAAACGATGGGTTATAGCCCATGTTTTTGAAATTTTGAAAAAAAAAGTTAGCCTCGTTTCTCATCATTTTGGACCATGGGCTATAGCCCATATCGTACGGCATACTATAGCGCGCCGTTTTTCATCATTTTTGAGGATTTGAAAAAAATGACGAAATGAAAAAAACGATGGGTTATAGCCCATGTTTTTGAAATTTTGAAAAAAAAAGTTAGCCTCGTTTCTCATCATTTTGGACCATGGGCTATAGCCCATATCGTACGGCATACAATAGCGCGCTGTTTTTCATCATTTTTGAGGATTTAAAAAAAATGACGAAATGACAAAAACGATGGGTTATAGCCCATGTTTTTGAAATTTTGAAAAAAAAAGTTAGCCTCGTTTCTTATCATTTTGGACCATGGGCTATAGCCCATATCGTACGGCATACTATAGCGCGCCGTTTTTCATCATTTTTGAGGATTTGAAAAAAATGACGAAATGACAAAAACGATGGGTTATAGCCCATGTTTTTGAAATTTTGAAAAAAAAAGTTAGCCTCGTTTCTCATCATTTTGTCCCATGGGCTATAGCCCATATCGTACGGCATACTATAGCGCGCCGTTTTTCATCATTTTTGAGGATTTGAAAAAAATGACAAAATGACAAAAACGATGGGTTATAGCCCATGTTTTTTTTAATTTTGAAAAAAAAAGTTAGCCTCGTTTCTCATCATTTTGGACCATGGGCTATAGCCCATATCGTACGGCATACTATAGCGCGCCGTTTTTCATCATTTTTGAGGATTTGAAAAAAATGACGAAATGACAAAAACGATGGGTTATAGTCTATGTTTTTGAAATTTTGAAAAAAAAAGTTAGCCTCGTTTCTCATCATTTTGGACCATGGGCTATAGCCCATATCGTACGGCATACTATAGCGCGCCGTTTTTCATCATTTTTGAGGATTTGAAAAAAATGACAAAATGACAAAAACGATGGGTTATAGCCCATGTTTTTTGAAATTTTGAAAAAAAAGGTTAGCCTCGTTTCTCATCATTTTGGACCATGGGCTATAGCCCATATCGTACGGCATACTATAGCGCGCCGTTTTTCATCATTTTTGAGGATATGAAAAAAATGACGAAATGACAAAAACGATGGGTTATAGCCCATGTTTTTGAAATTTTGAAAAAAAAAGTTAGCCTCGTTTCTTATCATTTTGGACCATGGGCTATAGCCCATATCGTACGGCATACTATAGCGCGCCGTTTTTCATCATTTTTGAGGATTTGAAAAAAATGACGAAATGACAAAAACGATGGGTTATAGCCCATGTTTTTGAAATTTTGAAAAAAAAAGTTAGCCTCGTTTCTCATCATTTTGGACCATGGGCTTTAGCCCATATCGTACGGCATACAATAGCGCGCTGTTTTTCATCATTTTTGAGGATTTAAAAAAAATGACGAAATGACAAAAACGATGGGTTATAGCCCATGTTTTTGAAATTTTGAAAAAAAAAGTTAGCCTCGTTTCTTATCATTTTGGACCATGGGCTATAGCCCATATCGTACGGCATACTATAGCGCGCCGTTTTTCATCATTTTTGAGGATTTGAAAAAAATGACGAAATGACAAAAACGATGGGTTATAGCCCATGTTTTTGAAATTTTGAAAAAAAAAGTTAGCCTCGTTTCTCATCATTTTGGACCATGGGCTATAGCCCATATCGTACGGCATACTATAGCGCGCCGTTTTTCATCATTTTTGAGGATTTGAAAAAAATGACAAAATGACAAAAACGATGGGTTATAGCCCATGTTTTTTTTAATTTTGAAAAAAAAAGTTAGCCTCGTTTCTCATCATTTTGGACCATGGGCTATAGCCCATATCGTACGGCATACTATAGCGCGCCGTTTTTCATCATTTTTGAGGATTTGAAAAAAATGACGAAATGAAAAAAACGATGGGTTATAGCCCATGTTTTTGAAATTTTGAAAAAAAAGTTAGCCTCGTTTCTCATCATTTTGGACCATGGGCTATAGCCCATATCGTACGGCATACTATAGCGCGCCGTTTTTCATCATTTTTGAGGATTTGAAAAAAATGACGAAATGACAAAAACGATGGGTTATAGCCCATGTTTTTTGAAATTTTGAAAAAAAAAGTTAGCCTCGTTTCTCATCATTTTGGACCATGGGCTATAGCCCATATCATACGGCATACAATAGCGCGCTGTTTTTCATCATTTTTGAGGATTTAAAAAAAATGACGAAATGAAAAAAACGATGGGTTATAGCCCATGTTTTTGAAATTTTGAAAAAAAAAGTTAGCCTCGTTTCTCATCATTTTGGACCATGGGCTATAGCCCATATCGTACGGCATACTATAGCACGCCGTTTTTCATCATTTTTGAGGATTTGAAAAAAATGACGAAATGAAAAAAACGATGGGTTATAGCCCATGTTTTTGAAATTTTGAAAAAAAAAGTTAGCCTCGTTTCTCATCATTTTGGACCATGGGCTATAGCCCATATCGTACGGCATACTATAGCGCGCCGTTTTTCATCATTTTTGAGGATTTGAAAAAAATGACAAAATGACAAAAACGATGGGTTATAGCCCATGTTTTTTGAAATTTTGAAAAAAAAAGTTAGCCTCGTTTCTCATCATTTTGGACCATGGGCTATAGCCCATATCGTACGGCATACTATAGCGCGCCGTTTTTCATCATTTTTGAGGATTTGAAAAAAATGACGAAATGACAAAAACGATGGGTTATAGCCCATGTTTTTTGAAATTTTGAAAAAAAAAGTTAGCCTCGTTTCTCATCATTTTGGACCATGGGCTATAGCCCATATCGTACGGCATACTATAGCGCGCCGTTTTTCATCATTTTTGAAGATTTGAAAAAGATGACGAAATGAAAAAAACGATGGGTTATAGCCCATGTTTTTGAAATTTTGAAAAAAAAAGTTAGCCTCGTTTCTCATCATTTTGGACCATGGGCTATAGCCCATATCGTACGGCATACTATAGCGCGCCGTTTTTCATCATTTTTGAGGATTTGAAAAAAATGACAAAATGACAAAAACGATGGGTTATAGCCCATGTTTTTTGAAATTTTGAAAAAAAAAGTTAGCCTCGTTTCTCATCATTTTGGACCATGGGCTATAGCCCATATCGTACGGCATACTATAGCGCGCCGTTTTTCATCATTTTTGAGGATTAAAAAAAATGACAAAATGACAAAAACGATGGGTTATAGCCCATGTTTTTGAAATTTTGAAAAAAAAAGTTAGCCTCGTTTCTCATCATTTTGGACCATGGGCTATAGCCCATATCGTACGGCATACTATAGCGCGCCGTTTTTCATCATTTTTGAGGATTTGAAAAAAATGACAAAATGACAAAAACGATGGGTTATAGCCCATGTTTTTTGAAATTTTGAAAAAAAAAGTTAGCCTCGTTTCTCATCATTTTGGACCATGGGCTATAGCCCATATCGTACGGCATACTATAGCACGCCGTTTTTTAACATTTTTGAGGATTTGAAAAAAATGACAAAATGACAAAAACGATGGGTTATAGCCCATGTTTTTTGAAATTTTGGAAAAAAACGTTAGCCTCGTTTCTCATCATTTTGGACCATGGGCTATAGCCCATATCGTACGGCATACTATAGCGCGCCGTTTTTCATCATTTTTGAGGATTTGAAAAAAATGACGAAATGACAAAAACGATGGGTTATAGCCCATGTTTTTTGAAATTTTGAAAAAAAAAGTTAGCCTCGTTTCTCATCATTTTGGACCATGGGCTATAGCCCATATCGTACGGCATACTATAGCGCGCCGTTTTTCATCATTTTTGAAGATTTGAAAAAGATGACGAAATGAAAAAAACGATGGGTTATAGCCCATGTTTTTGAAATTTTGAAAAAAAAAGTTAGCCTCGTTTCTTATCATTTTGGACCATGGGCTATAGCCCATATCGTACGGCATACTATAGCGCGCCGTTTTTCATCATTTTTGAGGATTTGAAAAAAATGACAAAATGACAAAAACGATGGGTTATAGCCCATGTTTTTTGAAATTTTGAAAAAAAAAGTTAGCCTCGTTTCTCATCATTTTGGACCATGGGCTATAGCCCATATCGTACGGCATACTATAGCGCGCCGTTTTTCATCATTTTTGAGGATTTGAAAAAAATGACAAAATGACAAAAACGATGGGTTATAGCCCATGTTTTTTTTAATTTTGAAAAAAAAAGTTAGCCTCGTTTCTCATCATTTTGGACCATGGGCTATAGCCCATATCGTACGGCATACTATAGCGCGCCGTTTTTCATCATTTTTGAGGATTTGAAAAAAATGACGAAATGAAAAAAACGATGGGTTATAGCCCATGTTTTTGAAATTTTGAAAAAAAAGTTAGCCTCGTTTCTCATCATTTTGGACCATGGGCTATAGCCCATATCGTACGGCATACTATAGCGCGCCGTTTTTCATCATTTTTGAGGATTTGAAAAAAATGACGAAATGACAAAAACGATGGGTTATAGCCCATGTTTTTTGAAATTTTGAAAAAAAAAGTTAGCCTCGTTTCTCATCATTTTGGACCATGGGCTATAGCCCATATCATACGGCATACAATAGCGCGCTGTTTTTCATCATTTTTGAGGATTTAAAAAAAATGACGAAATGAAAAAAACGATGGGTTATAGCCCATGTTTTTGAAATTTTGAAAAAAAAAGTTAGCCTCGTTTCTCATCATTTTGGACCATGGGCTATAGCCCATATCGTACGGCATACTATAGCACGCCGTTTTTCATCATTTTTGAGGATTTGAAAAAAATGACGAAATGAAAAAAACGATGGGTTATAGCCCATGTTTTTGAAATTTTGAAAAAAAAAGTTAGCCTCGTTTCTCATCATTTTGGACCATGGGCTATAGCCCATATCGTACGGCATACTATAGCGCGCCGTTTTTCATCATTTTTGAGGATTTGAAAAAAATGACAAAATGACAAAAACGATGGGTTATAGCCCATGTTTTTTGAAATTTTGAAAAAAAAAGTTAGCCTCGTTTCTCATCATTTTGGACCATGGGCTATAGCCCATATCGTACGGCATACTATAGCGCGCCGTTTTTCATCATTTTTGAGGATTTGAAAAAAATGACGAAATGACAAAAACGATGGGTTATAGCCCATGTTTTTTGAAATTTTGAAAAAAAAAGTTAGCCTCGTTTCTCATCATTTTGGACCATGGGCTATAGCCCATATCGTACGGCATACTATAGCGCGCCGTTTTTCATCATTTTTGAAGATTTGAAAAAGATGACGAAATGAAAAAAACGATGGGTTATAGCCCATGTTTTTGAAATTTTGAAAAAAAAAGTTAGCCTCGTTTCTCATCATTTTGGACCATGGGCTATAGCCCATATCGTACGGCATACTATAGCGCGCCGTTTTTCATCATTTTTGAGGATTTGAAAAAAATGACAAAATGACAAAAACGATGGGTTATAGCCCATGTTTTTTGAAATTTTGAAAAAAAAAGTTAGCCTCGTTTCTCATCATTTTGGACCATGGGCTATAGCCCATATCGTACGGCATACTATAGCGCGCCGTTTTTCATCATTTTTGAGGATTAAAAAAAATGACAAAATGACAAAAACGATGGGTTATAGCCCATGTTTTTGAAATTTTGAAAAAAAAAGTTAGCCTCGTTTCTCATCATTTTGGACCATGGGCTATAGCCCATATCGTACGGCATACTATAGCGCGCCGTTTTTCATCATTTTTGAGGATTTGAAAAAAATGACAAAATGACAAAAACGATGGGTTATAGCCCATGTTTTTTGAAATTTTGAAAAAAAAAGTTAGCCTCGTTTCTCATCATTTTGGACCATGGGCTATAGCCCATATCGTACGGCATACTATAGCACGCCGTTTTTTAACATTTTTGAGGATTTGAAAAAAATGACAAAATGACAAAAACGATGGGTTATAGCCCATGTTTTTTGAAATTTTGGAAAAAAACGTTAGCCTCGTTTCTCATCATTTTGGACCATGGGCTATAGCCCATATCGTACGGCATACTATAGCGCGCCGTTTTTCATCATTTTTGAGGATTTGAAAAAAATGACGAAATGACAAAAACGATGGGTTATAGCCCATGTTTTTTGAAATTTTGAAAAAAAAAGTTAGCCTCGTTTCTCATCATTTTGGACCATGGGCTATAGCCCATATCGTACGGCATACTATAGCGCGCCGTTTTTCATCATTTTTGAAGATTTGAAAAAGATGACGAAATGAAAAAAACGATGGGTTATAGCCCATGTTTTTGAAATTTTGAAAAAAAAAGTTAGCCTCGTTTCTCATCATTTTGGACCATGGGCTATAGCCCATATCGTACGGCATACTATAGCGCGCCGTTTTTCATCATTTTTGAGGATTTGAAAAAAATGACAAAATGACAAAAACGATGGGTTATAGCCCATGTTTTTTGAAATTTTGAAAAAAAAAGTTAGCCTCGTTTCTCATCATTTTGGACCATGGGCTATAGCCCATATCGTACGGCATACTATAGCGCACCGTTTTTCATCATTTTTGAGGATTTGAAAAAAATGACAAAATGACAAAAACGATGGGTTATAGCCCATGTTTTTTGAAATTTTGAAAAAAAAAGTTAGCCTCGTTTCTCATCATTTTGGACCATGGGCTATAGCCCATATCGTACGGCATACTATAGCGCGCCGTTTTTCATCATTTTTGAGGATTAAAAAAAATGACAAAATGACAAAAACGATGGGTTATAGCCCATGTTTTTGAAATTTTGAAAAAAAAAGTTAGCCTCGTTTCTCATCATTTTGGACCATGGGCTATAGCCCATATCGTACGGCATACTATAGCGCGCCGTTTTTCATCATTTTTGAGGATTTGAAAAAAATGACAAAATGACAAAAACGATGGGTTATAGCCCATGTTTTTTGAAATTTTGAAAAAAAAAGTTAGCCTCGTTTCTCATCATTTTGGACCATGGGCTATAGCCCATATCGTACGGCATACTATAGCACGCCGTTTTTCATCATTTTTGAGGATTTAAAAAAAATGACAAAATGACAAAAACGATGGGTTATAGCCCATGTTTTTTGAAATTTTGAAAAAAAAAGTTAGCCTCGTTTCTCATCATTTTGGACCATGGGCTATAGCCCATATCGTACGGCATACTATAGCGCGCCGTTTTTCATCATTTTTGAGGATTTGAAAAAAATGACGAAATGACAAAAACGATGGGTTATAGCCCATGTTTTTGAAATTTTGAAAAAAACAGTTAGCCTCGTTTCTCATCATTTTGGACCATGGGCTATAGCCCATATCGTACGGCATACTATAGCGCGCCGTTTTTCATCATTTTTGAGGATTTGAAAAAAATGACAAAATGACAAAAACGATGGGTTATAGCCCATGTTTTTTGAAATTTTGAAAAAATAAGTTAGCCTCGTTTCTCATCATTTTGGACCATGGGCTATAGCCCATATCGTACGGCATACTATAGCGCGCCGTTTTTCATCATTTTTGAGGATTAAAAAAAAATGACGAAATGACAAAAACGATGGGTTATAGCCCATGTTTTTGAAATTTTGAAAAAAAAAGTTAGCCTCGTTTCTCATCATTTTGGACCATGGGCTATAGCCCATATCGTACGGCATACTATAGCGCGCCGTTTTTCATCATTTTTGAGGATTTGAAAAAAATGACAAAATGACAAAAACGATGGGTTATAGCCCATGTTTTTTGAAATTTTGAAAAAAAAAGTTAGCCTCGTTTCTCATCATTTTGGACCATGGGCTATAGCCCATATCGTACGGCATACTATAGCGCGCCGTTTTTCATCATTTTTGAGGATTTGAAAAAAATGACAAAATGACAAAAACGATGGGTTATAGCCCATGTTTTTTGAAATTTTGAAAAAAAAAGTTAGCCTCGTTTCTCATCATTTTGGACCATGGGCTATAGCCCATATGGTACGGCATACTATAGCGCGCCGTTTTTCATCATTTTTGAGGATTTGAAAAAAATGACAAAATGATAAAAACGATGGGTTATAGCCCATGTTTTTTGAAATTTTGAAAAAAAAAGTTATCCTCGTTTCTCATCATTTTGGACCATGGGCTATAGCCCATATCGTACGGCATACTATAGCGCGCCGTTTTTCATCATTTTTGAGGATTTGAAAAAAATGACAAAATGACAAAAACGATGGGTTATAGCCCATGTTTTTTGAAATTTTGAAAAAAAAAGTTAGCCTCGTTTCTCATCATTTTGGACCATGGGCTATAGCCCATATGGTACGGCATACTATAGCGCGCCGTTTTTCATCATTTTTGAGGATTTGAAAAAAATGACAAAATGATAAAAACGATGGGTTATAGCCCATGTTTTTTGAAATTTTGAAAAAAAAAGTTATCCTCGTTTCTCATCATTTTGGACCATGGGCTATAGCCCATATCGTACGGCATACTATAGCGCGCCGTTTTTCATCATTTTTGAGGATTTAAAAAAAATGACGAAATAACAAAAACGATGGGTTATAGCCCATGTTATTGAAATTTTGAAAAAAAAAGTTAGCCTCGTTTCTCATCATTTTGGACCATGGGCTATAGCCCATATCGTACGGCATACTATAGCGCGCCGTTTTTCATCATTTTTGAGGATTTGAAAAAAATGACGAAATGACAAAAACGATGGGTTATAGCCCATGTTTTTTGAAATTTTGAAAAAAAAAGTTAGCCTCGTTTCTCATCATTTTGGACCATGGGCTATAGCCCATATCGTACGGCATACTATAGCGCGCCGTTTTTCATCATTTTTGAGGATTAAAAAAAAATGACAAAAACGATGGGTTATAGCCCATGTTTTTGAAATTTTGAAAAAAAAAGTTAGCCTCGTTTCTCATCATTTTGGACCATGGGCTATAGCCCATATCGTACGGCATACTATAGCGCGCCGTTTTTCATCATTTTTGAGGATTTGAAAAAAATGACGAAATGACAAAAACGATGGGTTATAGCCCATGTTTTTGAAATTTTGAAAAAAAAAGTTAGCCTCGTTTCTCATCATTTTGGACCATGGGCTATAGCCCATATCGTACGGCATACTATAGCGCGCCGTTTTTCATCATTTTTGAGGATTTGAAAAAAATTGACAAGATGACAAAAACGATGGGTTATAGCCCATGTTTTTTGAAATTTTGAAAAAAAAAGTTAGCCTCGTTTCTCATCATTTTGGACCATGGGCTATAGCCCATATCGTACGGCATACTATAGCGCGCCGTTTTTCATCATTTTTGAGGATTTGAAAAAAATGACGAAATGACAAAAACGATGGGTTATAGCCCATGTTTTTGAAATTTTGAAAAAAAAAGTTAGCCTCGTTTCTCATCATTTTGGACCATGGGCTATAGCCCATATCGTACGGCATACTATAGCGCAATTTGCTAATGTTTCCCATCCTCCGCAATTTGCTAATGTTTCCCATCCTTTTCGGTAAATACAACACATTGAGCAGGGCACTGCAGGGAGTTGAACCCCGTTCCGGTAAACCAGAAGTCCGACACCAGTGCCTTAGTTTTTGTGTCATTTTGTGTCATTTACAGGTCCAGGTGTGCATACGCATGTGCGCCTGTGCGTGTGTAGGTGCACAATATAACCCATCGTTTTTTTCATTTTTTCAATATTGTCAAATCCTCAAAAATGATGAAAAACGGCGCGCTATAGTATGCCGTACGATATGGGCTATAGCCCATGGTCCAAAATGATGAGAAACGAGGCTAACTTTTTTTTTCAAAATTTCAAAAAACATGGGCTATAACCCATCGTTTTTGTCATTTTGTCATTTTTTTCAAATCCTCAAAAATGATGAAAAACGGCGCGCTATAGTATGCCGTACGATATGGGCTATAGCCCATGGTCCAAAATGATGAGAAACGAGGCTAACTTTTTTTTTCAAAATTTCAAAAAACATGGGCTATAACCCATCGTTTTTGTCATTTTGTCATTTTTTTCAAATCCTCAAAAATGATGAAAAACGGCGCGCTATAGTATGCCGTACGATATGGGCTATAGCCCATGGTCCAAAATGATGAGAAACGAGGCTAACTTTTTTTTTCAAAATTTCAAAAAACATGGGCTATAACCCATCGTTTTTGTCATTTTGTCATTTTTTTCAAATCCTCAAAAATGATGAAAAACGGCGCGCTATAGTATGCCGTACGATATGGTCCAAAATGATGAGAAACGAGGCTAACTTTTTTTTTCAAAATTTCAAAAACATGGGCTATAACCCATCGTTTTTGTCATTTCGTCATTTTTTTCAAATCCTCAAAAATGATGAAAAACGGCGCGCTATAGTATGCCGTACGATATGGGCTATAGCCCATGGTCCAAAATGATGAGAAACGAGGCTAACTTTTTTTTTCAAAATTTCAAAAAACATGGGCTATAACCCATCGTTTTTGCCATTTTGTCATTTTTTTCAAATCCTCAAAAATGATGAAAAACGGCGCGCTATAGTATGCCGTACGATATGGGCTATAGCCCATGGTCCAAAATGATGACAAACGAGGCTAACTTTTTTTTTCAAAATTTAAAAAAACATGGGCTATAACCCATCGTTTTTGTCATTTTGTCATTTTTTTCAAATCCTCAAAAATGATGAAAAACGGCGCGCTATAGTATGCCGTACGATATGGGCTATAGCCCATGGTCCAAAATGATGAGAAACGAGGCTAACTTCTTTTTTCAAAATTTCAAAAACATGGGCTATAACCCATCGTTTTTGTCATTTCGTAATTTTTTTCAAATCCTCAAAAATGATGAAAAACGGCGCGCTATAGTATGCCGTACGATATGGGCTATAGCCCATGGTCCAAAATGATGAGAAACGAGGCTAACTTTTTTTTTCAAAATTTCAAAAAACATGGGCTATAACCCATCGTTTTTGTCATTTTGTCATTTTTTTCAAATCCTCAAAAATGATGAAAAACGGCGCGCTATAGTATGCCGTACGATATGGGCTATAGCCCATGGTCCAAAATGATGAGAAACGAGGCTAACTTTTTTTTTCAAAATTTCAAAAACATGGGCTATAACCCATCGTTTTTGTCATTTCGTCATTTTTTTCAAATCCTCAAAAATGATGAAAAACGGCGCGCTATAGTATGCCGTACGATATGGGCTATAGCCCATGGTCCAAAATGATGAGAAACGAGGCTAACTTTTTTTTTCAAAATTTCAAAAAACATGGGCTATAACCCATCGTTTTTGTCATTTTTTTCAAATCCTCAAAAATGATGAAAAATGGCGCGCTATAGTATGCCGTACGATATGGGCTATAGCCCATGGTCCAAAATGATGAGAAACGAGGCTAACTTTTTTTTTCAAAATTTCAAAAAACATGGGCTATAACCCATCGTTTTTGTCATTTCGTCATTTTTTTCAAATCCTCAAAAATGATGAAAAACGGCGCGCTATAGTATGCCGTACGATATGGGCTATAGCCCATGGTCCAAAATGATGAGAAACGAGGCTAACTTTTTTTTTCAAAATTTCAAAAAACATGGGCTATAACCCATCGTTTTTGTCATTTCGTAATTTTTTTCAAATCCTCAAAAATGATGAAAAACGGCGCGCTATAGTATGCCGTACGATATGGGCTATAGCCCATGGTCCAAAATGATGAGAAACGAGGCTAACTTTTTTTTTCAAAATTTCAAAAACATGGGCTATAACCCATCGTTTTTGTCATTTTGTCATTTTTTTCAAATCCTCAATAATGATGAAAAACGGCGCGCTATAGTATGCCGTACGATATGGGCTATAGCCCATGGTCCAAAATGATGAGAAACGAGGCTAACTTTTTTTTTCAAAATTTCAAAAACATGGGCTATAACCCATCGTTTTTGTCATTTCGTCATTTTTTTCAAATCCTCAAAAATGATGAAAAACGGCGCGCTATAGTATGCCGTACGATATGGGCTATAGCCCATGGTCCAAAATGATGAGAAACGAGGCTAACTTTTTTTTTCAAAATTTCAAAAACATGGGCTATAACCCATCGTTTTTGTCATTTCGTCATTTTTTTCAAATCCTCAAAAATGATGAAAAACGGCGCGCTATAGTATGCCGTACGATATGGGCTATAGCCCATGGTCCAAAATGATGAGAAACGAGGCTAATTTTTTTTTCCAAAATTTCAAAAACATGGGCTATAACCCATCGTTTTTGTCATTTCGTCATTTTTTTCAAATCCTCAAAAATGATGAAAAACGGCGCGCTATAGTATGCCGTACGATATGGGCTATAGCCCATGGTCCAAAATGATGAGAAACGAGGCTAACTTTTTTTTTCAAAATTTCAAAAACATGGGCTATAACCCATCGTTTTTGTCATTTCGTCATTTTTTTCAAATCCTCAAAAATGATGAAAAACGGCGCGCTATAGTATGCCGTACGATATGGGCTATAGCCCATGGTCCAAAATGATGAGAAACGAGGCTAATTTTTTTTTCCAAAATTTCAAAAACATGGGCTATAACCCATCGTTTTTGTCATTTCGTCATTTTTTTCAAATCCTCAAAAATGATGAAAAACGGCGCGCTATAGTATGCTGTACGATATGGGCTATAGCCCATGGTCCAAAATGATGAGAAACGAGGCTAACTTTTTTTTTCAAAATTTCAAAAAACATGGGCTATAACCCATCGTTTTTGGCATTTTGTCATTTTTTTTAAATCCTCAAAAATGATGAAAAACGGCGCGCTATAGTATGCCGTACGATATGGGCTATAGCCCATGGTCCAAAATGATGAGAAACGAGGCTAATTTTTTTTTTCAAAATTTCAAAAACATGGGCTATAACCCATCGTTTTTGTCATTTCGTCATTTTTTTCAAATCCTCAAAAATGATGAAAAACGGCGCGCTATAGTATGCCGTACGATATGGGCTATAGCCCATGGTCCAAAATGATGAGAAACGAGGCTAACTTTTTTTTTCAAAATTTCAAAAAACATGGGCTATAACCCATCGTTTTTGTCATTTCGTCATTTTTTTTCAAATCCTCAAAAATGATGAAAAACGGCGCGCTATAGTATGCCGTACAATATGGGCTATAGCCCATGGTCCAAAATGATGAGAAACGAGGCTAACATTTTTTTTCAAAATTTAAAAAAACATGGGCTATAACCCATCGTTTTTGTCATTTCGTCATTTTTTTCAAATCCTCAAAAATGATGAAAAACGGCGCGCTATAGTATGCCGTACGATATGGGCTATAGCCCATGGTCCAAAATGATGAGAAACGAGGCTAACTTTTTTTTTCAAAATTTCAAAAAACATGGGCTATAACCCATCGTTTTTGTCATTTTGTCATTTTTTTCAAATCCTCAAAAATGATGAAAAACGGCGCGCTATAGTATGCCGTACGATATGGGCTATAGCCCATGGTCCAAAATGATGAGAAACGAGGCTAACTTTTTTTTTCAAAATTTCAAAAAACATGGGCTATAACCCATCGTTTTTGTCATTTTGTCATTTTTTTCAAATCCTCAAAAATGATGAAAAACGGCGCGCTATAGTATGCCGTACGATATGGGCTATAGCCCATGGTCCAAAATGATGAGAAACGAGGCTAACTTTTTTTTTCAAAATTTCAAAAACATGGGCTATAACCCATCGTTTTTGTCATTTCGTCATTTTTTTCAAATCCTCAAAAATGATGAAAAACGGCGCGCTATAGTATGCCGTACGATATGGGCTATAGCCCATGGTCCAAAATGATGAGAAACGAGGCTAACTTTTTTTTTCAAAATTTCAAAAAACATGGGCTATAACCCATCGTTTTTGTCATTTTGTCATTTTTTTCAAATCCTCAAAAATGATGAAAAACGGCGCGCTATAGTATGCCGTACGATATGGGCTATAGCCCATGGTCCAAAATGATGAGAAACGAGGCTAACTTTTTTTTTCAAAATTTCAAAAACATGGGCTATAACCCATCGTTTTTGTCATTTCGTCATTTTTTTCAAATCCTCAAAAATGATGAAAAACGGCGCGCTATAGTATGCCGTACGATATGGGCTATAGCCCATGGTCCAAAATGATGAGAAACGAGGCTAACTTTTTTTTTCAAAATTTCAAAAAACATGGGCTATAACCCATCGTTTTTGCCATTTTGTCATTTTTTTCGAATCCTCAAAAATGATGAAAAACGGCGCGCTATAGTATGCCGTACGATATGGGCTATAGCCCATGGTCCAAAATGATGAGAAACGAGGCTAACTTTTTTTTTCAAAATTTCAAAAACATGGGCTATAACCCATCGTTTTTGTCATTTCGTAATTTTTTTCAAATCCTCAAAAATGATGAAAAACGGCGCGCTATAGTATGCCGTACGATATGGGCTATAGCCCATGGTCCAAAATGATGAGAAACGAGGCTAACTTTTTTTTTCAAAATTTCAAAAAACATGGGCTATAACCCATCGTTTTTGTCATTTTTTTCAAATCCTCAAAAATGATGAAAAATGGCGCGCTATAGTATGCCGTACGATATGGGCTATAGCCCATGGTCCAAAATGATGAGAAACGAGGCTAACTTTTTTTTTCAAAATTTCAAAAAACATGGGCTATAACCCATCGTTTTTGTCATTTTGTCATTTTTTTCAAATCCTCAAAAATGATGAAAAACGGCGCGCTATAGTATGCCGTACGATATGGGCTATAGCCCATGGTCCAAAATGATGAGAAACGAGGCTAACTTTTTTTTTCAAAATTTCAAAAAACATGGGCTATAACCCATCGTTTTTGTCATTTCGTCATTTTTTTTAAAATCCTCAAAAATGATGAAAAACGGCGCGCTATAGTATGCCGTACGATATGGGCTATAGCCCATGGTCCAAAATGATGAGAAACGAGGCTAACTTTTTTTTTCAAAATTTCAAAAACATGGGCTATAACCCATCGTTTTTGTCATTTTGTCATTTTTTTCAAATCCTCAATAATGATGAAAAACGGCGCGCTATAGTATGCCGTACGATATGGGCTATAGCCCATGGTCCAAAATGATGAGAAACGAGGCTAACTTTTTTTTTCAAAATTTCAAAAACATGGGCTATAACCCATCGTTTTTGTCATTTCGTCATTTTTTTCAAATCCTCAAAAATGATGAAAAACGGCGCGCTATAGTATGCCGTACGATATGGGCTATAGCCCATGGTCCAAAATGATGAGAAACGAGGCTAACTTTTTTTTTCAAAATTTCAAAAACATGGGCTATAACCCATCGTTTTTGTCATTTCGTCATTTTTTTCAAATCCTCAAAAATGATGAAAAACGGCGCGCTATAGTATGCCGTACGATATGGGCTATAGCCCATGGTCCAAAATGATGAGAAACGAGGCTAACTTTTTTTTTCAAAATTTCAAAAACATGGGCTATAACCCATCGTTTTTGTCATTTCGTCATTTTTTTCAAATCCTCAAAAATGATGAAAAACGGCGCGCTATAGTATGCCGTACGATATGGGCTATAGCCCATGGTCCAAAATGATGAGAAACGAGGCTAATTTTTTTTTCCAAAATTTCAAAAACATGGGCTATAACCCATCGTTTTTGTCATTTCGTCATTTTTTTCAAATCCTCAAAAATGATGAAAAACGGCGCGCTATAGTATGCCGTACGATATGGGCTATAGCCCATGGTCCAAAATGATGAGAAACGAGGCTAACTTTTTTTTTCAAAATTTCAAAAACATGGGCTATAACCCATCGTTTTTGTCATTTCGTCATTTTTTTCAAATCCTCAAAAATGATGAAAAACGGCGCGCTATAGTATGCCGTACGATATGGGCTATAGCCCATGGTCCAAAATGATGAGAAACGAGGCTAATTTTTTTTTCCAAAATTTCAAAAACATGGGCTATAACCCATCGTTTTTGTCATTTCGTCATTTTTTTCAAATCCTCAAAAATGATGAAAAACGGCGCGCTATAGTATGCTGTACGATATGGGCTATAGCCCATGGTCCAAAATGATGAGAAACGAGGCTAACTTTTTTTTTCAAAATTTCAAAAAACATGGGCTATAACCCATCGTTTTTGGCATTTTGTCATTTTTTTTAAATCCTCAAAAATGATGAAAAACGGCGCGCTATAGTATGCCGTACGATATGGGCTATAGCCCATGGTCCAAAATGATGAGAAACGAGGCTAATTTTTGTTTTCAAAATTTCAAAAACATGGGCTATAACCCATCGTTTTTGTCATTTCGTCATTTTTTTCAAATCCTCAAAAATGATGAAAAACGGCGCGCTATAGTATGCCGTACGATATGGGCTATAGCCCATGGTCCAAAATGATGAGAAACGAGGCTAACTTTTTTTTTCAAAATTTCAAAAAACATGGGCTATAACCCATCGTTTTTGTCATTTCGTCATTTTTTTTCAAATCCTCAAAAATGATGAAAAACGGCGCGCTATAGTATGCCGTACAATATGGGCTATAGCCCATGGTCCAAAATGATGAGAAACGAGGCTAACATTTTTTTTCAAAATTTAAAAAAACATGGGCTATAACCCATCGTTTTTGTCATTTCGTCATTTTTTTCAAATCCTCAAAAATGATGAAAAACGGCGCGCTATAGTATGCCGTACGATATGGGCTATAGCCCATGGTCCAAAATGATGAGAAACGAGGCTAACTTTTTTTTTCAAAATTTCAAAAAACATGGGCTATAACCCATCGTTTTTGTCATTTTGTCATTTTTTTCAAATCCTCAAAAATGATGAAAAACGGCGCGCTATAGTATGCCGTACGATATGGGCTATAGCCCATGGTCCAAAATGATGAGAAACGAGGCTAACCTTTTTTTTCAAAATTTCAAAAAACATGGGCTATAACCCATCGTTTTTGTCATTTCGTCATTTTTTTTAAATCCTCAAAAATGATGAAAAACGGCGCGCTATAGTATGCCGTACGATATGGGCTATAGCCCATGGTCCAAAATGATGAGAAACGAGGCTAACTTTTTTTTTCAAAATTTCAAAAAACATGGGCTATAACCCATCGTTTTTGTCATTTTGTCATTTTTTTCAAATCCTCAAAAATGATGAAAAACGGCGCGCTATAGTATGCCGTACGATATGGGCTATAGCCCATGGTCCAAAATGATGAGAAACGAGGCTAACTTTTTTTCCCAAAATTTCAAAAAACATGGGCTATAACCCATCGTTTTTGTCATTTTGTCATTTTTTTCAAATCCTCAAAAATGATGAAAAACGGCGCGCTATAGTATGCCGTACGATATGGGCTATAGCCCATGGTCCAAAATGATGAGAAACGAGGCTAACTTTTTTTTTCAAAATTTCAAAAACATGGGCTATAACCCATCGTTTTTGTCATTTCGTCATTTATTTCAAATCCTCAAAAATGATGAAAAACGGCGCGCTATAGTATGCCGTACGATATGGGCTATAGCCCATGGTCCAAAATGATGAGAAACGAGGCTAACTTTTTTTTTCAAAATTTCAAAAAACATGGGCTATAACCCATCGTTTTTGTCATTTTGTCATTTTTTTCAAATCCTCAAAAATGATGAAAAACGGCGCGCTATAGTATGCCGTACGATATGGGCTATAGCCCATGGTCCAAAATGATGAGAAACGAGGCTAACTTTTTTTTTCAAAATTTCAAAAACATGGGCTATAACCCATCGTTTTTGTCATTTCGTCATTTTTTTTAAATCCTCAAAAATGATGAAAAACGGCGCGCTATAGTATGCCGTACGATATGGGCTATAGCCCATATCGTACGGCATACTATAGCGCGCCGTACATATCGTACATGTCATATCGTACATGAGGGTATTGATTTGAGCTCCCTCTTTGTGGGCACTAACAGAGAGACTTTTCGTACGGTATGCTACATGCCTGTCACTTGTGGAGCAATAGAAAGCCACTGTTGTAAAGGGATTCTGTGTATTGTATATTTCAATGTATTGTGTATTGTATATTTTAAAGTATTGTATACCTGTTAAAGTTTTTGATTCATGGGGTTTTTTTTTAATTATTGTTTGGACCCAATGTTTTATACATTTGTGTCAATAAAGTAACTAACTAACTAACTACATCTGCAAAAAAAAATTGGTTTAAGCTGACAGTTAAATATGGCAAAATGCAGTACAGTATATGACAAATATTGATGTCCCTGTATATCAATACAAATATTGATGTCCCTGTATATCAATACAAATATTGATGTCCCTGTATATCAATACAAATATTGATGTCCCTGTATATCAATACAAATATTGATGTCCATGTATATCAATACAAATATTGATGTCCCTGTATATCAATACAAATATTGATGTCCCTGTATATCAATACAAATATTGATGTCCATGTATATCAATACAAATATTGATGTCCCTGTATATCAATACAAATATTGATGTCCATGTATATCAATACAAAGGTGCGTGCGTCAGTGGTGCAGCCAGAAATGTGATTCTAGATGGCCTCGCTATGGCTAGGTGGCCCCGAGAAAAATCGGTTATTTATTTCGCCGTATTTCGGTTATATTGCCCCCAGAGTGACAGTCAGGCAGTACACACACACGCACACGCACACGCACACACACACGCACACACACACGCACACACACACACACACACACACACACACACACACACACACACACACACACAGGGGCTGAGGTCACAGCCCTGAGAGGGGCTGAGGTCACAGCCCCTGAGAGGGGCTGAGGTCACAGCCCCTGAGAGGGGCTGAGGTCACAGCCCCTGAGAACACCAACATGTTTACACACTGTCAACATCATTGCAAAATATTCACTGTTATTGCAAAACTGTGAAGGGCACGCCTGACAAAGAACTATGGGCATGAAGTGGACACAGACATAATATCTGGGTGGGCCTACTTGGAACGATGCAAGTTGGAAATGCATGCCCCACCCAGATATCATGCGTTGGACCCTCTACAGTGGTGCCTGGCCTAGTAAAAAAAGATGAATAATCCCACACGTAAAGTAGAAACTGTTGGAAATCACGGTACGTTCAAAATATGAGCGTTAGTGAATAAAATAAAAATAAGTTGCTTAGTGAATCGGGCCCATTATTCTAAATTCTTCACAATTACGCATCGTTTTTTTTTTAATGTTCAGCTCAGCTTGTAATGAAGCAAATATAAAATAGGTTTAAACTGTTCCGCGTTTTGCTGAGGACCCTCGAGGACCCTCGAGGGCCCCTGGGGGTCCGCAGACCCCACTTTGAGAACCACTGCCATGCAGCCTTACTGTAGGAACACATATCTAAGAACACATCTCTCTCCCCCCCTCTCTCTCTCTCTCTCTCTCTCTCTCTCCCCCCTCTCTCTCTGTCTCTCTCTCCCCCCTCTCTCTCTCTCTCCACCCCCCTCTCTCTCTCTCTCTCCCCCCCTCTCTCTCTCTCTCTCTCTCTCTCCCCCCCCCTCTCTCTCTCTCCACCCCCCTCTCTCTCTCTCTCCACCCTCCCCTCTCTCTCTCTCTCTGTCTCTCTCTCTCTCTCCACCCCCTCTCTCTCTCTCTCTGTCCACCCTCTCTCTCTCTCTCTCTCACCCCTCTCTCTCTCTCTCCACCACCCTCTCTCTCTCTCTCTCTAACGCCCTAATGAACTTTAAACAAGCAACAACTCAGAGGAACACGGAATCCACTCATTCATAGCCTGACCAATAACAGTAGCTCATCTGTCTAATTATTTTTTGCCTGACCAATTAACATTAACCAAATAGTGTTTTATTTCTCTGTTCTTACAGAATAAACTGTCTCCTGAAGTTCCTGTTCGTGTCTTTGACGACTAAAAGAAGTCCGTTACACTATCTCTCTCTCTCCCTCCCCCTCTCTCTCTCTCTCTCTCTCTCCCCCCCCCCCCTCTCTCTCTCTCTCTCTCTGCTTTCATCTCTTCCCGACTCGACTACTGTAACGGACTATTATACTTCCCTCACCTCCTCATCTATTCATCAACTACAGTTAACCCATTCTGACCTAAGATCAGATTCATACGAGGTTTTCCACTGGACACACACTGGTCTGATTAACCCATTCTGACCTGAGATCAGATTCATACGAGGTTTTCCACTGGACACACACTGGTCTGATTAACCCATTCTGACCTGAGATCAGATTCATACGAGGTTTTCCACTGGACACACACTGGTCTGATTAACCCATTCTGACCTGAGATCAGATTCATACGAGGTTTTCCACTGGACACACACTGGTCTGATTAACCCATTCTGACCTGAGATCAGATTCTAAAAAAATGTCAGTCGTTCTTCGATTTTTTTCAAAAATAGCAGACCTACAAGCTCGTAGTGCGCCACCTGCTATTTTTCAATAGCTAAAGCATGACATGATGTGCTAACACCAAAACGGGTTCCCGTTCAGAATGGGTTAATTCAGAACACAGCCGCCAGGATTCTTACAAAACACCAAATCGCAGATCACACACATATCACACCGTATATCACTGGTTACCCATCAAATCCAGAAGCAACTTCACAATCATTCTAACCACTTATAATAAGGAGTTACATGGGCTGGCCTCCCACCCTACCCTACATCTCAGACCTTCTGCTCCCACCCTACCCTACATCTCAGACCTTCTGCTCCCACCCTACCCTACATCTCAGACCTTCTGCTTCCAAAACCAAACACCAGATCACTCCGGTCCTCAAGACAATAAGAGCCTACTGAAAATTAAGATCGCTCCGGTCCTCAAGACAATAAGAGCCTACTGAAAATTAAGATCGCTCCGGTCCTCAAGACAATAAGAGCCTACTGAAAATTAAGATCGCTCCGGTCCTCAAGACAATAAGAGCCTACTGAAAATTAAGATCGCTCCGGTCCTCAAGACAATAAGAGCCTACTGAAAATTAAGATCGCTCCGGTCCTCAAGACAATAAGAGCCTACTGAAAATTAAGATCGCTCCGGTCCTCAAGACAATAAGAGCCTACTGAAAATGAAGATCGCTCCGGTCCTCAAGACAATAAGAGCCTACTGAAAATTAAGATCGCTCCGGTCCTCAAGACAATAAGAGCCTACTGAAAATTAAGATCGCTCCGGTCCTCAGACAATCAGGGCCTACTGAAAATTAAGATCGCTCCGGTCCTCAGACAATCAGGGCCTACTGAAAATTAAGATCGCTCCGGTCCTCAGACAATCAGGGCCTACTGAAAATTAAGATCGCTCCGGTCCTCAGACAATCAGGGCCTACTGAAAATTAAGATCGCTCCGGTCCTCAGACAATCAGGGCCTACTGAAAATTAAGATCGCTCCGGTCCTCAGACAATCAGGGCCTACTGAAAATTAAGATCGCTCCGGTCCTCAGACAATCAGGGCCTACTGAAAATTCCGGCGACCAAACGGGTAACCCAGGGCGACCGGGCTTTTGCCGTATAGCTGCTCCCACACTGTGGAATGCCCTTTCCCCCCCCCCCCCCCCCCCCGTTTCATAAAGAATGCAGATCGAGTCTGTTGACATCTTTAAGAAGTCACTGAAAACATATTTATTTTTCGTTTGTATTTTGATCTGTGATTTGTCGCTTTGAATTGATTGTTTTTTTTTGTTTTTAACCTTGTTTTTTTACTTTGTTGTACAGCACTTTGTAACTGTTGTTTTGATAAGTGCTTTATAAATAAAATTTACTTACTTACTTACTCTCACCCCTCTCTCTCTCTCCCCCTCTCTAACATGCTTCTCCACGCCTCCATCCAATGAGAAACAGGAATACAATGATATAGCCGTCACTCACCCCCCTCTCCCTCTCCCCCCTCTCTCTCTCTCTCTCCCCCCCCTCTCTCTCTCTCCCCCCTCTCTCTCTCTCTCTCTCCCTCTCTCAAACATGTTTCTCCACGCCTCCATCCAATGAGAAACAGGAATACAATGTAGCCGTCACTCGCCCCCCCTCTCCCTCTCCCTCTCGCTCTCTCTCTCTCTCTCTCTCTCTCTCTATAGCCATCACTCGCCCCACCCCCTGAAGGAACCGATCAATATTCAGTGTCTGAACCTCCAATAAATACGGGCTGTCATGCATGTTATGTTATAGCCTCACAGTCTGGACTTCACCATGAAGACTGCTCTGCTGCTTCTGCTGCTGTTCTGCCTGGCCGAGGCTGATGACATCCGCGGGGAGTTCCAGAGGTTTAAGAGCCAACTGGAAGGACAGCATGCAGGTCAGTATAATGTTTACCTCTCAAACAACAGTGGGCTCATTTTAAGAGCCAACTGGAAGGACAGCATGCAGGTCAGTATAATGTTTACCTCTCAAACACCAGTGGGCTCATTTTAAGAGCCAACTGGAAGAACAGCATGCAGGTCAGTATAATGTTTACCTCTCAAACACCAGTGGGCTCATTTTAACCCATTCTGACCTGAGATCAGATTCATACGAGGTTTCCACTGGACACACACTGGTCTGATGAACCCATTCTGACCCGAGATCAGATTCTAAAAATGTCAGTCGTTCTTCGATTTTTCAAAAATAGCAGACCTACAAACATAATGCTAACACCAAAATGGGTTCCCGTTCAGAATTGGGTTAACCTCCTTCTTTTGGGACACTTTTTAAAGTTGCTCGAGTCGATATATCCAATATTCTTCATTGT
The DNA here is from genome assembly GCF_963924005.1 of Protomyctophum bolini. Classification (NCBI taxonomy): domain Eukaryota; kingdom Metazoa; phylum Chordata; class Actinopteri; order Myctophiformes; family Myctophidae; genus Protomyctophum; species Protomyctophum bolini. The sequence continues at coordinate 47,764,776 of NC_137867.1, read as the reverse complement.
ATACATGCATTTATTTTCAAATAAAGAAGAGTAAAGATGTGTAAAATGTGTAAATAAAATCACACATGTGTGAAGTGAGGGGCACAGCCGTTCGCTTCATTGACTTTGTATATGTAATCACGCCGCTCAAACTGTGCAGGTTTGAATGTATATAGCTTGAGAGGGACAGTTATACCAGAAGCAGAGACGTGTTTTCAGTAAATCTAACGTGGTTAAAAATGTTGGAGTTTGAAGTCACAATGAGTTTATATGGCAGTGTCTGATAAAAATGTAGGCCTATATCAAAATGTCTAAATACTGAATCAAGCAACTTCATTGTCTGAGGTGTTCACAAAAGCCTGAGTAGACGATGAAATGAGCCCAAACATATTTGAACATGAAATGTATTGATTTTTAAGAGGCTGCATGCTTGTTAATCAGACCCAGTGTGTGTCTAGTGGAAACCTCGTATGAATCTGATCTCAGGTCAGAATGGGTTAATCAGACCAGTGTGTGTCCAGTGGAAACCTCGTATGAATCTGATCTCAGGTCAGAATGGGTTAATCAGACCAGTGTGTGTCCAGTGGAAACCTCGTATGAATCTGATCTCAGGTCAGAATGGGTTAATCAGACCAGTGTGTGTCTAGTGGAAACCTCGTATGAATCTGATCTCAGGTCAGAATGGGTTAATCAGACCCAGTGTGTGTCCAGTGGAAACCTCGTATGAATCTGATCTCAGGTCAGAATGGGTTAACGTGACGTAAAAATGAAGACTATAATAGGATGTAAACTTCAAAGTGGGACGTGCCTCAAATGTCTCCTCATCTCACCTAAAGTAACCAAGTACTGTACTCTTACATATTGAGTATTTACTACTTTTGGTACTTTAACCCATTCTGACCTGAGATCAGATTCATGCGAGGTTTCCACTGGACACACACTGGTCTGATTAACCCATTCTGACCTGAGATCAGTTTCTAAAAATGTCAGTCGTTCTTCGATTTTTCAAAAATAGCAGACCTACAAGCTCATAGCGCGCCACTCGGTGGCGCGCTATGAGCTTGTAGGTCTGCTATTTTTCAGTAGCTAAAGCATAACATGATGCTAACACCAAAAGGGGTTCCCGATCAAAATGGGTTAAGTTGTATTTTGATGCAATACTATTTCTACCTTGCGTTACTTGTACTTAAGTAAAACATGTAAACGTACTTTTGTCCACCACTGAATTTCACATGTCAGTTGTCTGTGTGATTATACATGTGATGTCAGTTGTCTGTGTGATTATACATGTGATGTCAGTTGTCTGTGTGATTATACATGTGATGTCAGTTGTCTGTGTGATTATACACGTGATGTCAGTTGTCTGTGTGATTATACACGTGATGTCAGTTGTCCGTGTGATTATACATGTGATGTCAGTTGTCTGTGTGATTATGCATGTGATGTCAGTTGTCTGTGTGATTATTAGAGCTGGGACTCGATTAAAAAAATTAATCTAATTACCGTAATCAGAGGCTTTGTAGTTAATTAATCTCGATTAATCGCATTTTAATCGCATATCAATATTTTACCCGAGAACAGTGAGAAACCTTTTTTTTTCAAATGTTTTTTTGGTATCCCAGTGAATAGTGACTACGGGATTCCACTAATTTTCAACATTTTACTGTCATTAATATACCTTAGAGTTGTTGTGTGGCTATAATAAAGTCCCCCCCATTCTGTGTTTCCTAGAACTGGAGGTCTGAAAAACAAATCAGTAACATTATGAAGTACATCTCAGTGACATCACAAAATAAAAATGTACTTCATAATGTTACTGTTTTTTTCAGACCTTCAGTTCTATAGGCAACACAGAATGGGGGGGACTTTATATTATTTCCAGTGCACACAACTCAATAGAAAAATGCGTTTGATTCCAACAGTGATATATATATATATATATATATATATATATACATAGTGATAAGTGCCTATATAAAGTGTCTCAGTGTGTATATGAATACTCAAATGTACTTTACATGGCTGGGCATGAGAAAACAAATAAAAACAACTTTATTATGGGGGAAACAAAAAGGAGGTTTTTCTGTAGTTAATTAATCTCGATTAAGTCCCCCGGCCCTAGTGATTATACAGTGATGTCACATATGAATTAATAATTTCACATATCAGTTGTCTGTGTGATTTTACATGTGATGTCAGATATCAGGTTTCTGTGTGATTTTACATGTGATGTCACATATCAGGTTTCTGTGTGATTTTACATGTGATGTCACATATCAGGTTTCTGTGTGATTTTACATGTGATGTCACATATCAGGTTTCTGTGTGATTTTACATGTGATGTCAGATATCAGGTGTCTGTGTGATTTTACATGTGATGTCACATATCAGGTTTCTGTGTGATTTTACATGTGATGTCAGATATCAGGTTTCTGTGTGATTTTACATGTGATGTCACATATCAGGTTTCTGTGTGATTTTACATGTGATGTCACATATCAGGTTTCTGTGTGATTTTACATGTGATGTCAGATATCAGGTGTCTGTGTGGTTTTACATGTGATGTCAGATATCAGGTTTCTGTGTGATTTTACATGTGGTGTCAGATATGGCTTCCAGACTGTCTGCGAGTGAAACCAAGATGGAAGAGTTGGTGGAGGAACTGCAGAAACACAAAGCAGGTATTGATTAAAGTCTATATCGGGTGAAACATTGACCTACAGTATATAATTCTCACTGCTTCCTTTCCTCGTATGTCTTGTGTATTTTTCTGCATCAGGTAAAGTATGATAAAGGAAGTGGCGTTAAGAAGTTCCTGTTCATCATGAACAGAAACGACCGTGTATAGAGCGTCGCAGTCCCTCCCCCTTTCAGAACGACGAGTGGCCCAGGAAATGAAACGCAATGCATTTCTCCCATAGGATTTTCTTTAACCCATTCTGACCTGAGATCAGATTCATACGAGGTTTCCACTGGACAACACACTGGTCTGATTAACCCATTCTGACCTGAGATCAGATTCTAAAAATGTCAGTCATTCTTCGATTTTTCAAAAATAGCAGACCTACAAGCTCATAGCGCGCCACTCGGTGGCGCGCTATGAGCTTGTAGATCTGCTATTTTTCAAAAGATAAAGCATAACATGATGGCTAACACCAAAATGGGTTCCCGTTCAGAATGGGTTAAGTATTTATTTAAAGACGGTTACGCCGCGGACAAAGCCAACTCGGATCGTGACAAATCATGACGATGAACACAATGTTTTGGGGCCGATCAAATCATTAGAAAGAAGAAAATAAAGGCAGGAGACAAGACTATTTGTTTTGTTTTTCTTCTTATAAATTATTCGATCGGCCCCAAAACATTGTGTTCATTGTCATGATTTGTCACGATCCGAGTTGGCTTTGTCCGCGGCGTAACCGTCTTTAAATAAATACTTAAAGAAAATCCTATGGGAGAAAAGAAAAGTTGTGGCACTCCCTCTTTAAAGAAGCCCAGATCAAGAGCATGCTTAGACTGGCAAACAGTATCTCCTCTGACGCCTTACAAGTTTTAAATGATGAATATCAGTTGCCCTCCATGAGGCGGTTTAGAGTCCCTAAATATAAGAAAAACAGGCTAAAGAACTCTTTTGTGCAGCAGTCTGTTCTGCTTTTAAACCAAAGTTCTATTGTTCTTGTTCCATGTCTGCTTCTGTGATTTGTGTCCTGTAATGTATCTTTTGTAATGTATTGTGTTTATGTCTTATGTCTGTATCTTGAACGGTGACGTCATGGACGCAAACCTGTGACCAGATTTGCCTGCCATCGATCGCGCACATTACAGCTTTTCACCAGAGAAAAACTTTTTTTTCAAAAATGAGTTAATAGCACAGGCAGACTCTCACATACTAGAGCATGTCTGAAATAAGTGTCAAAGCTGAAATGTAAATATGAAATAAATGCTTAAACATGTAGCTAGGTGTAATGTTAGAGACCACAGAAGACATGTAAATATGAAATAAATGCTTAAACATGTAGCTATAGGTGAGTGTAATGTTAGAGACCACAGAAGTGAACCTTTTCAAGCCTGTTTTCTCAACTCGCTGTTTTCTGCAAGACATTACTCTATAAGCCATATCTCCAAAACCGGTGGGTCAAACTGAACAACCGATATGTCAATTTGAAGCTATGATTCCCTGCTTTGATATGAAATGAAAAAACAAAAATTCAAAAAAACTCCAATGGCAGTCTCCTAGTCAAATCTGGTCACAAATGTCAGTGCAAGCTGACAATAAAGTTGAATCATATCTTATCTTTGTCTGTTCTGTTGTAGCTAACAACAACCTGAAGACTGACCTGACCCAACTGAAGACTGACCTGACCCTGGAGATTACGCAACTGAAAAGTGAAGTAAAGAGGTTGAAATTTAAGACATTAGGTGAGAAGTAAAAAAAATTTTTTTTAATAAATATTAAAATGGTGTATTATGGATATTGTAATCATTACCGGGAGGGGGGGGGGGGGTGTTACTTATTAATAATCTAAATCTATGAAGTAACTAGAGAGGTGTCAAATAAACGCAGTGGAATAAAAACAATTTAATATTCTATTACCGGTATATATCTAAGAGTATATAACAGAAGTATACAGTGTCACAGACATTGAAATACTTCACTAAAATACCAGAAAAGTATTACTTGAGTATAGGCTAAATGTGTGGAGTATAGAAAACACCATTGATATAATAAGTGAATAGTTTTACCCTCCACTCCATCTCTGACTACTACTATTATTATTACAACTGTACGCGTTAGATATTGCTTTGAAAATCCATCAGTAAAATGTCCCGTTTGATGTTTTTCAGGGTGTGGCATCGCCGGATGGACGACGTTTGGAGACAGCTGTTACTCCTACAGGACCTACAATGAGACTACTGAAGGGAAAACATGGCAGCAAAGTAGAGAAGACTGTCAGAACCAAGGAGCTGATCTGGTGGTCGTTAACAGTAGAGAAGAACAGGTTAGAGAGAGAGAGAGAGAGAGAGAGAGTGTGTGTCCTAGGCATGTGAATCTCGTCTCATCTCACGATTCGATATGCATCTCGATGCACTGCCAGCGATACGATACTTTAGCGATACATGGAATCTCCTGGCGATACGATGCGATACGATACACCCCTCTACCGATACGATGCGATTTGATGGCGATTCAATTCGGATTTATATTAAAGCTCTATTAATTTCCCAAAACATGTAAGAATGCATTACATTTAAATTCAAAGCAATTTATTGTTTTACTGTAGGTTAGTATTATAGCTCTGCATCTCAAACAACCCAACTTATAGAATTCTGTAAGTAAACAAAGGGTCTGCTCTCTGCTGGTTATTGTGGAATTGTTAATTACTAATATAATCATAGGCTATAGTATAATAATTATATCTCAAAGGTCAATTTAAGGTTTTGTGCGTGTGTTTGATGGATCTATCCCTTGTAAATGAAGGATTTGGACGACGACAAAGTGAGCAGGAAACTAGCTATATATTTATATTGTAGACGTAAATCTAACATAAGATATTTTTGTTCCATTTGAAGATTTACTGCATGCATTTCATTTGATGCATTTCCTATTGAGGTAAATGTGAACAACCCAACTGAAATACACGTGCGTGCATGCGTGCAGGGGCGGCCTGACATTTTAATTCACTAATAAAGTAATGTTTAATCAATAAGTTGTTAAATTGAAAAAGGGCTTCCGTTATAAGACCTCCCGAATGGTTAAATGCTTTGTACTTCAGTAACCTGAAGCTGCTTTTCTGTCCAGGACTTTGTTGACAGATACGTTGGCAGAGACAACGTTGTGTGGCTTGGATTGACCGACAGCGAGACAGAAGGAGTGTGGAAGTGGGTGGATGGAACACCGCTGACCACACCAACGTAAGACTTCACCTTCATTATTCTACTCTGCTATTTAAAAGAAAACATTTTACGTTTATTTATTTTCAGCAAAACTACATTTCACATTGTTGTCTCCACCAGGCTGTGTACAGCTATTAAAAGGCCAGGGAGAACATGTGTGTTTTTAAACGAGATTTAAAAATGACCATAAGGAGGTGCAGGCTGTCTGGCGGAGTCAGGTTACCTTGGGGGTCGTCGACATGAAAATGTTTGAGAACGACTGACATAAAAAAAAAATAGGCTTTTCAGAGAAATGTCAGGATTTAGAAGGCCTTTTTTCGATATCAGTCCAAAAGGCATTTAATGTTTCTACTTCTACAGGTACTGGCGGTCTCGTGAGCCCGACGGTGCTGGAGATTGTGTTTTGGGTTATAATGGAGGATGGATGGACGCACCGTGTGCAAGTCTATCATATTGGATTTGTGAAATGGTTTTCTAGTGTTATGCATTCACTAGCCCATTCTGACCTGAGATCAGATTCATACCAGGTTTCCACTGGGACACACACTGGTCTGATGAACCCATTCTGACCTGAGATCAGATTCTAAAAATGTCAGTCGTTCTTCGATTTTTCAAAAATAGCAGACCTACAAGCTCGTAGCGCGCCACTCGGTGGCGCGCTATGAGCTTGTAGATCTGCTATTTTTCAATAGCTAAAGCGTAACACGATGCTAACACCAAAATGGGTGCCAGGTCAGAATGGGTTAATAATAGGCCCATCTCACAGCCCTTTCCACGCCCCATATAGGCCCCATTGTTTCATAGACAATACCCTTCTGTACTTTGGGTTCAAAGTTCTACTCATAATATCCTGCAGTATTTTGTCACGGGCCAAGAAACGTATATAAAAGTATGTAACCAAAAAAACGAAAATCTTGTGCTGCTGTTTTTGCTTGTAACAATGTGTTATATTGATTTTGGCAACACAAAATCTTTATATGTCATAAATACTGTACATATACATGTAACATCTGAAACAAGTACTGGTGCCTTAGTTTACTCATATGTGAATCTAGATCATGAAATGTAGCAAATTTGTAAAAAAAAAAAAAAAAACGCTTCAACTAACGTTATTGGCACCCAGCACAATGAAACATACACATAGTAAATTTAGCCAAAAGGTTATGTTTCATACATTAATACATTTAACAACCTACAGTACTAGTACTGTGTAATGAATAGATATAATAGAAAAATCAGTTGTAAGAAAAATGTATACTTGTGATTCTGTGAAGTTGCCTAAACTGAAATAACAAAGTAAAAAAAGAAAGAAAACAATACTACAACATGACGTAACGATATCATCCTGATGACAACAAAACAATACTACAACATGACGTAACGATATCATCCTGATGACTACAAAACAATACTACAACATGACATAACGATATCATCCTGATGACTACAAAACAATACTACAACATGACGTAACGATATCATCCTGATGACAACAAAACAATACTACAACATGACGTAACGATATCATCCTGATGACTACAAAACAATACTACAACATGACATAACGATATCATCCTGATGACTACAAAACAATACTACAACATGACGTAACGATATCATCCTGATGACTACAAAACAATACTACAACATGACGTAGCGATATCCTCCTGATGACTACAAAACAATACTACAACATGACGTAGCGATATCCTCCTGATGACTACAAAACAATACTACAACATGACGTAGCGATATCATCCTGATGACTACAAAACAATACTGCAACATGACGTAGCGATATCATCCTGATGACTACAAAACAATACTACAACATGACGTAGCGATATCATCCTGAGGACTACAAAACAATACTACAACATGACGTAGCGATATCATCCTGATGACTACAAAACAATACTACAACATGACGTAGCGATATCCTCCTGATGACTACAAAACAATACTACAACATGACGTAGCGATATCCTCCTGATGACTACAAAACAATACTACAACATGACGTAGCGATATCCTCCTGATGACTACAAAACAATACTACAACATGACGTAGCGATATCATCCTGATGACTACAAAACAATACTACAACATGACGTAGCGATATCATCCTGAGGACTACAAAACAATACTACAACATGACGTAGCGATATCCTCCTGATGACTACAAAACAATACTACAACATGACGTAGCGATATCCTCCTGATGACTACAAAACAATACTACAACATGACGTAGCGATATCATCCTGATGACTACAAAACAATACTGCAACATGACGTAGCGATATCATCCTGATGACTACAAAACAATACTACAACATGACGTAGCGATATCATCCTGAGGACTACAAAACAATACTACAACATGAACATGACGTAGCGATATCATCCTGATGACTACAAAACAATACTACAACATGACGTAGCGATATCATCCTGAGGACTACAAAACAATACTACAACATGACGTAGCGATATCATCCTGAGGACTACAAAACAATACTACAACATGACGTAGCGATATCATCCTGATGACTACAAAACAATACTACAACATGACGTAGCGATATCATCCTGATGACTACAAAACAATACTACAACATGACGTAGCGATATCATCCTGAGGACTACAAAACAATACTACAACATGACGTAGCGATATCATCCTGATGACTACAAAACAATACTACAACATGACGTAGCGATATCCTCCTGATGACTACAAAACAATACTACAACATGACGTAGCGATATCCTCCTGATGACTACAAAACAATACTACAACATGACGTAGCGATATCATCCTGATGACTACAAAACAATACTACAACATGACGTAGCGATATCATCCTGATGACTACAAAACAATACTACAACATGACGTAGCGATATTATCCTGATGACTACAAAACAATACTACAACATGACGTAGCGATATCATCCTGATGACTACAAAACAATACTACAACATGACGTAGCGATATTATCCTGATGACTACAAAACAATACTACAACATGACGTAGCGATATTATCCTGATGACTACAAAACAATACTACAACATGACGTAGCGATATTATCCTGATGACTACAAACTCCCACTGTACCTTCGACAGGCAGCCTCTGTAGACATTTTTTAAAGCACAGCTCAAGACCCACTTCAACACCCTTGCTTTTAATTGATCTTTGATTCTTTTGTTATTCATGTCCTCACTGTATTGCATTACTGCTTGATTTTTAATGTTATAAAGAAATAAAAACTAGACTAAAATGGACCAGTAGACAAGAGATCCAGTATAAGTGAATTTACACTTGGTTGCATGCTGAAAATAGCCGATCCACAAGCTCACAACGCGTCGCGGGCTTGTAGATCGACTATTTTCAGCAAGTGTAAAATCTGTCATTTCGACGGCATCAAGGCCCGGCAAAATACATTTTAGTCGACTAAATCACCTGTAGATTTAGTCGAATGGACACTGGTGGACAGTAAAGGCAAGAGCAGGCCGTCAAGCATTATTATATGCAATAATGTTTTGATCAACTCACATCAATAATACCGGGTGAAAGAAATATGTCACATGACATTATTGTAGCTACAATTTGATTTTTTTCTTAATAAAGTCTGTTCCTAGTGTTCCCATCATGTAAAGCGCTTTGGGTATTTAGAAAAGCACTATATAAATCTGAGCTATTATTACAATAGCCCATGAAGTTAATATAGGCTATATTTAAGGGTTTGCACTGCAACGACTGATGACAATGATCTGAAAAATGAATGAAAATCTAGGTGTGCCGTCGCGGAGCGCACACTAGGTAGCCAAGACCTGCATTGACATTTTACTATAAGGCATATCTCGCTCATTTCTTAAGCGATATTTAAAATGTAAAAAAGATCGCCATAATCCTTGGGAACTCTACTTTCAATTGGTGTTGTCAGCCAAGACTGTATTGTCTTCCAATCTAACAATATAGTCACATTACGCACATGTACGCAGTTCTTCCTGTTCTGTCGTTACAAGGAGAGAGAGAGAGAGAGAGAGAGAGAGAGAGCGCCCATTCAGGCTATATTAAAGGTCTTTTATATAATGTGATACATGTGATCTCACATAATGTGCGAGTTAGAGCTATAACGTTACTCAATGATCATTTGCCATCTGATTGATTTCACAGCAATCAACTAGATTTGAATAACAAAACGTATTGATTGGACAATATGTATCTGTTGTCAGAAAGTGTGTGAGAGAGAGAACATGTGAATGAAATTTCTCCAATTTCTATAATTGCTTGTGTGCGCTGAGAGAGAGAGAGAGAGAGAGAGAGAGAGAGAGAGAGAGGCGCTCCAAATTTGGTAAGTCAGCCAGATAGGTAGTAATGCCTTTATCTCACGTCAATTTTAGAGTGGTATACATTTATACATTAGCATCTTTCATTCAGATTATGTTCAATAACGTTATGGTAGGCCACAGACTAGAGTATAGGTTACAGCCAGGTTCAACCAAGTTGTGGCTCTAACTGGAGTCGATTTTCTGCCTTGCTCAAGGGCACGTCGGGACCTCGACAAGCCCAGGCTACTCACAGCTAGTCTCAGTGCATGTCATGGGTGTCATGCCGCCATCAGTCCTCCAGAGGGCATGTGCATGTGGCACTGAGGGGATACGCTCCGACTACTGGACACACAGTCATCACTGTTGGACATCTGCTGCACGCGCACACGCGCACACGCACACACACACACACACACACGCACACACACACACACACACACACAATGTCGTTAACAGTTAATTTAGTATTTCCCTCCCTCCCTCTCTGAAATCTGAAATGATCTTGTATACAGATTAATTTGATTGTATAGTAGTCGTATATTAATCTATAGAGTATATAGTAATCTCTGTACTCTCTAAAGAATAACATGACACAGAGACGGTGGCTGCTTAATTAAGTTAATTGAGGACCTTCTAGCTGCTAGACTATGTGTTTAATAAAACGAAATGAACTGCTAGAATCTAGCAGTTCATTTTGTTTTATTAAACACATTTCTTCCATGTTGTAGTTCACGTTTTGTAATGGCATCATCATGCTATTATGCCCGTGGATATACAGAGTGAACTTAACAATGATACATTAATATGATAATACCTTTTATATAATCACCAACATGAATTATGTTTGTTAAATATTTTGTGTATTGACTCACAATATTTTGTTATCTTTTATATGTTTCATATGGGTGTGTCACATATGTCATTTGATTTACTGTATACCCTGAATCTTGAATAAACAAAAAAGTGGAAAAAAAAAAGAATTATGTTTGTTATTTACAGCTAGATAAGAGTGTGGGGCGAGATGGGAAAGGGGCGACCGTACCCGTTACCGTCTAAACTGACCTGTACTGAATCAAGTGAAAAGACCACTTGAACTGATGTCTTCAAGCGCCGGCGAAGAGCTGGCTCTTGAAAGGCAGAGACTGTTGCAGGTGTCGTGGAAGGTTTAGGGACATCGGTATCGTCTTTTAGGCCGTTGTCTTTTACACCCAGCAGGCTCACAGCATGCTGCAATGTGGACAGAAGACGGGGGGGCATCTTGAAATGGGTTTCTGAGCTCAATTGCACCCAGAAAATTTGCACCGGGAATTTTTAACATGATTCAGTAGATTTTCTGTGGCTCAGAGAAAATCCCAGAGCACAGAAAATCCACTGGATGCGCATAAAGGTTGTTTGGGTGTTAATTGAGGTCAAAGAACCTAAAAGAAAAACGAAAAATAAAAGTAAATGGAAATTGATGTCATGAAACCTTTGAACAAATATCACATATAGATAGATATTATTATTTGTCTCGGTCATGGTTTATCCAGCATTATTACATACAGAAAAGGGGTTGACAACATGATACAATTGACCGAAAAGGAAAGGGCTGAAGTCGAAGCTTATTATGCCCACCTTTTTGAGACTTCAGTAAATCTCACGGAAGGAAAACAAAGACTGAATAAAGAAATCAGATTTCAACATTGCTGCATTTCTAATAAAAAGTATAAACTAAATCAGATCATATTTGGGTGTATGGCTGAGGTGGCCTATAGGAAAGTCTTCCCCTCATTCCCCCAATAATACCTCATTCCATGCAAATGGTGATGGCCCGGCAGCTTTGCCCTTCGGGAAACGCCAACTGCACACCCTTGAGTTGCAGTTTGGGGTGAAGTTGCGACGCCTGTAAATAGAAGATTTATATTACTCATGTGCACAAGAATTACAGAAGCAATATTATAGGCGATGAAAAACACATTATAGGCAATGAAAAATGTAAATGTCAGACTCTCTCCAACAATATAATTAGTTTGAGATAAGTTAATTTGTTTGTTTTAAAGAGAAACAAATTCAAATAAAACAGTGGCTCAGGGGTAGAGTGACCGGATGGGAACCGCAAGGTTCCCGGTTCAAACCCGGGCTCCCCCAGAGTTAGTGTCGAAGTGTCCTTGAGCAAGACCCTTAACCCCTAATTGCTCCTGATGTGCAGGTTGGTGCCTTGCATGGTTTCCTCCGGCATGGGTGAATGGAATGCACAATCTATGTGAAGTGCCTTGGATAAAGGCGCTATATAAATAAATGCTCCATCAGCTTGTGACCACAACTTGTTCCTGTTTGCAGTTGACTCAGCACTGCTGGTCTGGGACAGGAACAAGCTGCAGGTTGAAAAGGCCCTCAGCTCTGAGCTCGGTAGAATCTGCACCGGGCTCGCTGATAAAAACTGAATCCATTCTCTTTGGTTCAAATAGTGATCTCAGTGAGGCTGATGACTTCTTGATTAGAGTGGGTGACAATATTATCACACAAAATGATTAAATTACATACCTAGGTTCCATCCTGGAGGCCAATCTTTCCGGTGATAAAATGGCCACCAACGTAATCAAAGAAGTCAACCAAAGAACAAGATTCCTATACAGGATCTCCTCACTGGTCTTCACCTTGAAGACCCTAACAGGAGCCCTAGTACAAGGTTTCTACGACTCTCTTGGTACCACAGCACCTCAAAGGCCCTTAAGACATCCCAAACAAACTTCAGGTTACTACTTGTCTCACTCCTCAAACCCACCTCACCCCTGCCCATGTTTACAGACTGGAATGGCTTAGGGTTGACGACAGAGTACAGCATCTTGCAATGGGTCTGGTCCACAAGATTCGATACAGCACCAAGATACACATCTTGTACCCGTCTAAATACTTCCTTATTGTCAACGAAGTCCACACACCCATAACACAGAGGGAGGGAGCGCTACTAACCACCTAGATTCGGCGCAAACAAGGGACCAAATTATTTTCACTCCTATGCCACCAAAATGTGGAACGCCCTACCAACAGTGATTAAGACATGCAAATCCCATGACTCCTTCAAAACCGCTCTCAAAGGGCACCTACGGACGGCCGCAGTATGAAACTGGCCCCCGTAAAACCTGAATCCCCCCCCCCACCCCTTTTGCCCCTCACTGTATGTATGTTATATATACACTATATAGAGTATATTTGTACGTCTCTAATGTTATGATGAATTGAACATGGTGGGCCCTATTGTAAACAAGTGTAATGCTTTATGGTGTCGTCCACATAGTTAAGAGTTTTGTTTTGAGTTGTGCTTGAAATGTACTGTAATTCTCCCGTTCATAAATTCATCAATCAATCAATCAGCTGAGCACATTCATTAGGAATATCTATAAAATACACCTTATTCATCCAATTGTGCTGTAGTAACTTTATTAGACGGATAAGACCCTAGAGATGCATATATGCATCATCTCGTTTCCAAGGGGTCCTTTATAATGGGATGAATCTAGAGTTGCAAAACCCTCATACAATTTGCGTTTTCGATCTGCTTGTATTAAACGACGTTAAAAATCACCAACATTGCAGCTCTAGGCCAAGCTTGAATTATCCTCTTTCAATTTTTGTTTCATAACAATCCACCACGGTATACATGTTAATTATGAGCTGCTTTCTGTCAAGAAATGATCTGCAGGTTATTCTTTTTGTAACTATTGAACAGGTCGTGACTCGTGCTGCTGTCTCCTGCATTATGTACAAATTCTAAACAGGACCGTTCAGTGTTTTACGACGTGCTTCCAAACTCCAACACCTGCAGAGAATTTCTTGACAGAAATAAGTAGCTGAAAATGTCTACGGTGGATTTTTATGAAACAAACGCTCGGCAGATTCAGAGAAGATCATTTAATTGGCCTATAGCTACAATATGTTGCGTTGGTGAGTTTAACGTCGTTTAATGGGGAGTCAATGGAGGTATTTTTGCAACTCTAGATTCACCCCATTATTAAAACAAATCTAGAGTTGCAAATTGCGGCTACCCTACGCACTGATTACAAGTGTGTTGAGCAGAAAAGCGTCAAAAACTTCACATACATCGATCCTTGAGGCGGATGCGTACTTTTGTAGCCGTTTGACTGAATTAAAGTAATGTTAACACCGGGTTAGCTAGCCCTGGTTCTTGACTCTCGTATTCATACGAGAGTCTGCGCCAAACATAGTTATTTCTTCAAATTGCCACTTACCTTATTAACCGCAGCCTTTTCCTCTTTTCTTTGCGGTTGCAAGGAAAGCGGTAGAATGAGAGTTTGGTGGTTGTTTTAGTCTCAGATCGTTTCAAACACCGAGGGACACAGCACTGAGCCGGCATATTGACGAAAAGAGTTGGACTTCCAAAAACCAAAACATTGCTGCGTTTCCACACGAACATATTAAGGGAGTGTACAGATCGGTACACTCCGTAAATAAGTCCGTGTGGGGACCTTAGGTGGGGACGAGTTCCGCACACACAAAAAAAAATCCGTTTTCTGTTATACTTTTCTTTCCTTTTTTTAAAGACCTGCTTCCTGTGTGAACGCCTGGACCCAAAACATTTATAATAAAGAAAAACAGTTTGCAGTTTGCAGAATTACATTCCAAGCACAACTCAATACAAAAACTGTTAACTGTGAGTGGAGGTCAATAAAGCATTACACTTGTTTACAAGAGGGTCCACCTTGTTCAATTCATCACATTTATAGACGTACAAATGTACACTTCTATTTTGTTTGCCAAAGAACAGAACAGAAATTCATCATAAAGGAGGTAAAAAGGCCAGTAACACTCATTTTGAGATGGGGGTCCCTGTAACAAATTAATTTTGAGATGGGGGTCCCTGTAACAAATTAATTTTGAGATGGGGGTCCCTGTAACAAACTAATTTTGAGATGGGGGTCCCTGTAACAAACTCATTTTGAGATTGGGGTCCCTGTAACAAACTCATTTTGAGATGGGGGTCCCTGTAACAAACTCATTTTGAGATGGGGGTCCCTGTAACAAACTCATTTTGAGATGGGGGTCCCTGTAACAAACTCATTTTGAGATTGGGGTCCCTGTAACAAACTCATTTTGAGATGGGGGTCCCTGTAACAAATTAATTTTGAGATGGGGGTCCCTGTAACAAATTAATTTTGAGATGGGGGTCCCTGTAACAAACTCATTTTGAGATGGGGGTCCCTGTAACAAATTCATTTTGAGATGGGGGTCCCTGTAACAAATTAATTTTGAGATGGGGGTCCCTGTAACAAACTCATTTTGAGATGGGGGTCCCTGTAACAAACTCATTTTGAGATGGGGGTCCCTGTAACAAATTAATTTTGAGATGGGGGTCCCTGTAACAAATTAATTTTGAGATGGGGGTCCCTGTAACAAATTAATTTTGAGATGGGGGTCCCTGTAACAAATTAATTTTGAGATGGGGTCCCTGTAACAAACTCATTTTGAGATGGGGGTCCCTGTAACAAATTAATTTTGAGATGGGGGTCCCTGTAACAAATTAATTTTGAGATGGGGGTCCCTGTAACAAATTCATTTTGAGATGGGGGTCCCTGTAACAAATTCATTTTGAGATGGGGGTCCCTGTAACAAATTCATTTTGAGATGGGGGTCCCTGTAACAAATTAATTTTGAGATGGGGGTCCCTGTAACAAACTCATTTTGAGATGGGTGTCCCTGTAACAAATTAATTTTGAGATGGGGGTCCCTGTAACAAACTCATTTTGAGATGGGGGTCCCTGTAACAAACTCATTTTGAGATGGGGGTCCCTGTAACAAATTAATTTTGAGATGGGGGTCCCTGTAACAAACTCATTTTGAGATGGGGTCCCTGTAACAAATTAATTTTGAGATGGGGGTCCCTGTAACAAACTCATTTTGAGATGGGGTCCCTGTAACAAATTAATTTTGAGATGGGGGTCCCTGTAACAAATTCATTTTGAGGGTCACCGGCCAATGATATCATTTTGGACGATCTTGACGTGAACAGGTATGAGAACCACTGACACAGAAACGATTTTGAGCAGTACCTCCGCTCCATTACGCAGCTATGTGTGTCCCTGTGTCTGTCCCCGTGTCTGTCCCTGTGTCTGTCCCTGTGTCTGTCCCCGTCCCTGTGTCTGTGTCTGTCCCCTGTGTCTGTCCCCATGTCTGTCCCTGTGTCTGTCCCTGTGTCTGTCCCTGTGTCTGTCCCTGTCCCTGTCCCCTGTGTCTGTCCCTGTGTCTGTCCCTGTGTCTGTCCCTGTGTCCGCCCCCTGTGTCTGTCCCTGTGTCTGTCCCTGTCCCTGTGTCCGTCCCCGTGTCCGCCCCCTGTGTCTGTCCCTGTGTCTGTCCCTGTGTCCGCCCCTGTGTCTGTCCCTGTGTCCGCCCTTGTGTCTGTCCCTGTGTCTGTCCCCTGTCTGTCCCCGTGTCTGAGCACGGAAGGCTGCAACACGGTGACTCTGTCATTTCTCGACCGTTTCGGATGTGGGAAGGCTCGCCGGAACAGGGCCGGCACCCCAGGCGCGTTCCAGGGGGTCTGGACGTCCCGGGGACCCCCCGGGGACCCCTACACGGTAAACTCTATAATTATAAATAAAAGATATTTTCCAAAATTAATCAAAGTACAGTACAGAGCACAGTACACTACAATACAGTTCAGAGTACATTACAGTACAGTAACTATAACAATGAATGTATAGTTGCACCGCTCAGTTCACACAGGTGTGATTTTCAGAAACCTGCTAGGATATATTATATATAGAAGACATTTTGTAGAAGCGGCCTCAGGTCTTAATGGGTTAATAACTTAATACAAGTGTCATGTCATGTTTCATAAACAAATGATCACCTTTGCATTTACAGAAAGGGAAGTTTGCAAGACCGGGTGGCGAAATATTACTTCTCAATTACTTCACTATTCTACCAAAGCATTGGTTTTCATCTTCCCCTTTTAGTGACTTTATCTTTCCAACCTGTCAGACGGTAATACAGTATGTACAGTATTGTGCACTTTGAACAGCAGCCACAATGAGTGAGGACGTGTATGCCAAGCCAGATCTGACCAAGAAGGTCAGGTATGGACCGAGAGACAGAGACAGAGAGACAGAAGACAGAGGAGACTGGGAAGACAGGGTTGTAGACATCTACGTGACTGCAGACTACGCTGACCGCAACGCTGACCGCAACCCTGCCCCCAAACCTGGCCCCAAACCTGGTCCCGAACCTGGCCCCAAACCTGGTCCCGAACCTGGCCCCGAACCTGGCCCCGAACCTGGCCCCAAACCTGGCCCCGAACCTGACCCCAAACCTGTCCCCAAACCTGACCCCGGCACGGAGCAGGATGCTGCACGGAACAACACAGCGCAACAGCAGCGTGGAGGTAAAATAAAAACTAAAAACTAAGATTGTTTTTCAATAGTTAATTAACATGGTCTATGGTATAAACTCTCTTTTTGACTGCAAAAGGTTAACGCAGAACCTTCTAGAATACACGTTCTGTGATAATTATGTATATAATATCTTTACTCCACACCATGGGCGACTGGGCCTTCTGCCACACGGCCCCTGCATGTCTGTGGAACTCCCTCCCTCCCTTTGCAAACAGAACGCACCATGGGCGACCGGGCCTTCTGCCACAAGGCCCCTGCATGTCTGTGGAACTCCCTCCCTCCCTTTGCAAACAGAACGCACCATGGGCGACTGGGCCTTCTGCCACACGGCCCCTGCATGTCTGTGGAACTCCCTCCCTCCCTTTGCAAACAGAACGCACCATGGGCGACCGGGCCTTCTGCCACAAGGCCCCTGCATGTCTGTGGAACTCCCTCCCTCCCTTTGCAAACAGAACGCACCATGGGCGACTGGGCCTTCTGCCACACGGCCCCTGCATGTCTGTGGAACTCCCTCCCTCCCTTTGCAAACAGAACGCACCATGGGCGACTGGGCCTTCTGCCACACGGCCCCTGCATGTCTGTGGAACTCCCTCCCTTCCCTTTGCACTTGAACGCACCGTGGGCGACCGGCCCTTCTGCCACACGGCCCCTGCATGTCTGTGGAACTCCCTCCCTCCCTTTGCAAACAGAACGCACCATGGGCGACCGGGCCTTCTGCCACAAGGCCCCTGCATGTCTGTGGAACTCCCTCCCTCCCTTTGCAAACAGAACGCACCATGGGCGACCGGGCCTTCTGCCACACGGCCCCTGCATGTCTGTGGAACTCCCTCCCTCCCTTTGCAAACAGAACGCACCATGGGCGACTGGGCCTTCTGCCACACGGCCCCTGCATGTCTGTGGAACTCCCTCCCTCCCTTTGCACCTGAACGCACCGTGGGCGACCGGGCCTTCTGCCACACGGCCCCTGCATGTCTGTGGAACTCCCTCCCTCCCTTTGCACCTGAACGCACCGTGGGCGACCGGGCCTTCTGCCACACGGCCCCTGCATGTCTGTGGAACTCCCTCCCTCCCTTTGCACCTGAACGCACCGTGGGCGACCGGGCCTTCTGCCACACGGCCCCTGCATGTCTGTTGGAAGGAATCCAACTAGCAAGTAGCAACTGCTTCTGGCGTAATGTTCCATTCTGATAAGCTTTATTATTGATATCAAACCGGATCGCTGATTTATATATATATTTTTTTCATTATTATTTTGGTTTGGTTTTTCCTTCTCTCGTTGTCTCTTTTGGAGGATAGGAACTCATATAGTGAACTCAGTTTCTTTGTACTACTTTTCATTGGTTCAATATTTTCGAGCACTGAAGCACTGAATTATAATCAAAACCGTCAACAATGTAGAAGTTCAAAGTAACCCAAACCAAGTAGTAAATGAATGTTCACTGTGTTTAAACCCTAAAATCTATACATTAATGTCATCTTTCATGACGCATCGTCGACGTGACTTATTTTAACCCATTCTGACCTGAGATCAGATTCATACGAGGTTTCCACTATGGACACACACTGGTCTGATGAACCCATTCTGACCTGAGATCAGATTCTAAAAATGTCAGTCCTTCTTCGATTTTTCAAAAAATAGCAGACCTACAAGCTCGTAGCGCGCCACTCGGTGGCGCGCTATGAGCTTGTAGATCTGCTATTTTTAAATAGCTAAAGCATAACATGATGCATAACACCAAAATGGGTTCCCGTTCAGAATGAGTTAAATGTCTTCTTTTTTGGAACTGAACCCTGAATTATAAAGTTAAGTGTGATAATGTTAATGTTTGTTTTTCAGCCCCTAAAGAGTCGAAGCAGAATCTCTACGTAGCCGTTGTTGTGGTGTGGGGTCTTCTCCTATTGGCTGGCATCGTTGTCCTGCTCATACTCTGTGAGTATCATTCTACAAACACTTATAAGGGCTCCATTTTCATCCATGCTAAACCCCTTATCCCTGAACTTATTTGCCTTTTTAACCATTTTGAAAAACATTTTTGAATAGTTGCGAACGCAGTGAGCACTTACTATGAGACCTAGCAGATCATGTCTGTGCGTGCGTGTGTCCCCCCTTTGTGCCCATATATGGAGCTACGTCCAAATATGGAGTGTGTTGCATCAACAAATCACTCAGCTCCATGTATGGGCACAAAGGGCACAGACACTATTGCAATTTACGATCTGCGTTCGCTTCCCGCGTTCGCGCGTCTTACTCGTTATAAAATAGCCAATCTACAAGCTCACAACATGTGGATGTAGATCGAGTTGAACTATTCAAAAATGTTTTTCAAAATAATAAAAAAAAAGTTTAGGGATAAGGGGTTTAGCGGTGACGAAAATAGAGCCCTATATCTCTGCTGTCGGGAAGAAACCACCTGATGCTGAATGGATTCAGCATCACGAAAACCCCCTAGTTTGACACATAAAGCATGATGACATTTTGAATATTTTGCCTTCTATAGGTTGTTAATGGTATGGTCACATATTATGCCAATTATGAAAATTGCTTAAAGGTCCACTTCACCACTTTTCAACCTATATTCATTATAATCGGTCCTCACTAATAATCATGAAACAATGGCGCATTCTTTTTCTATTCGGTCTGTGTCTCATAGGAGGGCTGTGGGCAGTTCAGAAACCGTCCTCCAGTGACATCATCGATGGGGAATACAAGCTAATACAAACTGCAGGCTTTCTAGTCCTGAAAAGTTGCAATGTGAAAATGGAAGCCATCGTTCTCACGATAATGAAAATATAAACATTTTTGTAAAAAAAAATCTTGTTTAAAAAATAATCTGCCTAATGATGATGTCACTGGAGGACGGTTTCTGAACTGCCCACAGCCCTCCTATGAGACACAGACTGAGTAGAAAAGAATTGAGAGAAAGGTGAGAGTAGGAACGAAGATTGCTCGGTAGACAGAGAGAAACTCTCTTTTCGTCACAACTCACAACAGAGCGGTACAGCGACTGTAACACCGCCCCCTGCCGGCTCCGATTTCTCCGGCTGATCTCCTTCTCCGTCCTCCCCTCACTCATGAACAAGACCCCGAGATACTTGAACTCCTTCACCTGTGGGGTAATGCCTCATTCCCTACCCGGACTGCACAATCCACCGGTTTCCTGCTGAGAACCATGGCCTCAGATTTGGAGATGCTGATCCTCATCCCAGCCGCCGTATACACTCGGCTGCGAACCTTAACCCTAACCTCAGAAAACTATATAACCTATAAACTTAACCCTAACCTCAGTAAAACTATACCTAAACCTATAACCTTAACCCTAACCTCAGTAAACTATACCTAAACCTATAACCTTAACCCTAACCTCAGTAAAACTATACCTAAACCTATAACCTTAACCCTAACCTCAGTAAAACTATACCTAAACCTATAACCTTAACCCTAACCTCAGTAAAACTATACCTAAACCTATAACCTTAACCCTAACCTCAGTAAAACTATACCTAAACCTATAACCTTAACCCTAACCTCAGTAAAACTATACCTAAACCTATAACCTTAACCCTAACCTCAGTAAACTATACCTAAACCTATAACCTTAACCCTAACCTCAGTAAACTATACCTAAACCTATAACCTTAACCACGAAGCTCAGTAAAACTATACCTAACCCTATAACCTTAACCCTAACCTCAGTAAACTATACCTAAACCTATAACCCTAACCCTAAACTCAGTAAAACTATACCTAAACCTATAACCTTAACCCGAAACTCAGTAAAACTATATCTAAACCTATAACCTTAACCCTAACCTCAGTAAAACTATACCTAAACCTATAACCTTAACCCTAACCTCAGTAAAACTATACCTAAACCTATAACCTTAACCCGAAACTCAGTAAAACTATACCTAAACCTATAACCTTAACCCTAACCTCAGTAAACTATACCTAAACCTATAACCTTAACCCTAACCTCAGTAAACTATACCTACTGTAAACCTATAACCTTAACCCTAACCTCAGTAAACTATACCTAAACCTATAACCTTAACCACGAAGCTCAGTAAAACTATACCTAAACCTATAACCTTAACCCTAACCTCAGTAAACTATACCTAAACCTATAACATTAACCCGAAACTCATTAAAACTATACCTAAACCTATATAACCTTAACCCTAACCTCAGTAAAACTATACCTAAACCTATAACCTTAACCCTAACCTCAGTAAACTATACCTAAACCTATAACCTTAACCCTAACCTCAGTAAACTATACCTAAACCTATAACCCTAACCCTAAACTCAGTAAAACTATACCTAAACCTATAACCTTAACCCTAACCTCAGTAAAACTATGCCAATCAGACACATTGTTAACCCATTCTGACCGGGAACCCGTTTTGGTGTTAGCACCATGTTATGCTTTAGCTATTGAAAAATAGCAGATCTACAAGCTCATAGAACGACTGACATTTTTTTTAGAATCTGATCTCAGGTCAGAATGGGTTCATCAGACCAGTGTGTGTCCAGTGGAAACCTCGTATGAATCTGATCTCAGGTCAGAATGGGTTAAGGCGGGTCTAACCTACAACGTTGGTGGGATTCATAATCCACCCTAAACACGACCACGCCCCCACCGGCCACGACGTCTTTCTGCTAGAGGTCTTTTTGTCTCGTCTTCGAATAAAGATCATTAATCAGAAGAAAGTTGAATTTATAATGAAGTTAATCTGATTATTGATTCTCCTTCTTACAGACGCTCCGTTGATCAAAGAGAAACACACCCTGCAGTCCAGTTTGGATCAGTTACAGAACAGACATGACAACCTGACTGACCAGAGAGACCAGTTGCAGACCAGACTTAACACCACGACTGACCAGAGAGACCAGTGGAAGACTAGGTTTGACAACATGACTGAACAGAGAGACAAGTTAGAGACCAGCCTTAACACCACGACTGACCAGAGAGACCAGTTGCAGACCAGACTTAGCACCATGACTGAACAGAGAGACCAGTGTAAGAACACCATGACTGACCAGAGAGACCAGTTGCAGACCAGCCTTAACACCATGACTGACCAGAGAGACCAGTTACTGAGCAGACTTAACGACATGACTGACAAACTAGATGACCTGAAGATGATACTTTGTGGTCAGTGAGACAATGTTTTGTATTCATTCTAATATCATGTAGAATATAGATCATCATTTGTCATTAATCTGAGCACATGGAAACAGTGTCTAACATTATATTTTGTGGTTAGAATCACATGGATTTACATTTGGTGATGGTGTGTGTTACTACATCTCTACTGAGAGGAAGACCAGGGAGGACAGCAGAGCATTCTGTACAGCCAGACAATCTGACCTGATGACCATAAAGAGCAGAGAGAAGCAGGTGCAGTGTGTGTGTGTGTGTGTGTGTGTGTGTGTGTGTGTGTGTGTGTGTGTACATGTGTGTGTGTGTGTGTGTGTGTGTGTGTGTGTGTGTGTGTGTGTGCGTGCGTGCACGATCACACACTCACACGTCACGTGCATGGTCTCACACATGGGTGTCCATTAGTCATTAGTGTATGCTTCAGTTGAGACAAACATCTATTGTACACACTGTACTTCAATAACACATTTAGTGTACACACTGTACTTCAATAACACATCTATTGTACACACTGTACTTCAATAACACATTTAGTGTACACAGTGTACTTCAATAACACATCTATTGTACACAGTGTACTTCAATAACACATCTATTGTACACATTATACTTCAGTAAAGCATCTATTGTACACATTGTACTTCTGCAACCATCTGCTTTTCTGTCCAGGACCTTGTTGTCAGAGTTCTTGACGCAGTTGGCGAACACAGGGTGTGGATCGGATTGACCGACAGGGACGAGGAAGGAGTGTGGAAGTGGGTGGATGGAACACCACTGACCACACCGACGTAAGACTTGACCTTCATTATTCTACTAACACATTTTAATTACATTAACCATACTTCTTTTTCACATTTTTGTCTAAATGGTAGCCTATTAAAACCTATAAATTATACTGTATCCGTTTCAATTCTCCAGTAAATGTAATACCAACAATAGCATAATTTGAAGTCACGATTTAAAAAACAAAACCTTTAGAGAAACAAAGCCTTGTTGTGAAGGTATTGTAATGTATTAAATGTATCTACTTCTACAGGTACTGGTGGAGTGGTGAGCCTGATAATGATGGCGATGAAGACTGTGGTGGTGATGGAGGACAAGACTGTGGTGATGAAGGAGGAGGACAAGACTGTGCTATATCTGGTTATGGACAATGGAACGACAAACTATGTTCTCAACTTCACCGCTGGATTTGTGAAATAGTTTTCTAGAGTTATCTAGTGATGGTGATGTGCATTAGTTAAAGGACCACTTCACCACTTTTCAACACATCTTCACATAGTGGGTGCTCACCGATTCACAATCTAATCCGCTTTTTGTTTTTGTACATCAAATACACGACCTGATGTGAGCTTGTAGATCTGCTATATTACCCCCCCCCCCCTGAATAGGCATGCTGGGGTTCAAGAGGATATTTGATATATTCATTATAGAGGGTATATCTATATGCGCATGACATCATCGTACCCGGAAGTTATACTGAGAGTCAAATAGACTACTTTATTAAGTTATGCGGGAACGCCTACTGACTGTCAAAAAGACTCCTTTCTGGCCTTGGCAGCCCAGACATCCAAACAGATCTGATTGCATTAACCCTCTAAGACCCGCATTAACCCATTCTGACCTGAGATCAGATTCATACGAGGTTTCCACTGGACACACACTAGTCTGATTAACCCATTCTGACCTGAGATCAGATTAAAAAAATGTCAGTCGCTCTTCGATTTTTCAAAAATAGCAGACCTACAAGCTCGTAGCGCGCCACTCGGTGAGCTTGTAGATCTGCTATTTTTCAATAGCTAAAGCACGACATGATGCCAACACCAAAATGGGTTCCCGGTCAGAATGGGTTA
The DNA here is from genome assembly GCF_963924005.1 of Protomyctophum bolini. Classification (NCBI taxonomy): domain Eukaryota; kingdom Metazoa; phylum Chordata; class Actinopteri; order Myctophiformes; family Myctophidae; genus Protomyctophum; species Protomyctophum bolini. The sequence goes on along the minus strand of NC_137867.1, from coordinate 47,740,156 downwards.
ATTTCTACTTGCAAAAAATAGATTTCAAGCTTACTACTACTTTGTACTACTAGGACTAAGACTAAAAAAGATGTTAAAAAAAAAAATTACATTTGGGGGATATATCTTTCACAATAATGTTCTGGACATTCTAATGATCACAAAAAAATCATATATTACAATTATTTTACCTACTTTTAGGGTCAAAAGTCTTTTGCACAGAGTCCAGACATTTTTAATTTGTGTGAATTTCAGCCTCTGTGGGTGGTATTTATATGCAAATATCATGACCAATGGCATTGAAATGGCATTGCAATGAACATCACTGATGACGTTTAGGTGAAAAAAGAACAGAAAAAAATAATTAAGTAATGAATTAAAATATAATTGTTGCTATAAAGCAACGCTGGGTCTTAGAGGGTTAAACAAGGTTAATGTTAAACTCACTTTATGAATGCCCATACCCTCTATTTATGTAACACATGAATAATAGCCAGCATCTGTTATACTTAAAAATGTTATCCCACAATTGTGCAACCCATTTTGTTCACCCATTGTCATTATCTAATGTAATTCTGGACGCTACACTGACTCCCTCTGCCAACCTGGGGAGAGCAACGGACTGACCTCATGAAGATCCTTTATATGTTCCTTCTTCTGTTTAATTGTAATGCCACAGACAGATAGATCAATAAAGTGTTTGTGATTGGTCCAAATCAGGTTGTTAATTAAAACACTGAATGTTATAAATACAACATGTACATGAACTCTAATTACCTACACTGTAAATTACTGTTTACATTTCTAACATGTAGAATTGATCACATCAATGTTGTGTTTGTGACACCAGGGAGTTGATATAAACTGCTGTACCTCATATGATAAAGAGGATACACTTTAGTAACTAAATTAATGTACAGGATGTGCAGTTGAATAATAAACATCCCTGAGTTTGGACTTCTTTAAATGTAGGTCAACAGATGAGGAACAACTTCAGATATTTGTTTAGTCCATATCTAGACAATTAAATATAATTATATGTAAATGACTTCAAATGAGAAGTTCTGAAAAGGCAGGCGTACAGAATGACACAGTGGAGGAAGTTACTACTGCATGGGGCAGATCAGCTGTTGTCACTATTTTAAATGCTATTATGAAATACAACCCTAACACACTAAGACAATTAATACCTGTTAATTACACTAGTATCCAGTTAACCCATTTAGACCTGATGTCGAAAATGTCTTATTTATCCTGACAGTTTTCTGAAACACCTATGTTTCTATGTCAGTGGTGCTCAAAAGGTCAAGTACCTTCAAAATGATCTGTATTTGACCGCGGATCCACATCTGAAAATATGTAGTCCCCCCCCCCCCCCCCCCCCCCCCGAAAGCAAAGATTTGAGTTGAAAGAATATATGCAAAGATTTGCACCACATCTTCGCACTATGAGCTTGTAGATCTGCTATTTTTCAATAGCTAAAGTATAAAGTCTGTGAAAAAAGATTTCACGTACAGTAAATTGCACCAGTGGCGTGCACAGACATTTCGAGGGGCAGGGGCTCAAGTGCAAAAAAGGGCACCTTGTGCAGCAGCGCGTGGAACCGGCCGGTTGCCTTAATTAATAGTGTGAGATTTAGAGATTTTGGGGCCTAAATAATATATTAGAAGCTTTTTATCAAGAATTGATCAATGTCACCATGGTCACCTTTTTCAAAAGGGCACATTGCCAAAAGGGCACCCCTAGTGTCTATCTGTGCACGCCACTGCAGTACACAGACGGACGGACGGACGGACGGAGTGCAAAAAATACCCTCTCCCCATGCCTTCGGCCTGGTGGAGACAATGAAGAAGTCATTAGTCATGTTTAACAGTCTGTGTTATTGCTAGTAGCCTAAATGTAAATTAACCACCATCATTGAATTACGTTTCCTCTGACATTTTGTTTAGGTTATCAAGTTCAAGTATCAAGTTTGCTACCGTATACTTCACTATTCTTTCAAAGCATGCATGTCATTTTCCTCTTTTGTGACATATAAGTCTAACAACAAGTTTCAGAACCGATCAGTTTGACAATGAACTACAATGACTGAGGACGTGTATGTCAACACCGGGCCAAATCCCACCAAGAAGGTCAGATCTGGCCGAGGAGAGATGGAGATGCAGGAGAGAGGAGAGAGAGAAGAGGAGACAGGCGACATCTATCTGATTCCAGACGACCAGGACCCCATCTATGTGACTCCAATCGACCCGGACCCCATCTATCTGACTCCAGACGACCAGGACCCCATCTATCTGATTCCAGACGACCAGGACCCCATCTATGTGACTCCAAACGACTCGGACCCCATCTATGTGACTCCAATCGACCCGGACCCCATCTATCTGACTCCAGACGACCAGGACCCCATCTATCTGATTCCAGACGACCAGGACCCCATCTATCTGACTCCAAACGACTCGGACCCCATCTATGTGACTCCAGCCGACCCGGACCCCATCTATGACACTCCAGACCCTGGGACACAGAACAACACAGCTAAAGAGCAGCTTGGAGGTAACATTATAACTAATGTTGTATACAAAAGGTTAACTAATATATGTATGGATGTTAGTGTTACACAAGGACAGTGTAGTGGTGTAGGGTGAACTCTACTACTAAAACACACATTATGTATATTCACTCCTAAAATGTTAATATTAAACTGTATATGTATATGGGTTACATGTAAAAAATGAAAAAAAAGGGAAAGGAATACATCAATGATGTGTCTTTGTGTCATATTAAATTGGTAGGAGATTTCCAACTTTACAAGCAATTAGAATTGCGTGATTAAAAACAATATGCCATTTAGGCATAAATGGACTGATTTTCCAATTGTAGGCTATAGGCGTAAGGGGCTTAATCATTCACCCATTTAAATAAGTGCTTTCTTCAGATAAAAAGGCAGATCTGGTTATCTGGCGGGTCAGAAAGGCTGAGCACTTAATTATTAATTATGCGAGATCCTTTTGGGGAGTCTGGAGGACGGGACCGCAGCACACACCAGCTCACATGCCAGCCTTCATCCATATGTTTATGGTTCATTCATCAATCACTCCATAAACCTTGATTATTATGACTGCCTTGACATGCTACTGTATATCTGTCATGCAGGCATCACTCACCCACAGCACTTTTCACAGCAGTGCGCACGTGCATTACGCACGAATGGGTAAATTAATTAATATAGGCCTAGCCTACAAACGTATTCCATTCGTGGCGATGCGACTGTGATGTGTCATGTAGCCTTGAGGTGCGTGCGTGCGTGCGTGCGTGCGCGGACATGACAGCAAGGCAGGCGAGGCGAGAGGGAAACAGACAGGGTAGGCCTAAAGCTTTATTTAATTATATATTAATATATTTAAGATACAACACACTGCATTGAGTTGGGCTTGCAGTTGTAAATCGCGTGTACATGCGTGCATCTGTGTGTGTGGGGGGAGGAGGGGGGGGGGGATGGATTTATTGGCTTTTTCCATCATGTAACGGTTTCCATATACGTTGTTTGGTCGTATTGCAGTTATTCATGTCACAAACACGAGGGCAAGGCTTGATTTCATAGGGCGTGCCAGATTCATTTCAGCCGTCACATTTATCAACTAATTAGGAAGGAAATGAAGGAAGGATCAGCTGTTTGGGATCACTTCATAAATGTCATGCCGACCGACGTGAGTGTCTCCAAAACCGACGCTCGAATTTGAGGCAGATTTTACACTCGATTGATAAATGAGAGCCATTGACCCTGAATGCTATACTCTATTTCAGCTCAGTCAATTAAGAACATAAATTACTTACAGTATGCCATCACAACTTGTGACTTATTTTAAATGTCTTATTTTGGGACTATACTGGTTTAAACCTACAGGGAGTGTGACGATGGTGTCGTATGTTTTTCAGGCTCTGAAGACTCAAAGCGGAATCTCTACTTGGCTGCTGCTGCGGCGTGTGGGTGGCTGCTGTGTGTTCTCCTATTGGCTGGCATCATTGTCCTGGTGGTACTCTGTGAGTAAAGCATTCTATTCTTTACTGTTGATGGATGTTGAGGGAAACACTTTGGGCTCTACTGTTGGCGCGAGGCCAAGGTCAAGGCTCTATTGTGAGGAAGGTGGGTTGGCGCGAGGCCAAGGTCAAGGCTCTATTGTGAGGAAGGTGGGTTGGCGCGAGGCCAAGGTCAAGGCTCTATTGTGAGGAAGGTGGGTTGGCGCGAGGCCAAGGTCAAGGCTCTATTGTGAGGAGGGTGGGTTGGCGCGAGGCCAAGGTCAAGGCTCTATTGTGAGGAGGGTGGGTTGGGCATATCAGTGGACGGGGATCTTCTAAATGTCTGTAGGTGAAGTGTCTTGTTTTTCCATGTCTATACTCTATACGCACAGGTCTGCTGTTTTTCCATGTCTATACTCTATACGCACAGGTCTGCTCCAAGGTGTTTGCTTTTTATTCAAAACACCATAAATATGACACAACGTTTGGGCCGTGAACGAACGGCCTTCATCAGGTGATAATCGGCAGTATGTGTGACGACTCCCTTTTAAACCCAGTCGTCACATCACGTGACTGATGACGACTGCATGGGCAGGAGATTCACTGACACCAATAAGTAAACAATCAAGTCATCGTGTAAATCAGGGCTCAAGATTTACTTTTTTACATGGTAGCACTGGTGCTACAAGTTTAACCCATTCTGACCTGAGATCAGATTCATACGAGGTTTCCACTGGACACACACTGGTCTGATGAACCCATTCTGACCTGAGATCAGATTAAAAAAATGTCAGTCGTTCTTCGATTTTTCAAAAATAGCAGACCTACAAGCTCGTAGCGCGCCACTCGGTGGCGCGCTATGAGCTTGTAGATCTGCTATTTTTCAATAGCTAAAGCATAACATGATGCTAACACCAAAACGGGTTCCCGTTCAGAATGGGTTAAAAATGTAGGCGCACCTTTCTTCTTTTTTTTTATGAATAAAAACAGCACTATAACATGAAAGTAGAGTTACAAATGCATGGTAGAGGAGGGGAAAGGAACTGGTTGGAATAACGTGTTCCTTCCACGCGCTACGTCCAACCAGGGAAACTCCCCCCTGTCAGGTGTAAAGGAGCGACTTGGACACTCAGGCATGAAGGAAGCATGAGTTCAAGTCCGTTGCTCTCCCCATGTCCCCCATATAAAAGGTCCACCTGGTTTACTTCCAATAATTTAGCTGGAGAGGCGCACACACACGCACACGCACACACACACACACACACACACACACACACACACACACACACACACACACACACACACACACACACACACACACACACGTGTGTGTGTAGGACAGTATATGCGCACAATTACAACAGCATGATAGCTGATAGGGGGAACCGTTTTTTATATATTAGCATGCTCTCTAGGATCACATTGCCAAACAGCACTGATCTCTGATCAGTGTTAAGCAAAACGGTCACTTATAGTAGCTAAGTACAACACTGATCTCTGATCAGTGTTAAGCAAAACGGTCACTTATAGTAGCTAAGTACAACACTGATCTCTGATCAGTGTTAAGCAAAACGGTCACTTATAGTAGCTAAGCCTTTTGCGGCGCGCGCTTAGGCGTGCGGCCGCGCGCACACCCCCTACTGAACATTCCGCACCTCATACTGTAAATATCTTCCCGCGGCCTCATCAGTTTGTTGATTCTCCTTCTTACAGATGGAACGTTGATTAAAGACAAACACATCCTGCAGTCCAGTTTGGATCAGTTCCAGAACAGTCATGACAACCTGACCCAACTGACTGACCATTTGGACAAGTTAGAGACCAGACTTAACACCACGACTGACCAGAGAGACCAGTTAGAGACCAGACTTAACACCACGACTGACCAGACAGACCAGTTAGAGACCAGACTTAACACCATGACTGACCAGAGAGACCAGTTAGAGACCAGCCTTAACACCATGACTGACCAGAGAGACCAGTTAGAGACCAGCCTTAACACCACGACTGACCAGAGAGACCAGTTAGAGACCAGACTTAACACCACGACTGACCAGACAGACCAGTTAGAGACCAGACTTAACACCATGACTGACCAGAGAGACCAGTTAGAGACCAGACTTAACACCATGACTGACCAGAGAGACCAGTTAGAGACCAGCCTTAACACCATGACTGACCAGAGAGACCAGTGGAAGACTATGTTTGACAACATGACCGAACAGAGAGACAAGTTAGAGACCAGACTTGACCAGAGAGACCAGTTACTGAGCAGACTTAACGACATGACTGACAAACCAGATGACCTGAAGATGATACTTTGTGGTCAGTGAGACAATGTTTTGTATTCAATCTAATATCATGTAGAATATAGATCATCATTTGTCATTAATCTGAGCACATGAAAACAGTGTCTAACATTAGATTTTGTGGTTAGAATCACATGGATTTACATTTGGTGATGGTGTGTGTTACAACTACATCTCTACTGAGTGGAAGACCTGGGAGGACAGCAGAGCATTCTGTACAGCCAGACAATCTGACCTGATGACCATAAAGAGCAAAGAGAAGCAGGTGCAGAGTGTGTGTGTGTGTGTGTGTGTGTGTGTGTGTGTGTGTGTGTGTGTGTGTGTGTGTGTGTGTGTGTGTGTGTGTGTGTGTGCGTGCGTGCATGCTGTAACCTACTCCATCTAGTTGAGACACACATCTAGTATTGTACAGATTGTACTTCAGTAACCAGCTGCTTTTCTGTCCAGGACTTTGTTGTCAGACTCGTTGGCGGATCCAGACTCAAGACTGTGTGGATTGGATTGACCGACAACGAGACTGAAGGAGTGTGGAAGTGGGTGGATGGAACACCACTGACCACACCACCGTAAGACTTTACCTTCATTATTCTACTGAGGCCCATTCTAAATATACTCCTTCTAAATACTGACCTAAGTTTTCTGAAAAACTAATATTTATATAGCAGCATCACATCTTATTATTTCTTTAATACTGTACATACTGTACAGAACCCCAAAAGGGGTCCCCGCCCAGGATGGGTTAAAGAAAACATTTTAACTACATTTATTTCCAGCAAACTACATTTCACAATATTTCCTCTTCATATTTATTTCTACATGGAATCAAAGGCTATAAATTATAGCCTTTGATTCCATTTAGAAATAAATAAGAGTGTATTAAAGCCTATAATATAGAACAGTTACTCTGTATCCGTTGTCTAATTCATTGTCCAATTAATTTGTACGTAGTGTTTTAATGTAATATAATTTGAAGTCATGATTAAAAAAACTATAAACATTCAGATCAAATCCTTGTTGTGAAGGTATTGTAATGTATTCATGTGTCTACTTCTACAGGTACTGGCGGCCTGGTGAGCCTAATGACCGTGGTGGAGGAGAAGACTGTGCTGAGTCTTATCCTGATGGAGGATGGTACGACACTCCATGTGGGGCGACACGCCGTTGGATTTGTGAAATAGTTTTCTAGAGTTATGCATTAACTAGTAATAGTTATGTGTATGTGCAGCACCTGATTAACCCTTTGTGGTGCATGGAGCTATACCACCCGCCTGTGTGTGTGTGTGTGTGTGTGTGTGTGTGTGTGTGTGTGTGTGTGTGTGTGTGTGTGTGTGTGTGTGTGTGTGTGTGTGTGTGTGTGTGTGTGTGTGTGGGGGGGGGGGTTATTTTCTTTTTCTGAGTACACCAAATAGACAATGAGCTTGTAGATCTGCTATTTTGGGAAATGTTCCCCCCCAGAATATTCATGCTGGGGTTCAAGAGGATAATTCATATTTCCATTATTCATAATGTAATGTCACATGTAATCAATGAATAACAGCCATCCGTTTCATTTTAACACCACAGACAGATTGATCAATAAAGTGTTTGTGATGAAACTGGGTTTGGTCCAAATCAGTTTGTTAAAACAACACTTTTCAACCTATCTTCATATAATAGGTCCATAATCATGGCAAAATGGCGCCATTTCCCCCCTACTCAGTCTGTGTCTCATGATAGGAGGGCTGTGTGCAGTTCAGAAACCCGTCCACCAGTGACATCATCGTTAGGCAGATTTATTTTTCAACAACATTTCTTTAAAACAATGTTTAGATTTTTATTACCGTGAGAACGATGGCTTCCATTTTCGCGTTGAAACCTTTCAGGACTAGAAAGCCTGCAGTTTCTATTAGCTTGGATTCCCTATCGATGATGTAACTGGTGGACGGGTTTCTGAACTGCCCACAGCCCTCCTATGAGACACAGACAGGTTTCTGAACTGCCCACAGCCCTCCTATGAGACACAGACAGGTTTCTGAACTGCCCACAGCCCTCCTATGAGACACAGACTGAGTAGAAAAACATTGTGCCATTTTATCATGATCATTAGTGAGGACCAATTATATGATATATATAGGTTGAAAAGTGGCGAAGTTGTCCTTTAAAACAGTGAATGTTATAAATAAAACAGTACATGAACTCTAATTCATTCAGCCTCTGTAGACATTTTTAAAGCTCAGCTCAAGACCCACTTCTACAACATTGCTTTTAGTTGATCTTTTATTTTTTGTTATTCATGTCCTCACTGTATTGCATTACTGCTTGTTTTTTAATGTCGTTGCCTTGCTTTTCTTTTTTTTTCTCCATTGCTCTGTAAAGCACTTTGAGCTGCATTTCATGTCATGAAAGGTGCTATACAAATAAAGTTTTAATATTATTATTAATTACTGACTGCACTGTAAATTACTGTTATATTTCAACATGTAGTAGAATTGATCACATCAATGTTGTGTTTGTGACACCAGGGAGTTGATATAAACTGCTGTACCTCATATGATAAAGAGGATACACTTTAGTCACTAAATTAATGTACAGGATGTGCAGTTGAATAATAAACATCCCTGAGTTTGGACTTCTTTAAATGTAGGTCAACAGATGAGGAACAACTTCAGATATTTACATACTAGTCCATATCTAGACAATACCAGTTTAAATATAATTATATGTAAATGACTTCAAATGAGAAGTTCTGAAAAGGCAGCCGTACAGAATGACACAGTGATGACCAGTGGAGGAAGTTACTATTATTGTACATGTACTGTAATGATGGTACAATATTGGCCTCTAAATTGTAAATGTCTAGCATTCAAGTCCGGATGGTAAACCGCAAGGTTGCCAGTTCGAACCCTGTGGGCTCCCCCAGAGTTAGTGTCGAAGTGTCCTTGAGCAAGACGCTGAACCCCTAACCCATTCTGAACGGGAACGCATTTTGGTGTTAGCATCATGTTATGCTTTATAGCTATTGAAAAATAGCAGATCTACAAGCTCGTAGCGCGCCACCGAGTGGCGCGCTACGAGCTTGTAGGTCTGCTATTTTTTGAGCGACTGACATTTTTAGAATCTGATCTCAGGTCAGAATGGGTTAATCAGACCAGTGTGTGTGTCCAGTGGAAACCTCGTATGAATCTGATCTCAGGTCAGAATGGGCTATTTGCTCCTGACGTTGGTGCCTTGCATGGTTTTCCACAATATGACATTGATGAGCTCCACTTCAACAGCCCAACTATTTTCTAATAGGAAATACTCGACAAAAAAACAATACACCTCAAAACTGTAATTAGTACTTAAGTACTTAAGTAAATGTACGGTAAGTATACAGTACTTAAGTAAATGTACGTAGTTACTTTCCACCACTGTCCCAGAGCATTATTCTGCTGAAACTAGCATATCTACAAGCTCACAATGAGCTTGTAGATCACGAAGACATCTGCCATGCACTGTACAGTTCACCAGCATTGCCTTTTTTCACTTTTGAGATCTACAAGCTCACACTGAGCTTGTAGATCGGCTATTTTCAGCATGCAACCAAGTGCATAATCAGGCATTACGACACCACCAAGGCCTGACAAAATGTATCTTATGATAGTTAGTTGACTAAAACTAAAGCATTTTAGGTGACTAAAATATGACTAAAACAAGTTTTATTCAAAAGGCTATATGAGTAAAAACGAAATAAATAAAAACAATCTGTGAAAATCAACACTGGTACAACTACAGTATTGAAAGCATCAAATGCAGCAAAAACAGAAAACAATGTCAAACCTCTCTCTCTCTCTCATGTTGGTAACCATGACAACACCAACCAGGTAGGCCTACTACTATGAAAACATGCCCAAAAGAAACAACTGTATCCTACATGAGAACTTATATCTGCAATAGTGGAACTGTCTAATCCACGAAGCTTGTAGATCGGCTATTTTCCCCTCCATTTCTATTTCATTGGACAATTAAGCCCCAATGAGACCAAGAGCAGAACAACCAGACATGCATGACAACTCAATATTATGGCCACAGCTAATATAATGTAAACTAATATGCACCACAAATCAAACAACCTAAATCTAAATAAACAACCAAGCATGTCTGTGATTTATGCTTTTTATTCATACAAGCACCAGCAGCCAAACAGCATCTAATTAACCTCATCAAAGTGCACAGCTGCGCAATAAGTAGCAACAACAACAACACGTCATGTGGGCAACACACAGCATTGTAACTAAATAAAACAGCATTTATATTTATATTCTAGATGAGCCTTGCCTTACCTTCTAAGATGAAGTGGCGCTTCCTCCCTGCCTTTTGCTCCTGCATTGTTCTTCAGTTGGTTTTGTTTATTGTCTGTCTGCTCTTTGTATAATCCACAAGTTCATCTCTCGTTGTGTCCGTTTGTAAAATAATCCTTTAAATGTCTCAGATAAGAGTTGACACACTTTGGATTTATAGTTGGAGCATTGAGTTCACCTGCTGTGGTGTGGTGGCTACTAGCCTACAGGCTACTCTCATTTCTGTAGTTTAAACTCTTTTGTTTCCAAGTTTAATGAATAAATGCTCATGTGGTTTGCTGTGAGTTGTGTCCATTGTTCAGCAGCTGTAGCTTGTTGTTGTAAAACACATTGAATGTTTAAGTTGTCAGTATAGGCCTGTTTGTGTAAAACGTGCAAACAAAGTGTTGTAGTCTAGACTAGAGAGTTGAGTCACTGCCACCAAACATTACACAACTCCTCCTTGTAACCCTTTACTGCCACCTGGTGGAAAAAACACTTCATTTGAATCCATGCAGCATCTACAATTCTAGAACCTTATCCAAAAACAGAGCCAATCTACAAGCTCACAACGACGTTATGTGAGCTTGTCCGTGGCTCAAATGGGTCCGAGAGGCTAAATGTCATCAAATGGTGGTCCGTGGCTCAAATGCTGAGAAAATAATGGACCTTGTTAAGGAAAATATTGAAAACCACTGATGTACTTTGTTTACTGTATAGATTCCCAAACTTTTTATCATTTTTTATTCCACGATTTTGTCAGTAATTTGCACCCCCTTTGTCAATTATATAATGTCATGTGATACCCTACGCCAACCTGGGGAGAGCAACGGACTTGAACTCATGCCTTGAGTGTCCAAGTTGCTCCTTTACAACACCTGACAGGGGGGTTTCCCTGCATGGTTGGACGTAGCGCGTGGAAGGAAACACGTTATTCCAACCCGTTCCTTTCCCCTCCATCAGGCGCACAAGTGTAATGCTTTATGCAGTTTTTGTATTTTTTTTGCATTGAGTTATACTTGAAATTCTGCAGTTGGCAGCTCCACCCTTGACAACGTCTCCCCTGTGGGTTCCCGTCTCTCCCTTGATTCTGACAGTAAGACTCTTTCTCAACAATGCCACAAAGACAACTTCTCCATTCTTCTCTCTCTCTCTCACCGACATGTCTTCATCAGTAATGCCACTCTACCAACTTCTCTATTCTCTCTCTCTCTCACACAAGACACAATAAAGGTCATTGACCCTTTCAGTTCAACTAGGCCTTTTTCTGAAGGGTTCTATCTGGTGCAGAGCTGTGCTTCAGGGGGTCACCACTTATACAAACTACCCTGACCTCGACCCTGACCTCGACCCTGACCCCTACAGCCTACAGTCCAATATATTGTCTTAATTGTATGAATGGCAAATGTGTGAAAACAGACTCTTCAAAGAATTTAATACAATTGAAACAGTCTCTCTTTCACATCATGAGAATGAAACACAAAAAAAAGGTGTATGAAATTCAAATGACTGTAGTTGGGACTACAGATAAGGAACATTAACATCAGATATTTACATAGTGTACTAGTCCATATCTTATCCTTTAAATGTAAACAGATGAGGAACACCATCAGATATTTACATAGTGTAGTCCTGTAGTCCATAATATCTTAGGGGTACTTTTCATTCATGGAATTCCCTCCAGAGTGGAACACCGTATACTGTATTCTGTTTACAATGAGCCTTAATGGCATGTCAAGTCATCATTAGACGTCATGTTGTCTGGTCCGTTTGGGGCGCTGGGGGGGGATTCAGATTTTACAGGGGCCAGTTTCGAATTGCAGCCGTTCGTAGGTGCCCTTTGAGAGCGGTTTTGAAGGAGTAAATTCACATGTCTTAATGACTGTTGGGTAGGGAGTTCCACATTTTGGTGGCATAGGAGCGAAAATAATTTAGTCCCTTGTTTGTGCCGAATCTGGGTTGCACATGGTTTGTTGCACTCCCTCTGGTGTTGTGGGTGTGGACTTTGTTTACATTAATGAAGTATCTAGACGGGTACATGGGTATCTTGGTAGTGTATCGAATCTTGTGGACCAGAACCATTGCAAGATGCTGTACTCTGTCGTCGACCCTAAGCCATGCCAGCCTGTCAAAGTGGGCAGTGCATGCATGTCTTTGTTTTGAATTTCCTCAGAAATGATGCCGGTGGATTGACACATATTATGAGTCAATCCACCGGTGTCATCGCTGAGGAAATTCACACCACAGTAGCTGCTTTCTGATTGGCTGGAAGCAGTGCAATTTTACCACATCGCCGTTATCTCAAAGAGTCCATCTTCAAACGTCCTCTCTTGTGACATCTGTCCCATCAAGCCGTGCAAGGAGAGCAGTCTGAAAACCCACTGCGATATCTGAAGACGTGTCCACCTCAACTGGAGTCAACTCAACTCAGAAACTCAACTCAACCTAAAATGTCTGAAGACAGCATCTACACCACACCAGAGCCGACCGACGACACTTATGAAACCCTCCCTGTTTCTGCCCCTGAGAACACAGCACAGCATGGAGGTGGAGGTATAGAACTAACCGTCTACGAAAACCTCCGAGGTTCTGACCCTGGGAACACAGCACAGCATGGAGGTAAAAAAAAAAAGAAAAAATAATACCACTATACTACTACTACAATAATAATAATAATAATAATAATAAAATGATTTAAGTAACACATCTATCGATCTTACGCAATAGCAGTTGTCGGCAACCACATCACAGTGCCTCTCTTGTGTTTAATGGAATTCGCTTTTATTCACATTATGCCTTAATGTATACAATAATAGTGAAAATGTGTCTGATGTTTACATTCAGGATTTAAGAAGAATTTCTTCAAAGCTGTTGCAGCGTGTGTGGGGCTGCTCCTATTGGCTGGCATCATTGTCCTGGGCATACTCAGTGAGTATAGCATTTTATAAACACTACTGTATAAACACAACAAAAAACAGGACAGACATACAATGCTCATAAATACAGTACCCACTACCGAAGAAGCTCAAAGTGATTACAGGAACGTTTAGCAACGCGACCAATGAGGACTAATAAATAAAAACTAAGCAAATGGAAATTCCTAGTGACTAAAAAGCAAGCAGACAGTTGCTATACATCAAAGCAGGAGCAGTGTATGGGAAGTGTGCCCATGATGGCAAGCTGTGCCCTAGTTTTGTTCTGCTTTTAACTGTGTTCTTGTACTGTTTTTTAACCTGTACGGCGACCTCGAGTGCCCTGAAAGGCGCCTTATAAATAAAATGTATCATTATTATTATTATTGGGAAAAGCAGAACATTCTGTAGATGAGGATGAATGAGTGTGTGTGTGGTGTGTGTGTGTGTGTGTGTGTGTGTGTGTGTGTGTGTGTGTGTGTGTGTGTGTGTGTGTGTGTGTGTGTGTGTGTGTGTGTGCAATAAGTCACAATAGGAGTGCATTGACGCATGCAGAGCATATACAGCCAACATTATAGACATTTTGTCATGAACAGGTATCCACCAACACCAAAATAAATGACTGCAGTGTGGACCTTTAGGACCTGGTCCTGTCTGCTAACTGTCTGTCCATGTGGACACATAGTGGACTTAATGGCTTTACAATGACAAACGCTACATTACAGAATGACTGTCTGTCCCTGTGGACACTATAGTGGACTTAACCCTGCAAGACCTGGATAATTATATTTCTACTTGTAAAAAAGAGATTTCAACCTTACTATTACTTTCTACTACTAGGACTTTGCAGAGGACATTATGTAAAAAAGAAAAAAAAAAGGTTTAGTGCAAATGTTATGCACATTTACAATGACAAACGCTACATGGCAGATTCACTAAGTCTGTCCATGTGGACACATACTGTAGATAGATACTTTACAATGACAAACACTACATGGCAGATTCACTAAGTCTGTCCATGTGGACACATAGATAGAAACTTTACAATGACAAACGCAACATGGCAGATTCAGACTCCTAGAACTTCAACCCCTGTAGCAACCAGACACCTCTCTTTGTCTCATTGTCAAATGCAGACTTACGATCACAATAAAGCTGGATGTAATACTAATCAGTTTGTGGATCATCTTTCTTGCAGATTTGGACCTAACTGAACTGAGAGACCAGTGGAAGACCAGTTTTGATGAGTTCCAGACCAGACATGACAACCTGACCGAACAGAGAGGCCAGTTACTGACCAGACTTAACAACCTGACTGAACAGAGAGGCCAGTTACTGACCAGACTTAACACCATGACTGACCAGAGAGACCAGTTAGAGACCAGACTTAGCACCATGACTGAACAGAGAGACCAGTTGCAGACCAGACTCAACACCATGACTGACCAGAGAGACCAGTTACTGAGCAGATTTAACGACATGACTGACAAACCAGATGACCTGAAGATGATACTTTGTGGTCAGTGAGACAATGTTTTGTATTCAATCTAATATCATGTAGAATATAGATCATCATTTGTCATTAATCTGAGCACATGGAAACAGTGTCTAACATTATATTTTGTGGTTAGAATCACATGGATTTACATTTGGTGATGGTGTGTGTTACTACATCTCTACTGAGAAGAAGACCTGGGAGGACAGCAGAGCATTCTGTACAGCCAGACAATCTGACCTGATGACCATAAAGAGCAAAGAGAAGCAGGTGCAGAGTGTGTGTGTGTGTGTGTGTGTGTGTGTGTGTGTGTGTGTGTGTGTGTGTGTGTGTGTGTGTGTGTGCGTGCGTGCGTGCATCGGTGCGTGTGCGTGTGCGTGCGTGCTAGATGTGTGCCATCTAGTTGAGACACACATCTAGTATTGTACACATTGTACTTCAGTAACCAGCTGCTTTTCTGTCCAGGACCTTGTTAACAGACTCGTTGGCGGATCCGGAACCGCGTGGGGGTGGATTGGATTGACCGACAACGAGACAGAAGGAGAGTGGAAGTGGGTGGATGGAACACCACTGACCACACCATCGTAAGACTTTACCTTCATTATTCTACTGAGGCCCAGTTTTCTGAAAAACTAATATTTTTTATAGCAGCATCACATCTTATTATTTATTTAATACTGTACATACTGTACAGAACCCCAAAAGGGGTTCCCGCCCAGGATGGGTTAAAGAAAACATTTTAACTACATTTATTTCCAGCAAACTACATTTCACATTATTTCCTCTTCATATTTATTTCTAAATGGAATCGAAGGCTATAAATTATAGCCTTTGATTCCATTTAGAAATAAATATGAAGAGTGTATTAAAGCCTATCATATAGAACAGTTACTCTGTATCCGTTGTCTAATTCATTGTCCAATTAATTTGTACGTGGTGTTTTAATGTAATATAATTTGAAGTCATGATTAAAAAAACTATAAACATTCAGATAAAATCCTTGTTGTGAAGGTATTGTAATGTATTCATGTGTCTACTTCTACAGGTACTGGGGGCGTGGTCAGCCTAATGACAGTGGAGGACAAGACTGTGCTGGGTGGTATGCTTATGGTGGAGAATGGTACGACGCTCCATGTGGGTTGACACGCGATTGGATTTGTGAAATAGTTTTCTAGAGTTATGCATTAACTAGTAATAGTTATGTGTATGTGCAGCACATGATTAACCCTTTGTGGTGCATGGAGCTATACCACCCGCCTGTGTGTGTGTGTGTGTGTGTGTGTGTGTGTGTGTGGGGGGGGGGGGTTATTTTCTTTTTCTGAGTACACCAAATAGACAATGAGCTTGTAGATCTGCTATTTTGGGAAATGTTCCTCCTATGAGACACGTCTGGTTTCTGAACTGCCCACAGCCCTCCTATGAGACACAGACAGGTTTCTGAACTGCCCACAGCCCTCCTATGAGACACAGACAGGTTTCTGAACTGCCCACAGCCCTCCTATGAGACACAGACAGGTTTCTGAACTGCCCACAGCCCTCCTATGAGACACGTCTGGTTTCTGAACTGCCCACAGCCCTCCTATGAGACACAGACAGGTTTCTGAACTGCCCACAGCCCTCCTATGAGACACAGACTGAGTAGAAAAACATTGTGCCATTTTATCATGATCATTATAGTGAGGACCAATTATATGAAGATAGGTTGAAAAGTGGCGAAGTTGTCCTTTAAAACAGTGAATGTTATAAATAAAACAGTACATGAACTCTAATTCATTCAGCCTCTGTAGACATTTTTAAAGCTCAGCTCAAGACCCACTTCTACAACATTGCTTTTAATTGATCTTTTATTTTTTGTCATTCATGTCCTCACTGTATTGCATTACTGCTTGTTTTTTAATGTCGTTGCCTTGCTTTTCTTTTTTTTTCTCCATTGCTCTGTTAAGCACTTTGAGCTGCATTTCATGTCATGAAAGGTGCTATACAAATAAAGTTTTATTATTATTATTATTAATTACTGACTGCACTGTAAATTACTGTTATATTTCAACATGTAGTAGAATTGATCACATCAATGTTGTGTTTGTGACACCAGGGAGTTGATATAAACTGCTGTACCTCATATGATAAAGAGGATACACTTTAGTAACTAAATTAATGTACAGGATGTGCAGTTGAATAATAAACATCCCTGAGTTTGGACTTCTTTAAATGTAGGTCAACAGATGAGGAACAACTTCAGATATTTACATACTAGTCCATATCTAGACAATAGCAGTTTAAATATAATTATATGTAAATGACTTCAAATGAGAAGTTCTGAAAAGGCAGCCGTACAGAATGACACAGTGATGACATCACCAGTGGAGGAAGTTACTATTATTGTACATGTACTGTAATGATGGTACAATATTGGCCTCTAAATTGTAAATGTCTAGCATTCAAGTCCGGATGGTAAACCGCAAGGTTGCCAGTTCGAACCCTGTGGTCTCCCCCAGAGTTAGTGTCGAAGTGTCCTTGAGCAAGACGCTGAACCCCTAACCCATTCTGAACGGGAACGCATTTTGGTGCTAGCATCATGTTATGCTTTAGCTATTGAAAAATAGCAGATCTACAAGCTCATAGCGCGCCACCGAGTGGCGCGCTACGAGCTTGTAGGTCTGCTATTTTTTGAAAAATCGAAGAACGACTGACATTTTTAGAATCTGATCTCAGGTCAGAATGGGTTAATCAGACCAGTGTGTGTGTCCAGTGGAAACCTCGTATGAATCTGATCTCAGGTCAGAATGGGCTATTTGCTCCTGATGTGCTGGTTGGTGCCTTGCATGGTTTTCCACAATACGACATTGATGAGCTCCACTTCAACAGCCCAACTATTTTCTAATAGGACATTGAAATACTCGACAAAAAACAATACACCTCAAAACTGTAATTATAAGTACTTAAGTAAATGTACCTAGTTACTTTCCACCACTGTCCCAGAGCATTATTCTGCTGAAACTAGCAGATCTACAAGCTCACAATGTGTCACTTTGCAATGCATTGTGATCTTGTAGATCTGCTATTTTCAAATGATTTGTATACATAGTGAAATGGGACATTCCACATAATTCTGCAATCTGCTGAAACTATAGCAGATCTACAAGCTCACAATGAGCTTGTAGCATCACGAAGACATCTGCAATGCACTGTGCAGTTCACCAGCATTGCCTTTTTTCACTTTTCAGATCTACAAGCTCACACTGAGCTTGTAGATCGGCTATTTTCAGCATGCAACCAAGTGCATAATCAGGCATTACGACACCACCAAGGCCTGATAATAATAATAATAATAATAATAATAATAATAATAATAATAATAATAATAATAATAATAATAATCAGGCATTACGACACCACCAAGGCCTGCCAAAATGTATCTTATGATAGTTAGTTGACTAAAACTAAAGCATTTTAGGTGACTAAAATATGACTAAAACAAGTTTTATTCAAAAGGCTATATGAGTAAAACGAAATAAATAAAAACAACCTGTGAAAATCAACACTGGTACAACTACAGTATTGAAAGCATCAAATGCAGCAAAAACAGAAAACAATGTCAAACCTCTCTCTCTCTCTCATGTTGGTAACCATGACAACACCAACCAGGTAGGCCTACTACTATGAAAACATGCCCAAAAGAAACAACTGTATCCTACATGAGAACTTATATCTGCAATAGTGGAACTGTCTAATCCACGAAGCTTGTAGATCGGCTATTTTTCCCCTCCATTTCTATTTCATTGGACAATTAAGCCCCAATGAGACCAAGAGCAGAACAACAGACATGCATGACAACTCAATATTATGGCCACAGCTAATATAATGTAAACTAATATGCACCACAAATTAAACAACCTAAATCTAAATAAACAACCAAGCATGTCTGTGATTTATGCTTTTTATTCATACAAGCACCAGCAGCCAAACAGCATATTAACCTCATCAAAGTGCACAGCTGCGCAATAAGTAGCAACAACAACAACACGTCATGTCGGCAACACACAGCATTGTAACTCAATAAAACAGCATTTATATTTAGATGAGCCTTACCTTCTAAGATGAAGTGGCGCTTCCTCCCTGCCTTTTGCTCCTGCATTGTTCTTCAGTTGGTTTTGTTTATTGTCTGTCTGCTCTTTGTAGAATCCACAAGTTCATCTCTCGTTGTGTCCGTTTGTAAAATAATCCTTTAAATGTCTCGGATAAGAGTTGACACACTTTGGACTTATAGTTGGAGCATTGAGTTCACCTGCTGTGGTGTGGTGGCTATAGCCTACAGGCTACTCTGTTTCTGTAGTTTAAACTCTTCCAAGTTTAATGAATAAATGTTCATGTGGTTTGCTGTGAGTTTGTGTCCATTGTTCAGCAGCTGTAGCTTGTTGTTGTAAAACACATTGAATGTTTAAGTTGTCAGTATAGGCCTGTTTGTGTAAAACGTGCAGTTGAAACAAGGTGTTGTAGTCTAGACTAGAGAGTTGAGTCACTGCCACCAAACATTACACAACTCCTCCTTGTAACCCTTTACTGCCACCTGGTGGAAGAAACACTTCATTTGAATCCATGCAGCATCTACAATTCTAGAACCTTATCCAAAAACAGAGCCAATCTACAAGCTCACATCGACGTTATGTGAGCTTGTCCGTGGCTCAAATGGGTCCGAGAGGCTAAATGTCATCAAATGGTGGTCCGTGGCTCAAATGCTGAGAAAATAATGGACCTTGTTAAGGAAAATATTGAAAACCACTCATGTACTTTGTTTACTGTATAGATTCCCAAACTTTTTATCATTTTTTATTCCACGATTTTGTCAGTAATTTGCACCCCCTTTGTCAATTATATAATGTCATGTGATACCCTACGCCAACCTGGGGAGAGCAATGGACTTGAACTCATGCCTGAGTGTCCAAGTTGCTCCTTTACACCTGACAGGGGGGAGTTTCCCTGCATGGTTGGACGTAGCGCGTGGAAGGAACACGTTATTCCAACCAGTTCCTTTCCCCTCCATCAGGCGCACAAATGTAATGCTTTATGCAGTTTTTGTATTTTTTTTGCATTGAGTTATACTTGAAATTCTGCAGTTGGCAGCTCCACCCTTGACAACGTCTCCCCTGTGGGTTCCCGTCTCTCCCTTGATTCTGACAGTAAGACTCTTTCTCAACAATGCCACAAAGACAACTTCTCCATTCTTCTCTCTATCTCTCACCGACATGTCTTCATCAGTAATGCCACTCTACCAACTTCTCTATTCTCTCTCTCTCTCACACAAGACACAATAAAGGTCATTGACCCTTTCAGTTCAACCAGGCCTTTTTCTGAAGGGTTCTATCTGGTGCAGAGCTGTGCTTCAGGGGGTCACCACTTATACAAACTACCCTGACCTCGACCCTGACCCCTACAGCCTACAGTCCAATATATTGTCTTAATTGTATGAATGGCAAATGTGTGAAAACAGACTCTTCAAAGAATTTAATACAATTGAAACGGTCTCTCTTTCACATCATGAGAATGAAACACAAAAAAAAGGTGTATGAAATTCAAATGACTGTAGTTGGGACTTCTTAGACAGATAAGGAACATTAACATCAGATATTTATATAGTGTACTAGTCCATATCTTATCCTTTAACCCATTCTGAACGGGAACCCATTTTGGTGTTAGCATCATGTTATGCTTTAGCTATTGAAAAATAGCAGATCTACAAGCTCGTATCGCGCCACCGAGTGGCGCGATACGAGCTTGTAGGTCTGCTATTTTTGAAAAATCGAAAAACGACTGACATTTTTTAGAATCTGATCTCAGGTCAGAATCGGTTAATCAGACCAGTGTGTGTCCAGTGGAAACCTTGTATGAATCTGATCTCAGGTCAGAATGGGTTAAATGTAGCAACAGATAAGGAACACCATCAGATATTTACATAGTGTAGTCCTGTAGTCCATAATATCTTAGGGGTACTTTTCATTCATGGAATTCCCTCCAGAGTGGAACACCGTATACTGTATTCTGTTTACAATGAGCCTTAATGGCATGTCAAGTCATCATTAGACGTCATGTTGTCTGGTCCGTTTGGGGCGCTGGGGGGGGATTCAGATTTTACAGGGGCCAGTTTCGAATTGCAGCCGTCCGTAGGTGCCCTTTGAGAGCGGTTTTGAAGGAGTAAATTCACATGTCTTAATGACTGTTGGGTAGGGAGTTCCACATTTTGGTGGCATAGGAGCGAAAATAATTTAGTCCCTTGTTTGTGCCGAATCTGGGTTGCACATGGTTTGTTGCACTCCCTCTGGTGTTGTGGGTGTGGACTTTGTTTACATTAATGAAGTATCTAGACGGGTACATGGGTATCTTGGTAGTGTATCGAATCTTGTGGACCAGAACCATTGCAAGATGCTGTACTCTGTCGTCGACCCTAAGCCATGCCAGCCTGTCAAAGTGGGCAGTGCATGCATGTCTTTGTTTTGAATTTCCTCAGAAATGATGCCGGTGGATTGACACATATTATGAGTCAATCCACCGGTGTCATCGCTGAGGAAATTCACACCACAGTAGCTGCTTTCTGATTGGCTGGAAGCAGTGCAATTTTACCACATCGCCGTTATCTCAAAGAGTCCATCTTCAAACGTCCTCTCTTGTGACATCTGTCCCATCAAGCCGTGCAAGGAGAGCAGTCTGAAAACCCACTGCGATATCTGAAGACGTGTCCACCTCAACTGGAGTCAACTCAACTCAGAAACTCAACTCAACCTAAAATGTCTGAAGACAGCATCTACACCACACCAGAGCCGACCGACGACACTTATGAAACCCTCCCTGTTTCTGCCCCTGAGAACACAGCACAGCATGGAGGTGGAGGTATAGAACTAACCGTCTACGAAAACCTCCGAGGTTCTGACCCTGGGAACACAGCACAGCATGGAGGTAAAAAAGAAAAGAAAAAATAATACCACTATACTACTACTACAATAATAATAATAATAATAATAATAATAATAAAATGATTTAAGTAACACATCTATCGATCTTACGCAATAGCAGTTGTCGGCAGCCACCTCACAGTGCCTCTCTTGTGTTTAATGGGATTCGCTTTTATTCACATTATGCCTTAATGTATACAATAATAGTGAAAATGTGTCTGATGTTTACATTCAGGATTTAAGAAGAATTTCTTCAAAGCTGTTGCAGCGTGTGTGGGGCTGCTCCTATTGGCTGGCATCATTGTCCTGGGCATACTCAGTGAGTATAGCATTTTATAAACACTACTGTATAAACACAACAAAAAACAGGACAGACATACAATGCTCATAAATACAGTACCCACTACCGAAGAAGCTCAAAGTGATTACAGGAACGTTTAGCAACGCGACCAATGAGGACTAATAAATAAAAACTAAGCAAATGGAAATTCCTAGTGACTAAAAAGCAAGCAGACAGTTGCTATACATCAAAGCAGGAGCAGTGTATGGGAAGTGTGCCCATGATGGCAAGCTGTGCCCTAGTTTTGTTCTGCTTTTAACTGTGTTCTTGTACTGTTTTTTAACCTGTACGGCGACCTCGAGTGCCCTGAAAGGCGCCTTATGAATAAAATGTATCATTATTATTATTATTGGGAAAAGCAGAACATTCTGTAGATGAGGATGAATGAGTGTGTGTGTGGTGTGTGTGTGTGTGTGTGTGTGTGTGTGTGTGTGTGTGTGTGTGTGTGTGTGTGTGTGTGTGCAATAAGTCACAATAGGAGTGCATTGACGCATGCAGAGCATATACAGCCAACATTATAGACATTTTGTCATGAACAGGTATCCACCAACACCAAAATAAATGACTGCAGTGTGTGGACCTTTAGGACCTGGTCCTGTCTGCTAACTGTCTGTCCATGTGGACACATAGTGGACTTAATGGCTTTACAATGACAAACGCTACATTACAGAATGACTGTCTGTCCCTGTGGACACTAGTGGACTTAACCCTGCAAGACCTGGATAATTATATGTCTACTTGCAAAAAAGAGATTTCAACCTTACTATTACTTTCTACTACTAGGACTTTGCAGAGGACATTATGTAAAAAAGAAAAAAAAAAGGTTTAGTGCAAATGTTATGCACATTTACAATGACAAACGCTACATGGCAGATTCACTAAGTCTGTCCATGTGGACACATACTGTAGATAGATACTTTACAATGACAAACACTACATGGCAGATTCACTAAGTCTGTCCATGTGGACACATAGATAGAAACTTTACAATGACAAACGCAACATGGCAGATTCAGACTCCTAGAACTTCAACCCCTGTAGCAACCAGACACCTCTCTTTGTCTCATTGTCAAATGCAGACTTACGATCACAATAAAGCTGGATGTAATACTAATCAGTTTGTGGATCATCTTTCTTGCAGATTTGGACCTAACTGAACTGAGAGACCAGTGGAAGACCAGTTTTGATGAGTTCCAGACCAGACATGACAACCTGACCGAACAGAGAGGCCAGTTACTGACCAGACTTAACAACCTGACTGAACAGAGAGGCCAGTTACTGACCAGACTTAACACCATGACTGACCAGAGAGACCAGTTAGAGACCAGACTTGACCAGAGAGACCAGTTAGTGAGCAGACTTAACGACATGACTGACAAACCAGATGACCTGAAGATGATACTTTGTGGTCAGTGAGACAATGTTTTGTATTCAATCTAATATCATGTAGAATATAGATCATCATTTGTCATTAATCTGAGCACATGAAAACAGTGTCTAACATTATATTTTGTGGTTAGAATCACATGGATTTACATTTGGTGATGGTGTGTGTTACTACTACTCTAACTACATCTCTACTGAGTGGAAGACCTGGGAGGACAGCAGAGCATTCTGTACAGCCAGACAATCTGACCTGATGACCATAAAGAGCAGAGAGAAGCAGGTGCAGTGTGTGTGTGTGTGCGCGCGCTTTAGTGCGTGCATTAGTGCGTGCGTGCGTGCGTGTGTGTGTGTGTGTGCGCGCGCGCATTAGTGCATGCGTGCATTAGTGCATGCGTGCATTAGTGCATGCTGTAACATACTCCATCTCCGTCTGTCCAGGACTTTGTTGTCAGACTCGTTGGCGGATCCAGGACTGTGTGGATTGGATTGACCGACAGCGAGACAGAAGGAGTGTGGAAGTGGGTGGATGGAACACCACTGACCACAACACCGTAAGACTTTACCTTCATTATTCTACTGAGGCCCATTCTAAAAACTCCCTGAGTTTTCTGAAAAACTAATATTTATATAGCAGCATCACATTTTCTTATTTTTGTAATACCGTAGGCCTACATACTGTACCCAGAATGGGTTAAAGAAAACATTTTAACTACATTTATTTTCAGCAAACTACATTTCACATTATTTCATCTTCATATTTATTTCTAAATGGAATCAAAGGCACACATACAACAGTTACTCTGTATCCGTTGTCTATTTCATTGTCCAGTTAATTTGTACGTACATATTATAATCATTATATATATTTGATCTGAATGTTTTTTTTATTTTTTATCATGACTTCAAATTATATTACATTATATTATAATGTAATATTAAAAAAATAATTAATAAAGTAAAAAAAAAAACTAAACATTCAGATAAAATCCTTGTTGTGAAGGTATTGTAATGTATTCATGTGTCTACTTCTACAGGTACTGGGGGCGTGGTCAGCCTAATGACGTTGGAGGAGAAGACTGTGCTGTGTTAGCTGCTGATGGAGGATGGTACGACAATCCATGTGAGACTGGGTACACACGCCGTTGGATTTGTGAAATAGTTTTCTAGAGTTATGCATTAACTAGTAATAGTTATGTGTATGTGCAGCACCTGATTAACCCTTTGTGGTGCATGGAGCTATACCACCCGCCTGTGTGTGTGTGTGTGTGTGTGTGGGGGGGGGGGGTTATTTTCTTTTTCTGAGTACACCAAATAGACAATGAGCTTGTAGATCTGCTATTTTGGGAAATGTTCCCCCCCAGAATATTCATGCTGGGGTTCAAGAGGATAATTCATATTTCCATTATTCATATGTAATGTAACATGTAATCAATGAATAACAGCCATCTGTTTCATTTCAACACCACAGACAGATTGATCAATAAAGTGTTTGTGATGAAACTGGGTTTGGTCCAAATCAAGTTTGTTAAAGGACCACTTCACCACTTTTCAACCTCTCTTCATATAATAGGTCCTCACTAATGACTCTCAAAGATGGTCAAAGATAGTGATTTAAAGTGGCCAGAAATGTGCCAGCAAATTTTGATTTTAGTTTTAGTCATACTGTAGTCTCTTGAATAGTTTTAATCACATTTTAGTCACTCAGAATGTTTTAGTGTTATAGTCTAGTTTTAGTCGACAACATATAATATAACTACATCTACAGTTGATTTAGTCGAACAAAATGTATTGCCACAACTTGTGAGCTTGTAGATCGTCTATTTTCAGCATGCAACTAATTGTAAAATGACTTATAGTGGATCTCTTGTCCACTAGTCCCTTTCCTAACATTTTAGTCTAATTTTTATTTGTATATTTAGTCTAAAAATGTCATTTAAGACTAAAATGTCATTAGGCCTATAGCTTAATTTTTTATTTAGTTTCCATGTAGTTTTCGTCAGTGGAAAAAGGTAGTCGACGAACATTTTCATCTTAGTTTTAGTCGACGAAATCGACACTGGTTTGCGTGTGGATGAGCCCTTGGCACACGTATCAGTGAACATAGGAGTAGTCAGCTTAGGACATACCGTAGGGACACACACCACTACTGTAGGGACATTGCTGTTGCACCGCTCAATAATAGGTAAAATAGCTATAAAAATTGTTGAATCATTTAAAAAAAAAAAACAACAACAAAAGAAAACATTATGTATTCATACCATCGTGCCTGCTCAAAATCTGTTGAAAAGATATTACTTTTTTATTCTTCCAGATTTAAGGTAGTGGCCTTTTGGTCAGCAGATGTCGCTGTTGACTGTATACTACTTGGTAGTCTAGTTAGTATACTTGACTTTCTTTACGCTATACCAGGGGTGGGCAACTGGCGGCCCGGGGGCCGCACTTAATGCGGCCCGCATGTTAATATCAGAATACTGATATAGTATTGATTTCAGCTGTTTACAATTCCAAACCCGCTTTAATTACTGACTAGGTCATTAAATGACTATAGTACTAAATGACTAGCATTAAAATGTTTATCTTTTTGTGTCCAATGTAGTTATGTTAACAGTTCATAACAATAACTATAACTAAATGCATTTGAAATTCAATAAAAAGGTTACTTTTCAGGATTCCAATAGCAAAAAAATAATAATCAGGTTTTCAATTCAAATATAGCAAAAATAGCTGATCTACAAGCTCAAAACGTGTCGCATTGAGACGCGTTGTGAGCTTGTAGATCGGCAAATTTTGCTATGACAGTAATATGTACACTAGTACTGTGGCCCCACTGGAGTGAGTGTGGAAATATATTGGCCCTCGCCATCATTAAAGTTCCCATGACCCCTGCATGCACCATACTATAGTAAGTATACTTACCCTAACATCTATAGAGCACCGAAGTCCTGACGTAACTCGCTCATCCCTTCGGTTCCCCTGGTTCACGGAAGTAATTTCTCTATGGAGAATAACATGGGGTGATCTTAATATCGTCTACTATAAGCGTATCGTTTGCAACAGTCAGTCACTCATATATGATACAGTCTGCTTCTAGCGAAAATGTAACTAATTCAGTAGCAGTAACATTAGCGTTTTCTCTCAGTCAGTTGATTCTTCATATCCATATGAGTGAAGCGGCCGGGATGACATGTTTATTTTTCAAACACAGTTCTTATATGAGGCGATCTAAAATCCTCCTATGGGGATTACAATGCAAATAGAAAGTACATGAACCTGTGGATTTGCGCCCTCTACCGATATTGACGTCAGACTTCGGTGCTCTATAGTATCAAGCAGCATGCCCTCTTACATTAAAGAACCATGTAAACTCACACAGTATAATAACACGAAAAAAAAAATATTTTTATTTCTGAACCGTTTTGTTACAACCAGTCCAACACGTAAAGTTCCTACCGGTCTTGAAAAAAGAAAAAAAAAAAGTCATTGAAATAAAAATAAATTTAATAACAATAATCATCATGGAATAATATTATCAATAATATATCAGTATCATCATGACCTTAATGGTGATAATAACCCAAAAGCCAGTAGTATTTCGTGTTTTTATGGCATTATGAAAAAAAAACAGACCGTTGTTTTTTTTTCCGATGGGTGTGTAAACCAAGAGTATTTCTACAGCGAAGATCTCGGGAGGGGGAAAGGAGGGGCACGTCCCCGAAAAATAAACACAATAAATATGAAAAGCGCAGGAGTCTTCTTGGTATTTAAAAAATAATAATCATCTGTTACTTGCAGGTACAATATCTAAACTCTTTATGTGCAAGATCCGAGCCTTTAAGTCTTCACCACAAACAATTATACTCACATAAAAATAAAAATAAAGAACTTGAGTCTTTCCCCCGCAAACAAACATTTTTTTTGTTTTCTACATTAATTTTCTTTTTAAATAAACCTAGAGCATTTTTGTCCATTTTTCATATACACATATATTTATATATACTTTAAAATTTAGTTTTTTTTTTTTCGTCATTTTCTATTTCTTCCTATATGCCACCCTTTCGTTGTCTTGTCGAGCATATTATGTGAGTCAAGAAATTGTGTAATGACAAAAAAAAACGAAAACAAAAACATCTTTCACTGAATAAAACGCGTTGCGTTGTGCGCGCCGTGCGTTGCGTTGCGCGCCGTGCGTTGCGTTGCGCGCCGTGCGTTGTGTTGCGTTGTGTTGCGTTGCGCGCACTCACCACATTTACACACCGAGAGAGACGATGTGACAGAAACCCGTCAGGAGCAACATTATGAGAGCTAGCTGGCTTGTGTCGTTTTTTTCATAAAAAACAAAAAAAAAAATTTTGCCAGCTGGTGGAAAACACAGCGATACACACCCGAACAAACAGCCTCAAGCTCCTGCTCCGTTTGGCCGCCGTTCTGTGTCCTTCAGAGGACATGACTCTACTCAGCGGTTCACAAACTTTTCCCATGTCAAGGACCACCAATTAGCCCCGCGGACCCCGCCATTTTGAAAATATATGCCAAGGGCCCCCCACCCCCACCCACACACACACACGATTCTCGCAGTGATTCTCAACCATTTTCATGTCAAGGGCCCCCTGGCAGTTTGACCTGAATTAGGCTAACGGCACCCTATATTTAATGACCTTCTTTAATGAAAAAAAAAAAAAAGGTCCGATATTTTGGCCGAAAAAAATATCAAACAATGAAGTGTACAAACAAACGGGGAGCCGGAGCATCACCGAGGACATTACACACACACAGACGCCTGAGATGGCTGTAGGACGTGAACCGAGGATGGAGCAGGAGGACTGCATCACAAAGGGGGCCTTAAGATGGACACCAGTCCACCAGGCAAAAGAAAACCTGGGAGGCCCATAAGAACCACCTGGCGCAGAACTGTGGAACGCAGGAGCTGGAACAGATGAACCTGTCCTGGGGAGCGGAGAGGAGCAACGTGCTGCCAGGGATCGGATGCAACGGAGAGCGCTCGTTGAAGCCTTATGTCCCACATGGGGGGGGGACGAAGAGGAGTAAGTAAGTACCCTATTTTAATGGCATTTCTATCTCTGGGAGACCCCCCGATGTAAATTGTAAAATCAAAGTTAATTTAACTCTGAGAGTGCACAAATGGACTCGATTCTTTTGGTTTCCTATAACTATCACTTAGCTGGGGACCCCCTGGAACTCCCTCAAGGACCCCTAGGGGTCACCCGGACCCCCAGTTTGGGGAACCACTGCTCTAGAGTAGGCGTGCGTGCGTGACAGTGTGCGTTAAGTGTGTACTTGTACTACTATACTAGTTAGGGGGATTTGTCCACTAAAGTGTGGTATAAGGTGAGGAACTCGATATCTCGAGGACAATTTTCCAGGTCCTCGTTAAACCATTTTAGGCCCGACGTCAACATTTTAAAAAAGTGTTCTGAAAGAAGATATATTCAAAGATTTGTGCTGCAATGTCACGACTTTTTCAAAAATAGCAGACCTATACAAGCTCATAGCGCGCCACTCAGTGGCGCGCTACGAGCTTGTAGGTCTGCTATTTTTGAAAAATCGAAGAACGACTGACAATTTTAGAATCTGATGGGTTCATCAGACCAGTGTGTGTCCAGTGGAAACCTCGTATGAATCTGATCTCAGGTCAGAATGGGTTCATCAGACCAGTGTGTGTCCAGTGGAAACCTCGTATGAATCTGATCTCAGGTCAGAATGGGTTAAGAGAAGTTAAGTTAGTTGCGTGCACCATAAATAGACGACATACAAGCTCACATCGCGTTGCGCTGCCAAACGCTGTGAGCTTGAAGATCTGCTTCTTTTTCGGCCTTGGGGGGTTTAGGGATTTAAAAAGAAAAAAATGGCACGCACGATAAAACAAGCGAATGGCATCCATTAAATGGTCCTTTCCAACAACACCAGTTTGGTTTACAACACTGACGTCCTAACGAGTACACAGTAATACAAATGTGTGCAAGTGAGTGTACTTGTATTACTAAGGTATACTGTACTCGTGAGGTAAAAATAAGACTTTTTTCCTACGCCCCTGGTCCCCACAAGATTAAAAAAAAGATTGTTGTTTTAAAAAAATATTTTTAAAGTTTATAGGCTTAGGATAAGGTTCAGGTTGGGGTTCGGGGTAGAAAAGCAATACAACTAAACTTTTACAATGTTTAAAAAAAGAAAGTATGTCCTGGAACAACATATTTTCAGATGGGGGGTCAGATGGGCGGGCCGATTACATATATATATTTGGTGGTCCTTGACATGAAATAGTTCGACGAACACTGACGTATAGAAACATGGGGGGTCTTCAGAGAACTGTCAGGATTTAACCCATTCTGAACGGGAAACCCATTTTGGTGTTATAGCATCAAGTCGTGCTTTAGCTATATTGAAAAATACCAGATCTACAAGCTCATAGCGCGCCACCGAGTGGCGCGCTACGAGCTTGTAGGTCTGCTATTTTTGAAAAAAACGAAGAACGACTGACATTTTTTAGAATCTGATCTCAGGTCAGAATGGGGTTAATCAAGACCAGTGTGTGTGTCCAGTGGAAACCTCGTATGAATCTGATCTCAGGTCAGAATGAGTTAAGGGGAGGGGGTGGGGGGGGGGGTGATGGCTTCCACTCAGCAACAGGTTATTTGGCACAAAGAACGACCATTAAGAAACACATTGGGCAAAAAAAAAAAAAAAAGGTGCAACAAAATAATTACAATGGAAAAACAATAAAAACCAGTTTGGTTTACAAAAATAAAAGACACCTTAAAAAGGTGACAACGATTTCTCTATAAGACAATAATCTTTCCTTATTCCCTCTCGCCCCCTAATTGGATAAAGGCTACAATATAATATCACAAACACAGCCCTATAGTCAAACCCCACCCCTTTTTCCTATGTTTTTTTTTTCTTTTTTTTTTAAAGTCACACACGCATGTCACAGCTCTGGGAATGCATCCACAAACACAGATGAGGAACATTTTTGCAACTGCATGAAAAGTTAAAACCCCTGAAATTAGTTCAACATTCCTCCCCCTCACCCCCCCCCCACCCCTCCCTCTCTCTCTCTCTCTCTCTCTCTCTCTCTCTCTCCGACTTGTTGATTTGACACAATACGCAGCAGCACTTTTGCCTTGTTTTTGTAGACCTTTTAAGTTATACTAGTAAAAACCTTTACAAAGACCCATCTGCAAAAAACCTTAATATCCTATTAACACCTTTAACACCTGTATCGTTTTTTAAATGGATTATGTGGGCTCTCATGTGTCGCGTCCGGGGGGGAAAAAAGGCGGTATAAAAACAATAATCATATATTAAACCGGAGTTTTATAATCATAACCTTCACCTAAAACTCGTCTGACACGGTGCAAAACACTGACTATAAACCCAAAGCATTTTAACCAAATGATTATGATTTATCTGTGAGTCGAAAAATGGGAAAACATCCAAACGTTCTAATTAACCGGAATGGCTGCAAATGGGCATGACTACGGTGTGATGGACATGACTACGGTGTGATGGACATGACTACGGTGTGATGGACATGACTACGGTGTGATGGACATGACTACGGTGTGAGGGACATGACTATGATGTGAGGGACATGACTACGGTGTGAGGGACATGACTATGATGTGAGGGACATGACTACGATGTGAGGGACATGACTATGATGTGAGGGACATGACTACGGTGTGATGGACATGACTACGGTGTGAGGGACATGACTATGATGTGAGGGACATGACTACGGTGTGATGGACATGACTACGGTGTGAGGGACATGACTATGATGTGAGGGACATGACTACGATGTGAGGGACATGACTATGATGTGAGGGACATGACTACGATGTGATGGACATGACTACGGTGTGAGGGACATGACTATGATGTGAGGGACATGACTACGGTGTGAGGGACATGACTACGGTGTGAGGGAAATGACTACGATGTAATGGACATGACTATGATGTAATGGACATGACTATGATGTGAGGGACATGACTACGATGTGATGGACATGACTACGGTGTGAGGGACATGACTATGATGTGAGGGACATGACTACGGTGTGAGGGACATGACTACGGTGTGAGGGACATGACTACGATGTGAGGGACATGACTACGATGTAATGGACATGACTATGATGTAATGGACATGACTATGATGTAATGGACATGACTATGATGTGAGGGACATGGCTATGATGTGATGGACATGACTATGATGTGAGGGACATGACTATGATGTGAGGGACATGACTATGATGTGAGGGACATGACTACGGTGTGAGGGACATGACTATGATGTGAGGGACAGGACTATGATGTGATGATGGACTGACATGCAGACTTTGGGGCCCGAGTGTCTGAAAAACGACGCACACGGAGTGGCGCTATAATTATGCTTCATTAGTAAGTCATCCATGTACGGCAACGCAGGGGAAACAGCCCCGATCCCAACGCGTCACGTTGGCATGCGTCGAGCGGCTACTACCCCCCCCCCCCCCCCCCCCCCAGTAACGTGCGACAAAGTGTAAAAATGGGTCTTATTTTCACGTTCCCAGGCCCTGCGCCCTCAAGAGGTTTTTTCGTGTGCCCCCCCCCCCGCCTCGCGGAACTAAGTACAACTGAGGTATGAGCGAGCCGCGAAGTCGACTGAAAGCTGTCAGACCAAATTCCCCCCCAGCGCCTTAAGATACACCCCCCCGCCCCCCCAAAAACACCACAGAAACCCCCCCCCTTCCTCTCTCCGCGCCCCCCTTTACCTCGACACCAAAAGCCTGACTAGAAGGACAAGATTTACAAACAGGCAAAACAGAGAAATCCCCGTTAATGCAAACAGGCTGTAGAGTAGGAGTAATAATATACTGGATGCACATAAGGGAACAGTTGCATTATTATATATACACTGGAGAAAAGAAAACAAGGCTATCCTCTCCTCAGTCAGGTCAACTGGATTCCTTCTCGTCCGGTGCAAACCGGCCATGCGTCCCGAGAGTTAACGTCGTCTGTGTCCGTGAGTGCAACCGCCAGAACGTCGTCCAGGAAACACATCGTTGCCAATAATAGTTTTGTCCGTCCGACCGTCCGTCCGTCCGTCCGTCCGGAGATACAGTATCCGCCGCCATCATCACCATCATGGTTACACGTTCCCATAGCAACGGCTTGGCCGTTTCCTTTGTCTCTCTGTCTGTATGGCAACGGGCTGTAAAAAGGGGGGTCGATCAGGCAAAAGAAAAGAAAACAAACATTCCCCTTTACTGCACTGGAATGGTATCCTCCTCCTGGGTGTGTGTCCTCCTGGATAGCATCAGGTGACTCAAGTAAATATCGATGTTGGCACTTCATACACGTTTTTAAAAATCATGGAATGCAGAAACGGGTCAGAGGAATGGATGAGAGGATGGGGGACCAATGAGATGAGAGGATGGGGGACCAATGTCCAATCAGAGGAATGGATGAGAGGATGGGGGACCAATGAGATGAGAGGATGGGGGACCAATGTCCAAACGGGTCAGAGGAATGGATGAGAGGATGGGGGACCAATGTCCAATCAGAGGAATGGATGAGAGGATGGGGGACCAATGTCCAATCAGAGGAATGGATGAGAGGATGGGGGACCAATGTCCAATCAGAGGAATGGATGAGAGGATGGGGGACCAATGTCCAAACGGGTCAGAGGAATGGATGAGAGGATGGGGGACCAATGTCCAATCAGAGGAATGGATGAGAGGATGGGGGACCAATGTCCAATCAGAGGAATGGAGGAGAGGATGGGGGACCAATGTCCAATCAGAGGAATGGATGAGAGGATGGGGGACCAATGTCCAATCAGAGGAATGGATGAGAGGATGGGGGACCAATGTCCAATCAGAGGAATGGAGGAGAGGATGGGGGACCAATGTCCAATCAGAGGAATGGATGAGAGGATGGGGGACCAATGTCCAATCAGAGGAATGGATGAGAGGATGGGGGACCAATGAGATGAGAGGATGGGGGACCAATGTCCAAGCAGCCTTGTTTTTCTCCTCCGTCTCTCTCCCTCTGTCTCTCTCTCTCTCTCTCTCTCTCTCCCTCTGTCTCTTGACAGACTACACAAATACATTCCCCGACTGACTGACCGACTCCTGCAAGACTTAAGAAACGAAATACACAAACACACACACACACACGGACATCTATCCGCCCACCCATCCATCCCCCCTCCTCCTCCTCCTCCTCCTCCTCCTCCTCACCCCCCCTCCGTTCCCTCCTGGCGGTGCCAGGGAGCTGGACTATTCAGTCAGTGTTCTGGGGGGGAGGGGCGGTACGGTACGGGGGAGGGTAAGGGGCACAGCACATACCGTCCAATCTCCAAGACCATGACGTCTGAGGCGTGTGTGTGTGTGTGTGTGTGTGTGTGTGTGTGTGTTGTTTTGAGTTGAGTGTAAGACTTTAAAATGGCTCCAATAATACTTGGGTTTGCCCGACACATCCGGGTCGATCTATCCGTTGAACAAACAACACACCGACACCGGGCCTTCTGGAACACAACACAACACACCGGGACCTTCTGGAACACAACACAGCACACCGGGACCTTCTGGAACACAACAACACACACCGGATCTTTCTGGAACACAACACAACACACCGGGACCTTCTGGAACACAACACAGCACACCGGGACCTTCTGGAACACAACACAACACACCGGGACCTTCTGGAACACAACACAGCACAGCACACCGGGCCTTCGCCAGTACAAGTCAGTGGGAGAGCGCCGCGGGGCGGTGATGAGTCAATGTTTACTAAATCAGCCCGTACGGGGTTTCAGCGGCCTGCGGGCGCCCACCCTGGCCCGGGGTTACATGGGGAGTCCTGGGGGTACATGGGGGAGTCCTGGCCCCTGGGGGAGTCCTGGGGGTACATGGGGGAGTCCTGGCCCCTGGGGGAGTCCTGGTGTCCTGGGGGTACATGGGGGAGTCCTGGCCCCTGGGGGTACATGGGGATGTCCTGGCCCCTGGGGGAGTCCTGGCCCCTGGGGGTACATGGGAGAGTCCTGGCCCCTGGGGGTACATGGGAGAGTCCTGGCCCCTGGGGGTACATGGAGAGTCCTGGCCCCTGGGGGTACATGGGGGGCATCCTGGCCCCTGGGTGTACATGGAGAGTCCTGGCCCCTGGGGGTACATGGGGGAGTCCTGGCCCCTGGGGGTACATGGAGAGTCCTGGCCCCTGGGGGTACATGGAGAGTCCTGGCCCCTGGGTGTACATGGAGAGTCCTGGCCCCTGGGTGTACATGGAGAGTCCTGGCCCCTGGGTGTACATGGAGAGTCCTGGCCCCTGGGGGTACATGGGGGAGTCCTGGCCCCTGGGGGTACATGGAGAGTCCTGGCCCCTGGGGGTACATGGAGAGTCCTGGCCCCTGGGGGTACATGGAGAGTCCTGGCCCCTGGGGGTACATGGAGAGTCCTGGCCCCTGGGTGTACATGGAGAGTCCTGGCCCCTGGGTGTACATGGAGAGTCCTGGCCCCTGGGGGTACATGGTTGTCAGGAGGAGAGCCCTCCCCCCCCCAGATAAACCTGATTAAGGGGAGCGGGACGGACGGACGGACGGACGTACTGTAGAGAGATTCGACACTGTAGAAATCGACATTTTCCTTTATCACGTACATGCAGATTATTCTAAACATGCTGGCTTCTCTCTCTCTCTCTCTCTCTCTCTCTCTCCAGAGTCCAGACATTCCGTCCTTCTGTCTCTCTCTCTCTCTCTCTCTCTCTCCGCCATCTTTGATTTGGACGCCCCCATCCTTCCATTTCCTTGACCGGCTGGCGGGCGGGTGGGCGGGCGGGGGTGGGGCTAGAAGTCACTATGGCAACGTTTTTTTTTTCTTTGGCACGTTTTCTTCACCGTCTCACGTGCTTTTAACGACTGACTGGTCAACGATATAAGAAGTGGTCAATACAGTAAGAGAGAAGCTGGTGGTGTGTGGGGGGGGGGGGGTGGGTGGTCGAGGAGGAGGTGGTGTTCACGGGCACATTAGACTATGGAAGGAAGGGTGGGTGGGTGGGGGGTATGCAGTGTGTGTGTGTGATAATAGGTGTGTGCGTTTGTGTCGTGTGTGTGTGTGTGTGTTTCCCCTCCCCCCATCATTCACAGGCCATTGCTGTTGCGGTGTGTGAGGGGCGGTTTGGACAGCTCCACGCCCCCCGCGCGACCCTTGCCGATGACCTTTGGGGCTCGGCGCAGCAGCTTCTGAGCCTCGGTGAACGCCTCGGTCAGCTCCTTCTTCCACTGGACGAACTCCGGGTCGCTCTGCACACACACACACACGCGCACGCACATACACACCGAACAACAAGGGTCATGTCTCATGTCACCAGTGTTGTTTTTGGCAGCACATTTTGATTTTAGTCTTTTGAAAAGTTTTCATTTAGTTTTAGTCACATTTTAGTCACCTGGAATGTCTTAGTGTTAGTCTAGTTTTAGTCGACTAAATCTACAGTTGATTTAGTCGACTAAAATGTATTTTGTCGGGCTTTGTGCCGTCGAAATGACAGATTTGACACATGCTGAAAATAACCGATCTACAAGCCCGGTTGTAAGAGGTTGCAACCAAGTGTAAATTCACTTATACTGGATCTCTTGTCTACTAGTACATTTTAGTCCTGTTTAGTCTTTCTTGACGAAATTGTCAGTATATTTAGTCTTAGTCTTAGTCATCATAGCTTAGTTTTCATTTAGTTTCTATTTAGTTTTTGTCCGTGAAAAAAGGTGGTCGACGAACATTTTTCGTCTTAGTTTTAGTCGACGAAAACAACACTGCATGTCACAAAGACCCAAGAATTAGATAAGCATTTGATACAGACTTATAGCATGTTATGTAGACGGCACTAGAATTGCATTTCATGTATTCATAGCACCTTATAGTATATATGTATAGTATAGTTTATAATATGTATAGTTTCATTATATAGATATTCCACTGTTACTTTCTTAGCTTACGCATGTTTCATGAACTTTTATGTATGTGATGTATTATTGCCATGCTTTTTGTTCTTGCTTAATGTAAATCGCTCTGGATTAAGAGCGTCTGATAAATGGATTAAGAGCGTCTGATAAATGGATTAAGAGCGTCTGATAAATGGATTAAGAGCGTCTGATAAATGGATTAAGAGCGTCTGATAAATGGATTAAGAGCGTCTGATAAATGGATTAAGAGCGTCTGATAAATGGATTAAGAGCGTCTGATAAATGCCTAAATTGTAAATGGGGAATGTCTTGATGTCTGCCTGGGATATATACTAAGCTCTTCATTTCTGACTTCTCTCGTCTGCCTCTCGTTCAAAAATATGAACGCGAGGGATTATTCCGCGATTTTATTGCATAACGATGGCGAGGTAAGCAGGCAAAAATATGTCTCCCGGTTTGTGTCCGAAACGGAAGGGGGGGTGGGGGGGGGGCTTTACAGAGTAAAAGCGGACATATCTTCCCCGGCACCCCGAGCTTCTATTTTGAAAGAAATCCCGGCGCTGATTGCGTTACGCTGGTACGTACCTCACACTGCAGCACAAACTGCTTCCCTCCTTTGATGCGAAGCAGGATGCACTTCTTGTCCTTAATCTGCGTCTCCTCCACCGACACGATCTGCTCCATGGTCAGCAGGTTTTGCTGTGGATCACAAACAACCAGATGAAATCAAATCCAACCGGCAGGAATGAAGAAAAAAAAAGAGGTGCCCCAAAGGGCGAAAGGGCCTTTCTGTGTGTTGGGAGTTTGCATGTTCTCCCCCTGTGTCCCCCTAGGGTAGGTATACCTTAACAAAAAAAACATACAGTAATCCTGGTCTCTAAACTGCCTCCCCCTGGCCAGCCGGGGCGCCTGATGGAGGGGAAAGGAACTGGTTGGAATAACATGTTCCTTCCACGCGCTACGTCCAACCAGGGAAACTCCCCCCTGTCAGGTGTAAAGGAGCAACTTGGACACTCAGGCATGAAGGAAGCATGAGTTAAGTCTGTTGCTCTCCCCAGGTTGGTGGAGGGTGTGTAGAGCCCAGGATCACATTAGATGATTGACACGGGGGTGAAAAATCAAATCCATCAGGAAGAAAAAAGAAAAGGACATTTTATAGTTTCTAGTCAAAATACGACGGGCTTAATAATCAGTCGTTGGGACAACATGGGTGGTGTTTGATTGAAGGTGTGTCGGTGTGTGTGGGCAAACAGACAGCGTTTACAACAGTACGGTCAAAAAGCTCGCACACCTGAAATCTGACTGCAATTACTACACAGCTTAGAGGTCGAACTACTGGACCGTGTGGTGCTCAAAGAGGACCCTTGGGATTCCTTAACCCATTTAGGCCTGACCCTTACTACGGAACGGGTTCCATTTGGTTCCATTTGAACGCTCTCAGAGTGACAGGGTCCTTGTTTGAGCACCACTGTGTAACTAGACTGAAAGCAGAGGGTCCTGAAACAGAGGGGGGTCCTGAAACAGAGGGTCCTGAAACAGAGGGTGGTCCTGAAACAGAGGGGGGTCCTGAAACAGAGGGTCCTGAAACAGGTCCTACTAGCAGGAGCTTGGCCCAGGGTGTGAAGGAAACAGGCTCTCTTCTACTGACACCTAGAGGAGGACACTGTCCACTACACCCACTGTTTCCCCAAAACAGTGGGTCGGGAGTCAGGACCCATTTAACCAAAAGAAAACATCACTTAAGTTGGTTGCACACTGGGAGAGTTTTTCGGAAAACAGACGGAAAAATGCCGCTAAAAATCAGAGAACGCGGCCAGTGTGCACTGCAGGGAACTTTACTCTACCAGTGTGCACTGCAGGGACCTTTACTCTACCAGTGTGCACTGCAGGGACCTTTACTCTACCAGTGTGCACTGCAGGGACCTTTACTCTACCAGTGTGCACTGCAGGGACCTTTACTCTACCAGTGTGCACTGCAGGGACCTTTACTCTACCAGTGTGCACTGCAGGGACCTTTACTCTACCAGTGTGCACTGCAGGGACCTTTACTCTACCAGTGTGCACTGCAGGGACCTTTACTCTACCAGTGTGCACTGCAGGGACCTTTACTCTACCAGTGTGCACTGCAGGGACCTTTACTCTACCAGTGTGCACTGCAGGGACCTTTACTCTACCAGTGTGCACTGCAGGGACCTTTACTCTACCAGTGTGCACTGCAGGGACCTTTACTCTACCAGTGTGCACTGCAGGGACCTTTACTCTACCAGTGTGCACTGCAGGGACCTTTACTCTACCAGTGTGCACTGCAGGGACCTTTACTCTACCAGTGTGCACTGCAGGGACCTTTACTCTACCAGTGTGCACTGCAGGGACCTTTACTCTACCAGTGTGCACTGCAGGGACCTTTACTCTACCAGTGTGCACTGCAGGGACCTTTACTCTACCAGTGTGCACTGCAGGGAACTTTACTCTACCAGTGTGCACTGCAGGGACCTTTACTCTACCAGTGTGCACTGCAGGGACCTTTACTCTACCAGTGTGCACTGCAGGGACCTTTACTCTACCAGTGTGCACTGCAGGGACCTTTACTCTACCAGTGTGCACTGCAGGGACCTTTACTCTACCAGTGTGCACTGCAGGGAACTTCACTCTACCTGGAGTATAATGGGGAGGGTTTTTTTGCCATTGTTGTTTTTTTTAAACACTTACCGTGTGCGTTTTAAAAGGTTTTAGCCACGTATCCTACGGACGGTGTGGAGTTTGGACAGACAGACACATTGTTCAGTCACTGACAGAGACACAGACAACACACAGATGGAGGTCCCCATCACGTTTGTTTTTGCTCCCGATCTGATTTCCGATCATTTGATTTTATGTTTTATCTAATAGTTTAATCTAATAGTTTAATTCTCATTCTTACTAGTCTTTATTACGTTTGAAATGTACTAGGTATTTGTATGCTAGTATGTCCTGTATATGTCAGTCCTGTTTGTATTGTTTGATGTTTGATGTTTGGGGACTGCAGATGGAAATTAGCTAAAGTCTTGCTAAATCTGGTATATAATATTTACACTGCATTTTTAATGTAATGTTCATCAATATACACTGTCCCCACCAAATAAACGAATAAAGTATGAGGACGTCTTTGAAAAAACAAACAAAAACAAACAAACAAACATTTTTTTGTGATTTTCATTTTTTTTTAAAAGACAAAAATAACATTGGGCACCCTGGGTCACTATTTTGAAAGTGTTGTGTGTGGGCACACAAAGCGTTAAGTGTGCACGTGTGTGTGTGTGTGTGTGTGTGTGTGTGTGTCTCACCCGTGACTCCCCCTCCCCCCTCCACTCCACTCGGTTGGGGAACAGGTAGAAGTAGCGTCGCTGCCACTGCGTGAGGAAGGGGTTTCCCAGCTTCAGCATGTAGCCGTGCATGATGCAGTCTTTACCCAGCGCATAGTCTGTAACACAACACAACATGATGCAGTCTTTACCCAGAGCATAGTCTGCAACACAACACAACATGATGCAGTCTTTACCCAGCGCATAGTCTGCAACACAACACAACATGATGCAGTCTTTACCCTTTACCCAGGGCATAGTCTGTAACACAACACAACATGATGCAGTCTTTACCCAGAGCATAGTCTGCAATACAACACAACATGATACAGTCTTTACCCAGCACATAGTCTGTAACACAACACAACATGATGCAGTCTTTACCCAGCGCATAGTCTGCAACACAACACAACATGATGCAGTCTTTACCCAGCGCATAGTCTGTAACACAACACACATGATACAGTCTTTACCCAGCGCATAGTCTGCAACACAACACACATGATACAGTCTTTACCCAGCGCATAGTCTGCAACACAACACACGGTCTGACGTTATGGCAGCGTTCATTTTTGTTTTCAGGGGAAAAGGCACGCTCTACTAAGACAGTTTTATATAGTTTCAGGCGTGTGCTGGGTGCAGATTTCAAAAGAACATAGAACATAGAAAATGAATTAAATCCGCACTTCCAGTCGAGTAAGGGCCGATTCATACTCCTATTTTAGAGCCGAATAAAAGTCGGTTCGGCTCTGTAGAGCCTACAATGTGACGTCATTTGAGGTTCGGTAGAGCCGAAATCATTTCGGCTCTACAGCGCCGAAACAGCGGTAAATTAGGAGTATGAATCGGCCCTAAGAGTCTTTATTCATAAAGAGTGTGCTCCACAGCAGCAGTCATATACCAGACAGACAAACGCGTTTCGGCGCGCGCAGGCCTTCGTCAGTGTCAAAATCGGCAGTAGCAACGGAAATTAATTTGTTTTTCAATTAGAAGGGACTATACAGCCGTGTCACATTATTAAAGACATACATAGTAGTTAGTGAACATACATATTATTATAAGAAATCATTGTCTTATTTCAGAATCCACATTACAAGAAAAGCTATTCATAGAAAACAGTTTAACACCAATTCTTCATTTAGACCTTTAGGAAATACAGTGTTTAAGAAATGGATCCAAAATCCTTCGCGTTCATTTTTTTTTTACCTTTACATTTTTATCCCACGATTTTGTAACCCAATTTTCAAGTTGCTCCTTTACACCTGACAGGGGGGAGTTTCCCTGGTTGGACGTATAGCGCGTGGAAAGGAACACGTTATTCCAACCAGTTCCTTTCCCCTCCATCAGGCGCCCCGGCTGGCCAGGGGGAGGCAGTTTAGTGACCAGGATTACTGCATGTTTTTTGTGAGGGTACCTACCCTAGGGGACACGGGGAGAAGATGCAAACTCCACACAGAAAGGCCCTTTCGCCAACCCCGCCTCGGCAGTGTTCATTTTAAGTTTCGGTTTTAGTCTAGTTTCAGTTGACTGTGCTGTGAGCTTGTAGATCTGCTATTTTCAGCATGCAACCAATTGTAAGATTACACATAGTGGCTCGATCTTTTGTCCACTATAGTCCCTTCCTATAACATTTCAGTCGAGTTTTTATTTGTTGACAAAATTGGCAGTATAGTTAGTGTTGGTTTTAGTCAATATAGCTTAGTTTTCATTTAGTTTCCATTTAGTTTTCGTCAGTGGAAAAACAAGTAGTCGACGGACATTTTTCGTCTTAGTTTTAGTCAACAGTGCTCAGTGGTGCAGACAGATCGTCTTAGTTTTAGTCAACAGTGCTCAGTGGTGCAGACAGATCGTCTTAGTTTTAGTCAACAGTGCTCAGTGGTGCAGACAGATCGTCTTAGTTTTAGTCAACAGTGCTCAGTGGTGCAGACAGATCGTCTTAGTTTTAGTCAAAAGTGCTCAGTGGTGCAGACAGATTGTCTTAGTTTTAGTCAACAGTGCTCAGTGGTGCAGACAGATCGTCTTAGTTTTAGTCAACAGTGCTCAGTGGTGCAGACAGATCGTCTTAGTTTTAGTCAACAGTGCTCAGTGGTGCAGAGTGCAGACAGATCGTCTTAGTTTTAGTCAACAGTGCTCAGTGGTGCAGACAGATCGTCTTAGTTTTAGTCAACAGTGCTCAGTGGTGCAGACAGATCGTCTTAGTTTTAGTCAACAGTGCTCAGTGGTGCAGACAGATCGTCTTAGTTTTAGTCAACAGTGCTCAGTGGTGCAGACAGATGATCTTAGTTTTAGTCAACAGTGCTCAGTGGTGCAGACAGATCGTCTTAGTTTTAGTCAACAGTGCTCAGTGGTGCAGACAGATCGTCTTAGTTTTAGTCAACAGTGCTCAGTGGTGCAGACAGATCGTCTTAGTTTTAGTCAACAGTGCTCAGTGGTGCCGACAGATGGTCTTAGTTTTAGTCAACAGTGCTCAGTGGTGCCGACAGATGGTCTTAGTTTTAGTCAACAGTGCTCAGTGGTGCAGACAGATCGTTTTAGTCAACAGTGCTCAGTGGTGCAGACAGATCGTCTTAGTTTTAGTCAACAGTGCTCAGTGGTGCAGACAGATCGTCTTAGTTTTAGTCAACAGTGCTCAGTGGTGCAGACAGATGGTCTTAGTTTTAGTCAACAGTGCTCAGTGGTGCAGACAGATGGTCTTAGTTTTAGTCAACAGTGCTCAGTGGTGCAGACAGATCGTCTTAGTTTTAGTCAACAGTGCTCAGTGGTGCCGACAGATGGTCTTAGTTTTAGTCAACAGTGCTCAGTGGTGCAGACAGATCGTCTTAGTTTTAGTCAACAGTGCTCAGTGGTGCAGACAGATCGTCTTAGTTTTAGTCAACAGTGCTCAGTGGTGCAGACAGATGGTCTTAGTTTTAGTCAACAGTGCTCAGTGGTGCCGACAGATCGTCTTAGTTTTAGTCAACAGTGCTCAGTGGTGCCGACAGATCGTCTTAGTTTTAGTCAACAGTGCTCAGTGGTGCAGACAGATCGTCTTAGTTTTAGTCAACAGTGCTCAGTGGTGCCGACAGATCGTCTTAGTTTTAGTCAACAGTGCTCAGTGGTGCCGACAGATGGTCTTAGTTTTAGTCAACAGTGCTCAGTGGTGCCGACAGATCGTCTTAGTTTTAGTCAACAGTGCTCAGTGGTGCAGACAGATGGTCTTAGTTTTAGTCAACAGTGCTCAGTGGTGCAGACAGATCGTCTTAGTTTTAGTCAACAGTGCTCAGTGGTGCCGACAGATGGCTCACCTTCTTCGTGGCCCAGCTGCTTGTTTTTGGCCCTCTTGCGAGCCTCGTTCTTATCGGTGTCGGAGTTGACCGCCTCGTAGACGGTCTCGGCGACCTCCTGCTGCCAGCGCTCCGAGATGACCAAGGGGAAGTTCTTATACAGCTCCTGGTCACTGTCCAGCAGCTATATGGAGTCAGGACACACAGAGGGGTAAGTTCTTATACAGCTCCTGGTCACTGTCCAGCAGCTATATGGAGTCAGGACACACAGAGGGGTAAGTTCTTATACAGCTCCTGGTCACTGTCCAGCAGCTATATGGAGTCAGGACACACAGAGGGGAAGTTCTTATACAGCTCCTGGTCACTGTCCAGCAGCTATATGGAGTCAGGACACACAGAGGGGAAGTTCTTATACAGCTCCTGGTCACTGTCCAGCAACCATGGAGTCAGGACACACAGAGGGGAAGTTCTTATACAGCTCCTGGTCACTGTCCAGCAGCTATATGGAGTCAGGACACACAGAGGGGTAAGTTCTTATACAGCTCCTGGTCACTGTCCAGCAGCTATATGGAGTCAGGACACACAGAGGGGAAGTTCTTATACAGCTCCTGGTCACTGTCCAGCAGCTATATGGAGTCAGGACACACAGAGGGGAAGTTCTTATACAGCTCCTGGTCACTGTCCAGCAGCTATATGGAGTCAGGACACACAGAGGGGAAGTTCTTATACAGCTCCTGGTCACTGTCCAGCAGCTATATGGAGTCAGGACACACAGAGGGGAAGTTCTTATACAGCTCCTGGTCACTGTCCAGCAGCTATATGGAGTCAGGACACACAGAGGGGAAGTTCTTATACAGCTCCTGGTCACTGTCCAGCAGCTATATGGAGTCAGGACACACAGAGGGGAAGTTCTTATACAGCTCCTGGTCACTGTCCAGCAGCTATATGGAGTCAGGACACACAGAGGGGAAGTTCTTATACAGCTCCTGGTCACTGTCCAGCAGCTATATGGAGTCAGGACACACAGAGGGGAAGTTCTTATACAGCTCCTGGTCACTGTCCAGCAACCATGGAGTCAGGACACACAGAGGGGAAGTTCTTATACAGCTCCTGGTCACTGTCCAGCAGCTATATGGAGTCAGGACACACAGAGTGTGGAGGGAAAGAAAGAAAGGTGTTACGCTGCTTTGTGTCTGACATTTGTGGCCAAATTTGACTGAGGGGATTGAGGAGCTGTCATTGGATCTTTCTGAATTTACGTTTTTTTTTCTCCCCATGTCATATGAATTAGGGAATCATAGCTTCAAATTGACATATTGGTTGTTCAGTTTGAACCACGAGTTGTGGAGATATGGCTTATAGAGTAAT
This sequence comes from Protomyctophum bolini, assembly GCF_963924005.1. Classification (NCBI taxonomy): domain Eukaryota; kingdom Metazoa; phylum Chordata; class Actinopteri; order Myctophiformes; family Myctophidae; genus Protomyctophum; species Protomyctophum bolini. The sequence continues at coordinate 47,695,535 of NC_137867.1, read as the reverse complement.
GTCTTGCAGAGAAACAGCGAGTTGAGAAAACGGGCTTGAAAGGTTCACTTCTGTGGTCTCTAACATTACACTCACCTAGCTACATGTTTAAGCATTTATTTCATATTTACATTATTTCGATCGATTATAGTCGATTTCAGCTCTGATATTTATTTCAGACATGCTCTAGCATGTGTGCTATTAACTCACAGGGATAGGGGGACAGCTAGTGTCCTTTTGTTGAAAAGCAGGACAGTGGGGGAAAATAACTAAATTATATTTTGACCTGAAATGTCCTTCTAGCCACGCTCCACAAGGGGGCAGCAGGACAAAGGCAGTAAGGCACTTCTCCACAGTAGAACCATAGAACCATAAGCCCAGTGAATTTACACACGCTCACGTTCTGAGGGCGGACAGGAGGGAGAGCGGTCACTTGGGGAAACCGGACCTGGGGAGAGCAACGGACTTGAACTCATGCTCCCTTCATGCCTGAGTGTCCAAGTTGCTCCTTTACACCTGACAGGGGGGAGTTTCCCTGGTTGGACATAGCGCGTGGAAGGAACACGTTATTCCAACCAGTTCCTTTCCCCTCCATCAGGTGCACCGGCTGGCCAGGGGGAGGCAGTTTAGAGACCAGGATTACTGCATGTTTTTGTGAGGGTACCTACCCTAGGGGACACGGGGAGAACATGCAAACTCCACACAGAAAGGCCCTTTCGCCAACCCCGCCTTGTCCTGTACTCTTAACGTCATTGAAGTAGGACTGCAATACAATGTCCCTGTCCCTCTAAAAAAGACCACCCCTGGGTCACGTTACATTGAAAGCCTATTTACATCACTGCGTGCATGCGTGCGTGTGTGTGTGTGTGTGTGTTACCTTAATGCCCTTGGTGTCCTCTTCATCGAAGGAGCCAATGTCAAAGGCGTCGGCAGCGTTCACCTCTCCTCTGGGAGGGATGAGGGGAGGAGAGTACTGGACAGAGGAACAGAGGCAGAACGTACTGACGTCAGACATATGGACACTCACAGGACAACATGACATATGGACCTTCACAGGACAAAAGGACACATCTAACGGGGCATGACCCAAAATAAATTGCAATAGTAAAGGTCCTTACACACTGGCGAATTAGCGACGCGATGCGAATAAGCGATCTGAAAATGCGAAATATTGCATGTTGCAGTTCGCCTGTGAATCTCTGCAAAATACGACACCAGAGCGAACAAATAAAGAGCGAAAACGGTCGCATTTTCGCACATTCGCCACTGATGTGGAAGCTTGCATGGACTCCAATTGTTTTTTTTTTAAATGCGAATTATTCGCACGAATATATCGCGTCGCCAATTCACCAGTGTGTAATGACCTTAATCGTTCAAGGTTATTTTTTTTATGATCCAAATAACATAAAAAATAGAGTATTATACATTTTTGATCATGGTAAAATTCTGTGATTGAAAGTTGGAGTACCATTTAAAACCTATATATTAAAAAGATAAATACATTTATTATGCTTTAAGTAGCATGTTGTACAATGTGTCAAACTAGGATTTATTCATGATTCTGAATCCATTCCAAGCATCAGTTCTGCATGAAAAACACTCTTTGGGCAACGAAAAATACCTACCTTTTTTTCACAGAGGAAAACTAAATGGAAACTAAATTAAATCTAAGCTATGATGACTAAAAACAAGACTAAATCTATTGACAATTTCGTCAACAAAAATAAAAACTAGATGGGCAGGGACGAGTGGACGAGAGATCCAGTACAAGTCATTTTACACTTGGTTGCATGCTGAAAACAGACTATCTACAAGCTCACAAGTTGTGAGCTTGTAGATCGGCTATTTTCAGCCAGTTTAAAATCAGTCATTACGGCGGCATAAAGGCCCGCCAAAATACATTTTAGTCGACTAAATCAACTGTAGATTTAGTCGACTAAAATCGTATGATATTTAGACTTAGACTAAAATGTGACTAAAACTAAAATTTGCTGCCAAAAACAAAAACACTGCCTGGCACCGTGTCATCGTAACGTGTCCAGACTTCTTCTCCACAGCTGATTGGCTGACGGCTAAACGAATAAACAACAGACTATTCCCTGAACTGAACTAAACAATGGAACTGATGCAGAAAATAGACACGCACGTGCACACACACACACACACACACACGTGCACACACACACACACACACACACACACACACACACACACACACACCCTACCTTCTGGAGGTACACCTGCTGCCAGTCTAAGTCTTTGAAAAATAGATGCTCCTTTACCTCTGGAGCCCTGTGGGTGTGGGGGGGGGGGGGGGGGGGAGAGAGAGAGAGAGAGAGAGAGAGAGAGAGAGAGAGAGAGAGAGAGAGAGAGAGAGAGAGAGAGAGAGAGAGAGAGAGAGAGAGAGAGAGAGAGAGAGAGAGAGACAGAGAGACATTCAAACATGTTATCCCACATCCATGCTCCAGGGGGCAGTGTTGGGCCACAGTTGATTCACATCAGGGCTAGAGTCACACACATGGAGGTTCATTCAGACAGTGGTTCCCAAAGTGTGGGGGGTCCGTAGACTTAATGTATGTCAAACTGGGGGTCCTTGAAATGAAAAAGGTTGAACGTGACCTGCTACAGCTGTACAAATGGGGGTCCGCAGGCTAATAAATGTTAATTTGGGGGTCCTTGACATGAAAACGTTTGAGAACCACTGCATTAGGAGACTCTGAGAGTGTTGGCTAACTTTAAAATACTTCCAAGTAAGAGTCTGTGCTTAAAGGGGAATACCACTAATTTTCAACATGTTACTATGTCATTATTATCTTAGAGGTGTTGTGTGGACATAATAAAAAAAGTCCCCCCATTCTGTGTTTCCTAGAACTGGAGGTCTGAATAACATCATTAACATGGTGAATTACCATGTGCACCATGCACAATCAATCAATGATTTTTTCCACAAAACACCTCTAAGGTATATATTAATGACATAGTAAAATGTTGACAATGAGTGGAATGCCCCTAAATCACTTAAATAAATCCTGCTGGAAACCAAAACGAGCGAGCTGGACATGGAAATGTAAAAGTATTATTTTCACTTAGAGCGTCGCTTTCATTTTTCCCCATAGACGTTTCCGAAAGTATTTATTTAAGACCTTTGAACCTCGGCAAAGCCAACTCGGCTATTCCTGACAAATCATGGCGATAAAATAAACACAATGTTTCAGGACGAAGAAAAATAATTAGAAAAAAGAAAAGAGTTTTTCTTCCTTCCTAATTATAACACTGTGCCGTGATTGGTCGAACACCCTTCCAGTGTGAAGAGCAGAGGACGGCTTGCTGTTCTCAACCTTTACAGCAGGGGGTTCCCAAAAGGTAGATCGCTCAGTGGCCTTGTGGTTAGAGTGTCCGCCCTGAGACCGGGAGGTCGGGGGTTCGATCCCCGGCCGGGTCATAAGACTGTAAAAATGGGACCCAGTGCCTCCCTGCTTGACACTCCGCATCAAAGGGTTGGATTGGGGGTGGGAAGTGAGGACGCTGGCGTCGACTGTTCGCCGCTTCACCTCCCAATGTATGGATGAATGAACCATTGTAAAGAGCTTTGAGTAAGCACGTAGTGCATAGAAAAGCGCTATAACAAAATATTATTATTATTATTATTACCAGTAGATCGCAGTAGATATTTTTGGCATCTGGCACTTTAATTAAATTGACTTGATTGATTGACATCAAAAAGGCCTGTCAGCTCAAACCCAAAATGCAATACTGTTGTTTTCAAGAGTGTTGCTGCTCACAATGTCGGTAGAAATTACAAATTAAATCCAAAACCGTTACCGGTTCAATTTGTCTCCCTCTATTTACCATTCCAAGTGCATTATACTGTATACGCAATGCCAGAACCCCTATTCCAAATCCGCCCCAGGTACATTTTTAAACTAACAGTATTATTTTCAGCAATGGAATTGTAATTTTTTCGGTGGGTACTGTAGATCTTGTTGAGCTGGTCATTTTCAAAGTAGCGCTCAAGTCAAAAAAGTGTGGGCACCCCATGGTTACAGACTCTCTGTTGCAGTAGAACGTTGTGCAAGACAGTCTGGCCTGAGAGACTAAGTGTGTGTGGTGTGTGCGTGTGTGTGTGTGTGTGTGCGTGCGTGCGTGCGTGCGTCACACGATGATAGCAGATCTCTACAAACACACAAGAAAACACACAATCGGCTTTCAGGTTACGGTTTAAAAAATAATAATAATGGCACTTTGTCGTTCGTAAAAAAACTGCTATTCTAAAATGTTCCTCATCCTCACAAGTATGGTGAAACAAATGTGCATGTGCATGCGCATGCCTGTGAGTGTGTGTGCATGCCTGTGTGTTAGTGCAGTGTGTGCCTGCGTGCGTGCATGTGTGTGTGTGTGTGTGTGTGCTCGTACCCTTGCCCCAGACAGCCCAGCCTCTTGGCCACGTCTCTCTGCAACAGTCCCTCCAGAAGCCCTTTCAGCTCCTCCGTGAAGGAATCTGGAAGCTCCACATTCTGCAGAGACCAGGAGGTTCAGTTAGACACAGACGCAGACACAAGACACAGACACAGACGTAGAAGACGCAACGCAACGCAAAATCAATTTCACCTCTCAACCACTCACCAGCCTGACGTCACCAACCCTACAGGGGGGTTCCCAGACTTTGACACACTGATTGTGTGTTAAAAGTGTTTTTTTCCCCCCAAAAAAATGGATAAGGAGTGGCACAAGATGTGTGTTTGTATCTCCCTGCTCTTATGTTGAGACATTTAGATCATGTTAAAGGTCATGTCTCTAACCTAGACACAGGATCTGACACAGTCAAGATTCGTCTATTTTTTGCTCCAACCTGTAATGCAACGTGGCCCCCTGGAGTGAGTGTGGGAAATATAGTGGCCCTCTCTCCATCGTCAAAGTTGCCCCCCCCCCCCCCCCCCCCTGGTCTACTGCAATGGCGCTATAGAGCGTCGCAGTCCCTCCCCCTTTCAGAACGACGAGTGGCCCAGGAAATAAATCCCAATGCATTTCTCCCATAGGCTTTTCTTAAAGTATTTATTTAAAGACGGTTACGTCGCGGACAAAGCCAACTCTGATCGTGACAAATCATGACAATGGCCGATCAAATAATTTATAAGAAGAAAAACAAAACAAATAGTGTTGTCTCCTGCCTTTATTTTCTTCTTTCTAATGATTTGATCGGCCCCAAAATATTGTGAGGGAGTCCCTGGAAGTAACAACATATTTTCAGATGGGGGGGTCGGCACGCCAAATACAAATACATATTTTTAGGGGGTCCTTGACATGAAAATGTTTGAGAACGACTGACATAATTAAAAACAGAGGACTTTGAAGACATCGGTAGAATTTGTCATCAGGACTAAATGGGTTAGAGAGGTGGTCCGTTCTATTCTTAGGCCCCGCTGTGGGTCAGTCAGGACCGGGTCACGCTGCGACACACACACACACACACGCAAACACACGCACACGCACACGCACACACACACACACACACACACACACACACACACACAGTCACACACACTCACACACAGTCACACACACTCACACACAGCGAGCGGGGATTACGGGGATGAAGCCGATCTAAGTGGCTGGATTGAAATCCTAATCTGGATTTATCATGACGTCGGTTAAGGCTGTGTGCTTTCTCTGGTTCAGAGGGTCGACCGGGGCTAGTTATATGCGTGTGTGTGTGTGTGTGTGCGTGCGTGTGCGTGTGTGCGTGCACAGGATGGAGAGAGAGAGAGAGAGAGAGAGAGACTAAGTCAATGTGTGAATGACATTGTGACGTTGTGCGTTAAGCCATTCTGACCTGAGATCAGATTCATACGAGGTTTCCACTGGACACACACACACTGGTCTGATGAACCCATTCTGACCTGAGATCAGATTCACACGAGGTTTCCACTGGACACACACTGGTCTGATGAACCCATTCTGACCTGAGATCAGATTTCTAAAAATGTCAGTCAGTAGATCTGCTAACATGATGCACCAAAAACGGGTTCCCGTTCAGAATGGGTTAAGCACTTAGAGCAGCACTATGTAACTTGTTTTAATGAATAAAATGTTATTTTTGTCTAATCTGCGTGGTAGACTATGTTAATGCCGTCTGTGCTGCTAGCCATTAGCATGAAGGAAGGTAACCTAGCTGTGCCACCATCCGCGTCCACTTTAACGCATTTTGGGGCGGGAACCCATTTTGGTGCTAGCATCATGCTATATGCTTTAGCTATTGAAAAATAGCAGATCTACAAGCTCATAGCGCGCCACCGAGTGGCGCGCTACGAGCTTGTAGCTCTGCTATTTTTTGAAAAATCGAAGAACGACTGACATGGAAACATAGCTTTTTCAGAAAACTGTCCTGATATAGAAGACATTTTTAGAATCTGATCTCCGGTCAGAACGGGTTAAAGAGAAGGAGTTTGCGAGCCGACACGTTCTGAGCTTATAGAGAGTTTATAAAAATAAAATAAAAACGATAACTATATGTGCCAAAAATAGGGATGCCAGGGTTAAGACAGGGCAACAGATACTGTTGTTCCAGATTGTGACGGAACAAACAGAAGTACAGCCTTCAGCTATTATGGTCCTAGAATGTGGAACAGCCTGCCTATAGGAGCTGGTCCTAGAATGTGGAACAGCCTGCCTAATGCCTATAGGAGCTGGTCCTAGAATGTGGAACAGCCTGCCTAATGCCTATGGAGCTGGTCCTAGAATGTGGAACAGCCTGCCTAATGCCTATAGGAGCTGGTCCTAGAATGTGGAACAGCCTGCCTAATGCCTATGGAGCTGGTCCTAGAATGTGGAACAGCCTGCCTAATGCCTATGGAGCTGGTCCTAGAATGTGGAACAGCCTGCCTAATGCCTATAGGAGCTGGTCCTAGAATGTGGAACAGCCTGCCTAATGCCTATGGAGCTGGTCCTAGAATGTGGAACAGCCTGCCTAATGCCTATAGGAGCTGGTCCTAGAATGTGGAACAGCCTGCCTAATGCCTATAGGAGCTGGTCCTAGAATGTGGAACAGCCTGCCTAATGCCTATAGGAGCTGGTCCTAGAATGTGGAACAGCCTGCCTAATGCCTATAGGAGCTGGTCCTAGAATGTGGAACAGCCTGCCTAATGCCTATAGGAGCTGGTTCTAAATTAATCTTAAAACAGCTTCCCCACCATCATTATCTTGTTAAACTTTAATCGTATTCATTTTTATTTGATTGCGCTTTTATTTTTCCTTGGTTTTTGAGGGGCGCTAGCCCCTCCTATATACAGCTTAAGGGCCGATTCATACTCCTATTTTAGAGCCGAATAAAAGTCGGTTCGGCTCTGTAGAGCCTACAATGTGACGTCATTTGGCTCTGTAGAGCCTACAATGTGACGTCATTTGGCTCTGTAGAGCCTACAATGTGACGTCATTTGGCTCTGTAGAGCCTACAATGTGACGTCATTTGGCTCTGTAGAGCCTACAATGTGATGTCATTTGGCTCTGTAGAGTCTACAATGTGACGTCATTTGAGGTTCGGGGGGGGTTACCGTCTTAAAGTCGTCTCTTCGGTGCTACTGAAAATTTCTGACGAGCCGAAATCATTTCGGCTCTACAGCACCGAAACAGTGGTAAAATAGGAGTATGAATCGGCCCTTAGTCCCCACAAAAGGACCGCAACACGAACATTAAATGCCGTCGACAATGAAGGGAAAATGTACATCATCTTGTCCGCCACACGGCTCATATTTTGCCATTGACAATGAAAGGAGAAATTACGTCACATATGACTTAAACTTGTGGCAACACAAACATTAACCCATTTTGGGCGGGAACCCCTTTTGGTGTTAAGATTATTCTATGCTTTAGCTATTGAGTGGCGCGCTACGAGCTTGTAGGTCTGCTATTTTTGAAAAATCGAAGTTCTGATCTCAGGTCAGAACGGGTTAAATGCCGGTATTGACAATGAAGGGAAACTTTACGTCATACGTAGACGAGCAAATCTGCTAACCAATCACATGAATTCAGTTGTTCATGAGATGATGTATGATAAGAGCGCCCCTCACTTCACACGCGTGTGATTATTTTCTTATTTCTATTCCCCGTGGAGATGGAGAGGCTGAGGTGAAGAGCCACACCTGCCACTACTTCTAATATATTGTTGTCCGCTCACAGTAATCGTATCGCGGATATTTACATTTACCGTGAAGTTGTCCTCTGTCATACACTAGGATATACAGTACAATAACTGGAACTCTACACAAATCCATTTGCCCAAAGCAGCAGATAAATTGGCAAATGTTCCCGCGAGAATAGTGATGCTGGCTGGGGGTTCAAGTGGCTATAACAAAAGTGGCATTTTTAAGTTTTAAGCATATTTTGATTATCGCTGTAATCAAGAGCCCCAGTCAGGGCCTTAGATTACGAGTGTTAGGATATATTAACCCATTCTGACCGGGAACCCGTTTTGGTGTTTAGCATCATGTTATGCTTTAGCTATTGAAAAATAGCAGATCTACAAGCTCGATCGAGCTTGTAGGTCTGCTATTTTTGAAAAATCTAAGAACGACTGACATTTTTTTAGAATCTGATCTCAGGTCAGAATGGGTTCATCAGACCAGTGTGTGTCCGCAGTGGAAACCTCGTATGAATCTGATCTCAGGTCAGAATGGGTTAATATTAATATATTATGTATCCTACTGTAACCAGCTTGGCTTGGTTGATTATTATCTAGAGTGGACGAGTGAATAGCTACTGTACGCCGCTGTGACATCCATGAGATTATGAGATTTGATTGATAAGCATTAATCCAGCATTACAAATAATTACATTTTGTTATTTTTCAGGGTTTTTTTTTTACTCGTGTGCTAGAAACCACGATCCGACGCACGCACGCTTAATAATAGTCCTTTTTTTTCCTCCTCAAAATGAGACAAACTACGATTATAGAACACTCCATCGTGCTAAGAAAAGTAATCCATCGCGCTAAGAAAAGTAATCCATTGCGCTAAGAAAAGTAATCCATCGCGCTAAGAAAAGTACTCCATCGCACATCGACCCGAAGCCTATAGAATGAAGATGTGGCTCAAACATGGATGGCTATCACCTCCGTGGTGTGGGGGACCTTGTAGGCTTGCTTACACTGCAACATTTCTCTGGCACTGGCGCCACCCTCTGGCCTGGAGGTAATGTGTTTGTTATGAGAACTTCCTTCGTTAACCCCGACTGTTGTCGTGGCCTGCTGACCGTTGTCGTGGCCTGCTGACCGTTCCGTTGTCGTGGCCTGCTGACCGTTCCGTTGTCGTGGCCTGCTGACCGTTGTCGTGGCAACACGCGTCACCTTGAGAAAAGTGTGCCCATGTATGCCACCGTGCCAACGGGCACATTTTCCGGCGCGTCTGGCGTCGGGCACCGTTGGTCGGGGTTGATTTCGTGGAAGACCGACAGATGGTCGCCGGGGCAGATGCTGCACGGGTGCGGCACTCTGCGCAGGGTGCAGTCCTCCGGGCGGTGCGCCCTGCCACATTTATGGCACCCTTTATGACGCTCCATCCAGCGGTCCTTCTCCTCCCTGGTCATCACTCGCAGGGCGGGGCATAGGTTGGTGTAGTGGTCGCCGGTATCGCAGACTGGACAGTACTTGTTGGGGGCGAGGCGGGCGGCGGGTGACGTCGGGTCCCTCTTGCCCCCCCCGCCGCCGCCACGGCGACGAGACTGACGAGCGGGCGACGTCGGCGGCTCCCTCCAGCCGCCGCGTCGATGAGACTGATCGTGGCGTTGGGGGTTTCCGCCGTGTTCCGCGAGGGGGGGGGGGGGCCTGTGGCCGTTGGATCTCCAGGGCGCTGATCCTCCTCTCCATGGCCCTCGTTGTCTCGCGGGTTCGCTCGGCCAACTCCAGGGTCAGTCGCCTGGCTTCCTCCCGGTCGCACCTGGCTTCCTCCCGGTCGCACCTGGCTTCCTCCCGGTCGCACCTGGCCTCTTCGCGGTCGTGCCTGGCCTCTTCGTCTCGCAGCCTGGCCTCCTCACGGAGGAAGGCCTGAATCGGAGCTACGAAACGGTTAGCTTCCATGACTCAGAAGACTCGAAGTTAGGGTCGCGGTACTCCTTATCGGGCTCGTTGGCTGGTGTTCGTCACAGCCGGAGATGTCCCGATAGAGCTAAATGTATATATTTATATAGCTACTGTAACCAACTTGGCTTCGTTGATTATCATCGAGAGCGGACGAGATCAGCTTTAAGATCTCGAGCGGTGAGATACGGCAACGTCCTTCGAACCTGCTCCGTTAACTCTGACTGCTCTCGTCTCTGGAAAGTCCACCTTTAAGAGGTTCAACGTGACGTCACGCTGCTCGAACTATGTCATGCTATGTCAAGGACTTCAGAGTAAAAAAAGCTAATGGGGATCCAGTCAATAAACAATAACAATAAACTTCAGAGTAAAAGCGGTCATGTCTTTCGGGCACCCCAGAGCTCCTATTTTGAAGGCATCCCGGCACCGATTGTGTACACATGACATAAGAAGTGAACCGTATGCAAATATAAAAAAGTTGTGGCAGTGAGTTAAAACCACAGTAAACAGAGAAGGCCAACTCTCTCTCTCTCTCTATCTCCTGGTAGGTGGAGTGTTGTACAGACAGTGTTTGAACCAGCTCTCTCTCTCTCTCTCTCTCTCTCTATCTCCTGGTAGGTGGAGCGTTGTACAGACAGTGTTTGAACCAGCGCTCTCTCTCTCTCTCTCTCTCTCTCTCTCTCTCTCTATCTATCTCCTGGTAGGTGGAGCGTTGTACAGACAGTGTTTGAACCAGCGCTCTCTCTCTCTCTCTCTATCTCCTGGTAGGTGGAGCGTTGTACAGACAGTGTTTGAACCAGCGCTCTCTCTCTCTCTCTCTCTCTCTCTCTCTCTCTATCTCCTGGTAGGTGGAGCGTTGTACAGACAGTGTTTGAACCAGCTCTCTCTCTCTCTCTCTCTCTATCTATCTCCTGGTAGGTGGAGCGTTGTACAGACAGTGTTTGAACCAGCTCTCTCTCTCTCTCTCTCTCTCTCTCTCTCTCTCTCTCTCTCTCTCTATCTATCTCCTGGTAGGTGGAGCGTTGTACAGACAGTGTTTGAACCAGCGCTCTCTCTCTCTCTCTCTCTCTCTCTATCTATCTCCTGGTAGGTGGAGCGTTGTACAGACAGTGTTTGAACCAGCGCTCTCTCTCTCTCTCTCTCTCTCTCTCTCTATCTATCTCCTGGTAGGTGGAGCGTTGTACAGACAGTGTTTGAACCAGCGCTCTCTCTCTCTCTCTCTCTCTCTCTCTATCTATCTCCTGGTAGGTGGAGCGTTGTACAGACAGTGTTTGAACCAGCGCTCTCTCTCTCTCTCTCTCTCTCTCTCTATCTCCTGGTAGGTGGAGCGTTGTACAGACAGTGTTTGAACCAGCGCTCTCTCTCTCTCTCTCTCTCTCTATCTCCTGGTAGGTGGAGCGTTGTACAGACAGTGTTTGAACCAGCTCTCTCTCTCTCTCTCTCTCTCTCTCTCTATCTATCTCCTGGTAGGTGGAGCGTTGTACAGACAGTGTTTGAACCAGCGCTCTCTCTCTCTCTCTCTCTCTCTCTCTCTATCTATCTCCTGGTAGGTGGAGCGTTGTACAGACAGTGTTTGAACCAGCGCTCTCTCTCTCTCTCTCTCTCTCTCTCTCTCTATCTATCTCCTGGTAGGTGGAGCGTTGTACAGACAGTGTTTGAACCAGCGCTCTCTCTCTCTCTCTCTCTCTCTCTCTCTCTATCTATCTCCTGGTAGGTGGAGCGTTGTACAGACAGTGTTTGAACCAGCGCTCTCTCTCTCTCTCTCTCTCTCTCTCTATCTATCTCCTGGTAGGTGGAGCGTTGTATAGACAGTGTTTGAACCAGCGCTCTCTCTCTCTCTATCTATCTATCTCCTGGTAGGTGGAGCGTTGTACAGACAGTGTTTGAACCAGCTCTCTCTCTCTCTCTCTCTCTCTCTATCTCCTGGTAGGTGGAGCGTTGTACAGACAGTGTTTGAACCAGCGCTCTCTCTCTCTATCTCTCTCTCTCTCGGACAGTGTTTGCATGCAGGGCTTGTTGTTGTTGTAGTGGAAGTCTTACCATAGTGAGCGTCATGCGGTCGATCTCATGTTTGTCTTTGGTCTTATGTTGCCTGAAAGGACTGTGCCTACAGAGAGACACACAGACACAGGACATGTCATCAACGGCCACACCAAACGCATACAAACACACCAAACGCATACAAAACACACCACTCTGAAACGGGCCCGTCCCAACGACCCGCGGGCCGGTAAGGAGCGCTCCGTCTACTCCATAGCCCATTTAGGACTGACGTCGGAAAGAATATAAATTCAAAGATTTGTGCCGCATTTTTACGATTTTTCAAAAAAATAACAGATCTACAAGCTCGTAGCGCGGCACTCGGTGGCGCGCTATGAGCTTGTAGATCATTACAGGTCGTGGTTCGTCTTCTTACCCTCGTAGCAGTTTGAAGAGCATGCAGCCCAGCGAGAACCAATCAGCACTGCTGTCATAGGCCGTCCCCTTCTGAAGGACCTCCGGGGCCATGTAACCATGGGTACCACTGCACCGCGCACGCACACACACACACACAGGGACACACCCACCCACACACACACAGGGACACACACACACACACACACACACACACACACACACACACATTACACAGCGTAGTGTCTCAGTAAACTATAGGATCATAGAATGCAGAGAGACAGTAAACCATAGGATCATAGAATGCAGAGAGACAGTAAACTATAGGATCATATAGAATGCAGAGAGACAGTAAACTATAGGATCATAGAATGCAGAGAGACAGTAAACTATAGGATCATAGAATGCAGAGAGACAGTAAACTATAGGATCATATAGAATGCAGAGAGACAGTAAACTATAGGATCATAGAATGCAGAGAGACAGTAAACTATAGGATCATAGAATGCAGAGAGACAGTGTAGTGTCTCAGTAAACTATAGGATCATAGAATGCAGAGAGACAGTAAACTATTGGATCATAGAATGCAGAGAGACAGTAAACTATAGGATCATAGAATGCAGAGAGACAGTAAACTATAGGATCATAGAATGCAGAGAGACAGTAAACTATAGGATCATAGAATGCAGAGAGACAGTGTAACGTCTCAGTAAACTATAGGATCATAGAATGCAGAGAGACAGTAAACTATAGGATCATAGAATGCAGAGAGACAGTAAACTATAGGATCATAGAATGCAGAGAGACAGTAAACTATAGGATCATAGAATGCAGAGAGACAGTAAACTATAGGATCATAGAATGCAGAGAGACAGTAAACTATAGGATCATAGAATGCAGAGAGACAGTAAACTATAGGATCATAGAATGCAGAGAGACAGTAAACTATAGGATCATAGAATGCAGAGAGACAGTAAACTATAGGATCATAGAATGCAGAGAGACAGTAAACTATAGGATCATAGAATGCAGAGAGACAGTAAACTATAGGATCATAGAATGCAGAGAGACAGTAAACTATAGGATCATAGAATGCAGAGAGACAGTAAACTATAGGATCATAGAATGCAGAGAGACAGTAAACTATAGGATCATAGAATGCAGAGAGACAGTAAACTATAGGATCATAGAATGCAGAGAGACAGTGTAGTGTCTCAGTAAACTATAGGATCATAGAATGCAGAGAGACAGTAAACTATTGGATCATAGAATGCAGAGAGACAGTAAACTATAGGATCATAGAATGCAGAGAGACAGTAAACTATAGGATCATAGAATGCAGAGAGACAGTAAACTATAGGATCATAGAATGCAGAGAGACAGTGTAACGTCTCAGTAAACTATAGGATCATAGAATGCAGAGAGACAGTAAACTATAGGATCATAGAATGCAGAGAGACAGTAAACTATAGGATCATAGAATGCAGAGAGACAGTAAACTATAGGATCATAGAATGCAGAGAGACAGTAAACTATAGGATCATAGAATGCAGAGAGACAGTAAACTATAGGATCATAGAATGCAGAGAGACAGTAAACTATAGGATCATAGAATGCAGAGAGACAGTAAACTATTGATCATAGAATGCAGAGAGACAGTAAACTATAGGATCGTAGAATGCAGAGAGACAGTAAACTATAGGATCATAGAATGCAGAGAGACAGGTAGTGTCTCAGTAAACTAACAGGATCATAGAATGCAGAGAGACAGTAAACTATTGGATCATAGAATGCAGAGAGACAGTAAACTATAGGATCATAGAATGCAGAGAGACAGTAAACTATAGGATCATAGATGCAGAGAGACGTAAACTATTGGATCATAGAATGCAGCGAGACAGTAACTATAGGATCATAGAATGCAGAGAGACAGTAAACGATAGGATCATAGAATGCAGAGAGACAGTAAACTATAGGATCATAGAATGCAGAGAGACAGTAAACTATAGGATCAAGAATGCAGAGAGACAGTAAACTATTGGATCATAGAATGCAGAGAGACAGTAACTATAGGATCATAGAATGCAGAGAGACAGTAACTATTGGATCATAGAATGCAGAGAGACAGTAAACTATAGGATCATAGAATGCAGAGAGACAGTAAACTATAGGATCATAGAATGCAGAGAGACAGTAAACTATAGGATCATAGAATGCAGAGAGACAGTGTAGCGTCTCAGTAATCTAGTAAGAGAGTGTCGACACTCGTGTTAACTCCCACTGTAACAATGGAATGCGGAAGTGCTCATTCTATCTCAATGGGATAGTTCCCAATGTGTGGAACTATAGCCCATAGGCACCCCGCTTTGTCTCAATGGGATAGTTCCAATGTGTGGAACTATAGCCCATAGCACCCCGCTTTGTCTCAATGGGATAGTTCCAATGTTTGGAACTATAGCCCATAATGGGACCCGCTTTGTCCTCATGGGATAGTTCCATGTTTGGAACTATAGCCCATAGGTACCCGCTTTGTCTCAATGGGGATAGTTCCAATGTTTGGAACTATAGCCCATAGGTACCCGCTTTGTCTCAATGGGATAGTTCCAATGTTTGGAACTATAGCCCATAGGTACCCGCTTTGTCTCAATGGGATAGTTCCAGTGTTTGGAACTATAGCCCATAGGCACCCGCTTTGTTTCAATGGGATAGTTCCAATGTTTGGAACTATAGCCCATAGGCACCCGCTTTGTCTCAATGGGATAGTTCCAATGTTTGGAACTATAGCCCATAGGCACCCGCTTTGCGGTGAGATCACAGTGTGTCGACACTCTCTTAGTACTTTCCACTCGGCCTGCGTTCACCGCTCTGTTTTGCAGTTAATCCTTCACTCGCTGTGGCCGTTTCAGAACACGATGTTTTAATGCTTGATTGGATGGAAAGAAATATCATAATTTTACCGCCGACTAATCGACAAAATTTTCGATTTGATGGTAGTCGAGTCGACTATCAAAAATCACGTTTGGTTAATGCCCTAACACACGCACACACACACACACACACGTGCGCGCACCATGTG
>NC_137867.1:47668074-47679820 GCF_963924005.1 Protomyctophum bolini | reverse complement strand
AAGACCTTTGAACCTCGGCAAAGCCAACTCGGCTATTCCTGACAAATCATGGCGATAAAATAAACACAATGTTTTAGGACGAAGAAAAATAATTAGAAAAAAGAAAATAGTTTTTCTTCCTTCCTAATTATAACACTGTGCCGTGATTGGTCGAACACCCTTCCAGCGTGAAGAGCAGAGGACGGCTTGCTGTTCTCAACCTTTACAGCAGGGGGTTCCCAAAAGGTAGATCGCTCAGTGGCCCCTTGTAGTTAGAGTGTCCGCCCTGAGACTGGGAGGTCGGGGGTTCGATCCCCGGCCGGGTCATCATACCAAAGACTGTAAAAATGGGACCCAGTGCCTCCCTGCTTGACACTCAGCATCAAAGGATTGGATTGGGGGTAGGAAGTGAGGACGCTGGCGTCGACTGTTCGCCGCTTCACCTCCCAATGTATGGATGAATGAACCGTTGTAAAGAGCTTTGAGTAAGCACGTAGTGCATAGAAAAGCGCTATAAAAATGCAATTCATTATTATTATTATTATTACCAGTAGATCGCAAAGGCTGTGCAGGTAGATCACATGACATGCCCCTAAATAATATTTAATTTAAATATAAAAAAAATTGGCATCTGGCACTTGAATTAAATTGACTTGATTGATTGACATCAAAAAGGGCCTGTCAGCTCAAACCCAAAATGCAATACTTTGTTTTCAAGAGTGTTGCTGCCCACAATGTCGGTAGAATTGAGTATAAATTAAATCCAAAACCCTTACTGGTTCCATTTGTCTCCCTCTATTTACCATTCCAAGTGCATTATACTGTGTACGTAATGCCAGAACCCCCATTTCCAAATCCGCCCCAGGTACATTTTTAAACTAACAGTATATTTTCAGCAATGGAATTATATATTTTTTCGGTGGGTAGAACTTGTTGAGCTGGTCATTTTCAAAGTAGCGCTCAAGTCCAAAAAGTGTGGGCACCCCTGGGTTACACCCCTGGGTTACAGGCACCCAGGCACCCCTGGGTTACACCCCTGGGTTACAGGCACCCAGGCACCCCTGGGTTACACCCAGGGTTACACCCCAGGGTTACACCCCTGGGTTACAGACTCTCTGTTGCAGTAGAACATTGTGCAAGATAGTCTGGCCTGAGACACTAAGTGCGTGCGTGCGTCACACGATGATAGCAGATCTCTACAAACACACAAGAAAACATGCCTGTGTGTTAGTGCAGTGTGTGCGTGCGTGCATGTGTGTGTGCTCGTACCCTTGCCCCAGACAGCCCAGCCTCTTGGCCACGTCTCTCTGCAACAGTCCCTCCAGAAGGCCTTTCAGCTCCTCCGTGAAGGAATCTGGAAGCTCCACATTCTGCAGAGACCAGGAGGTTCAGTTAGACACAGACACAAGACACAGACATAAGACACAGACACAAGACACAGACACAAGACACAGACACAGACGCAGAAGACGCAACGCAAAATCAATTTCACCTCTCCACCACTCACCAGCCTGACTTCACCAACCCTACAGGGGGGTTCCCAGACTTTTCAGGCCGCGACCGACCCGCCAAAATATTTAAAATATTTACTATACTGAATTCACTGCAGACGTTCCCCGCTCTGTTTCTGGCCCACTGAGTTCTCTGCTCTGTCTTCTTCCATCATGATTATGTAATATATTAAGAGAATACATTAATCAACCTTTAAAACAAAACACTCAGAAACCTCGACGCTCTATGGCGGTATAAGTGTGAACAGGCGCTTGTGACTATAAGAACATAGAATAGGAGCATTGGATCCATGGGGACCAACGAGGCTCATTTATTTCTCCCCCAGTTCTCTGCAAAGAAAAGTGGGAGATACAGGGTTTCCACCCGACAGTGGGGAGGATCCATTAGAACTCATTCTGGACAGGAACCCCATTTTGGTGTTTTATGCATTATGTTATAAATTTAAGCTATTGAAAAATACCAGACCTACAAGCTCGTCGGTGCCGCACTACAAGCTTGTAGATCTGCTATTTTTCTTTTAAAAAAATCGCGAAAATGTGCCTCAAATATTTTAATATTTTATTCTTTCAGAACGTTTTTTAACTCAAATATTTGCTTCTGTGGGGGGGGGGGGGGGGGGGGGGGGGAGTCCCTGGAAGTAACAACATATTTTCAGATGGGGGGGTCGGCAGGCCAAATACAAATACATATTTTTAGGGGGTCCTTGACATGAAAATGTTTGAGAACGACTGACATAATTAAAAACAGAGGACTTTGAAGACATCGGTAGAATTTGTCATCAGGACTAAATGGGTTAGAGAGGTGGTCCGTTCTATTCTTAGGCCCCGCTGTGGGTCAGTCAGGACCGGGTCACGCTACGCTGCGCAGCGACACACACACACATACACACAGTCACACAGTCACACACACAGCGAGCGGGGATTACGGGGATGAAGCCGATCTAAGTGGCTGGATTGAAATCCTAATCTGGATTTATCATGACGTCGGTTAAGGCTGTGTGCTTTCTCTGGTTCAGAGGGTCGACCGGGGCTAGTTATATGCGTGCGTGTGTGTGTGCGTGCGTGTGCGTGTGTGCGTGCACAGGATGGAGAGAGAGAGAGAGAGAGAGAGAGAGAGAGAGAGAGAGACTAAGTCAATGTGTGAATGACATTGTGACGTTGTGCGTTAAGCCATTCTGACCTGAGATCAGATTCATATGAGGTTTCCACTGGACACACACACACACACACTGGTCTGATGAACCCATTCTGACCTGAGATCAGATTCATACGAGGTTTCCACTGGACACACACACTGGTCTGATGAACCCATTCTGACCTGAGATCAGATTCATACGAGGTTTCCACTGGACACACACACTGGTCTGATGAACCCATTCTGACCTGACCTAAAAATGTCAGTCATTCTTCGATTTTTCAAAAAATAGCAGACCTACAAGCTCAAGCTCATGAGCTTGTAGATCTGCTATTTTTCAATAGCTAAAGCATAACATGATGCCAACACCAAAAACGGGTTCCCGTTCAGAATGGGTTAAGCACTTAGAGCAGCACTATGTAACTTGTTTTAATGAATAAAATGTTATTTTTGTCTAATCTGTGCGGTAGACTATGTTAATGCCGTCTGTGCTGCTAGCCATTAGCATGAAGGAAGGTAACCTAGCTGTGCCACCATCCGCGTCCACTTTAACGCATTTTGGGGCGGGAACCCATGTTGGTGCTAGCATCAGGGTAAGTGCTATGGGCCATGATGGAGTCTGAAAAGGTGGGTTTTCAGACGGAAGATTGGGAGTGATGCTGCAGTTCTGACTGCAATGGGAAGTGCATTCCACAGTTTTGGAGCCAGAAGGGAGAAGAGTTTGGGACGTGTGGAGCGTTGTTGTCCCGGCGTTTTTAGTGAGGGTACTTCCAACTTCCCTGCGTTGGCTGATCTGAGTGCGCGGGAGGGTTTGTAGGGTTCAATCATACTTGCAATATACTACTGTATTATATACAGCTTAAGGGCCGATTCATACTCCTATTTTAGAGCCGAATAAAAGTCGGGTTGGCTATGTAGAGCCTACAATGTGACGTCATTTGGCTCTGTAGAGCCTACAATGTGACGTCATTTGGCTCTGTAGAGCCTACAATGTGACGTCATTTGGCTCTGTAGAGCCTACAATGTGACGTCATTTGGCTCTGTAGAGCCTACAATGTGACGTCATTTGGCTCTGTAGAGCCTACAATGTGACGTCATTTGGCTCTGTGGAGCCTACAATGTGACGTCATTTGGCTCTGTAGAGTCTACAATGTGACGTCATTTGGCTCTGTGGAGCCTACAATGTGACGTCATTTGGCTCTGTAGAGCCTACAATGTGACGTCATTTGTCTCTGTAGAGCCTACAATGTGACGTCATTTGGCTCTGTAGAGCCTACAATGTGACGTCATTTGGCTCTGTAGAGCCTACAATGTGACGTCATTTGAGGTTCGGGGGGGTTACCGTCCTAAAGTCGGCTCTTCGGTGCTACTGAAAATTTCTGACGAGCCGAAATCATTTCGGCTCTACAGCGCCGAAACAGCGGTAAAATATGAGTATGAATCGGCCCTTAGTCCCCACAAAAGGACTGCAACACAAACATTAAATGCCGTCGACAATGAAGGGAAAATGTACATCATCTTGTCCGCCACACGGCTCATATTTTGCCATTGACAATGAAAGGAGAAATTACGTCACATATGACTTAAACTTGTGGCAACACAAACATTAACCCATTTTGGGCGGGAACACCTTTTGGTGTTAAGATTATGCTATGCTTTAGCTATTGAGTGGCGCGCTACGAGCTTGTAGGTCTGCTATTTTTGAAAAATCGAAGTTCTGATCTCAGGTCAGAACGGGTTAAATGCCGGTATTGACAATGAAGGGAAACTTTACGTCATATGTAGACGAGCAAATCTGCTAACCAATCACATGAATTCAGTTGTTCATGAGATGATGTATGATAAGAGCGCCCCTCACTTCACACGCGTGTGATTATTTTCTTATTTCTATTCCCTGTGGAGATGGAGAGGCTGAGGTGAAGAGCCACACCTGCCATCACCTGCCACTACTTCTAATATATTGTTGTCCGCTCCTCACAGTAATCGTATCGCGGAGAATTACATTTACCGTGAAGTTGTCCTCTGTCATACACTAGGATATACAGTACTATAACTGGAACTCTACACAAATCCATTTGCCCAAAGCAGCAGATAAATTGGCAAATGTTCCCGCGAGAATAGTGATGCTGGCTGGGGGTTCAAGTGGCTATAACAAAAGTGGCATTTTTAAGTTTTAAGCATATTTTGATTATCGCTGTAATCAAGAGCCCCAGTCAGGGCCTTAGATTACGAGTGTTAGGATATATTAATATTAACCCATTCTGAACGGGAACCCATTTTGGTGTTAGCATCATGTTATGCTTTAGCTATTGAAAAATAGCAGATCTACAAGCTCGTAGCGCGCCACCGAGTGGCGCGCTACGAGCATGTATGTCTGCTATTTTTGAAAAATCGAAGAACGACTGACATTTTTTAGAATCTGATCTCAGGTCAGAATGGGTCAATCAGACCAGTGTGTGTCCAGTGGAAACCTCGTATGAATCTGATCTCAGGTCAGAATGGGTTAATATATTATGTATCCTACTGTAACCAGCTTGGCTTGGTTGATTATTATCTAGAGTGGACGAGTGAATATCTACTGTACGCCGCTGTGACATCCATGAGATTATGAGATTTGATTGATAAACATTAATCCAGCATTACAAATAATTACATTTTGTTATTTTTCAGGGGTTTTTTTTTACTCGTGTGCTAGAAACCACGATCCGACGCACGCACGCTTAATAATAGTCATTTTTTTCCTCCTCAAAATGAGACAAACTACGATTATAGAACACTCCATCGTGCTAAGAAAAGTACTCCATCGCGCTAAGAAAAGTAATCCATCGCGCTAAGAAAAGTAATCCATCACGCTAAGAAAAGTAATCCATCGCACATCGACCCGAAGCCTATAGAATGAAGATGTGGCTCAAACATGGATGGCTATCACCTCCGTGGTGGGCGGAGCCTTGTAGGCTTGCTTACACCGCAAGATTTATCTGGCACTGGCGCCACCTTCTGGCCTGGAGGTAATGTGTTTGTTATGAGAACTTCCTTCCGACTGTTGTCGTGGCCTGCTGACCGTTGTCGTGGCCTGCTGACCGTTGTCGTGGCCTGCTGACCGTTCCGTTGTCGTGGCCTGCTGACCGTTGTCGTGGCCCTGCTGACCGTTCCGTTGTCGTGGCCTGCTGACCGTTGTCGTGGCCTGCTGACCGTTCCGTTGTCGTGGCCTGCTGACCGTTGTCGTGGCCTGCTGACCGTTCCGTTGTCGTGGCCTGCTGACCGTTCCGTTGTCGTGGCCTGCTGACCGTTGTCGTGGCAACACGCGTCACCTTGAGAAAAGTGTGCCCATGTATGCCACCGTGCCAACGGGCACATTTTCCGGCGCGTCTGGCGTCGGGCACCGTTGGTCGGGGTTGATTTCGTGGAAGACCGACAGATGGTCGCCGGGGCAGATGCTGCACGGGTGCGGCACTCTGCGCAGGGTGCAGTCCTCCGGGCGGTGCTCCCTGCCACATTTATGGCACCCTTTATGACGCTCCATCCAGCGGCCCTTCTCCTCCCTGGTCATGACTCGCAGGGCGGGGCACAGGTTGGTGTAGTGGTCGCCCGTATCGCAGACTGGACAGTACTTGTTGGGGGCGAGGCGGGCGGCGGGCGACGTCGGGTCCCTCCTGCCCCCGCCGCCGCCACGGCGACGAGACTGACGAGCGGGCGACGTCGCCGGCTCCCTCCAGCCGCCGCGTCGACGAGACTGATCGTGGCGTTGGGGGTTTCCGCCGTGTTCCGCGAGGGGGGGGGGGGGCCTGTGGCCGTTGGATCTCCAGGGCGCTGATCCTCGACGCCATGGCCCTCATTGTCTCGCGGGTTCGCTCGGCCAACTCCAGGGTCAGTCGCCTGGCTTCCTCCCGGTCGCACCTGGCTTCCTCCCGGTCGCACCTGGCTTCCTCCCGGTCGCACCTGGCTTCCTCCCGGTCGCACCTGGCCTCTTCGCGGTCGTGCCTGGCCTCCTCACGGAGGAAGGCCTGAATCGGAGCTACGAAACGGTTAGCTTCCATGACTCAGAAGACTCGAAGTTAGGGTCGCGGTACTCCTTATCGGGGCTCGTTGGCTGGTGTTCGTCACAGCCGGAGATGTCCCGAATACCAGATCTTGATAGAGCTAAATGTATATATTTATATAGCTACTGTAACCAACTTGGCTTCGTTGATTATCATCAAGAGCGGACGAGATCAGCTTTAAGATCTCGAGCGGTGAGATACGGCGACGTCCTTCGAACCTGCTCCGTTAACTCTGACTGCTCTGACGTCTCTGGAAAGTCCACCTTTAAAAGGTTCAGCGTGACGTCACGCTGCTCAAACTATGTTATGCTATGTCAAGGACTTCAGAGTAAAAGCGGCCATGTCTTTCGGGCACCCCAGAGCTCCTATTTTGAAGGCATCCCGGCACCGATTGTGTACACATGACATAAGAAGTGAACCGTATGCAAATATAAAAAAAAGTTGTGGCAGTGAGTTAAAACCACAGTAAACAGAGAAGGCCAACTCTCTCTCTCTCTCTATCTCCTGGTAGGTGGAGCGTTGTATAGACAGTGTTTGAACCAGCTCTCTCTATCTCTCTCGGACAGTGTTTGCATGCAGGGCTTGTTGTTGTTGTAGTGGAAGTCTTACCATAGTGAGCGTCATGCGGTCGATCTCATGTTTGTCTTTGGTCTTATGTTGCCTGAAAGGACTGTGCCTACAGAGAGACACACAGACACAGGGCATGTCATCAACGGCCACACCAAACACATACAAACACACCAAACGCATACAAAACACACCACTCTGAAACGGGCCCGTCCCAACGACCCGCGGGCCGGGAAGGAGCGCTCCGTCTACCCATTTAGGACTGACGTCGGAAAGAATATATATTCAAAGATTTGTGCCGCATTTTTACGATTTTTCAAAAAACAACAGACCTACAAGCTCATAGCGCGGCACTCGGTGGCGCGCTATGAGCTTGTAGATCATTACAGGTCGTGGTTCGTCTTCTTCTTACCCTCGTAGCAGTTTGAAGAGCATGCAGCCCAGCGAGAACCAATCAGCACTGCTGTCATACGCCGTGCCCTTCTGAAGGACCTCCGGGGCCATGTAACCATGGGTACCACTGCACCGTGCACGCACACACACACACACACACACACAGGGACACACCCACACCCACGCACACACACACACACACACATTAGACAGCGTAGTGTCTCAGTAAACTATAGGATCATAGAATGCAGAGAGACAGTAAACTATAGGATCATAGAATGCAGAGAGACAGTAAACTATAGGATCATAGAATGCAGAGAGACAGTAAACTATAGGATCATAGAATGCAGAGAGACAGTAAACTATAGGATCATAGAATGCAGAGAGACAGTAAACTATAGGATCATAGAATGCAGAGAGACAGTAAACTATAGGATCATAGAATGCAGAGAGACAGTAAACTATAGGATCATAGAATGCAGAGAGACAGTAAACTATAGGATCATAGAATGCAGAGAGACAGTAAACTATAGGATCATAGAATGCAGAGAGACAGTAAACTATAGGATCATAGAATGCAGAGAGACAGTAAACTATAGGATCATAGAATGCAGAGAGACAGTAAACTATAGGATCATAGAATGCAGAGAGACAGTAAACTATAGGATCATAGAATGCAGACAGACAGTAAACTATAGGATCATAGAATGCAGAGAGACAGTAAACTATAGGATCATAGAATGCAGAGAGACAGTAAACTATAGGATCATAGAATGCAGAGAGACAGTGTAGTGTCTCAGTAAACTATAGGATCATAGAATGCAGAGAGACAGTAAACTATAGGATCATAGAATGCAGAGAGACAGTAAACTATAGGATCATAGAATGCAGAGAGACAGTAAACTATAGGATCATAGAATGCAGAGAGACAGTAAACTATAGGATCATAGAATGCAGAGAGACAGTAAACTATAGGATCATAGAATGCAGAGAGACAGTAAACTATAGGATCATAGAATGCAGAGAGACAGTAAACTATAGGATCATAGAATGCAGAGAGACAGTAAACTATAGGATCATAGAATGCAGACAGACAGTAAACTATAGGATCATAGAATGCAGAGAGACAGTAAACTATAGGATCATAGAATGCAGAGAGACAGTAAACTATAGGATCATAGAATGCAGAGAGACAGTAAACTATAGGATCATAGAATGCAGAGAGACAGTAAACTATAGGATCATAGAATGCAGAGAGACAGTAAACTATAGGATCATAGAATGCAGAGAGACAGTAAACTATAGGATCATAGAATGCAGAGAGACAGTAAACTATAGGATCATAGAATGCAGAGAGACAGTAAACTATAGGATCATAGAATGCAGAGAGACAGTAAACTATAGGATCATAGAATGCAGACAGACAGTAAACTATAGGATCATAGAATGCAGAGAGACAGTAAACTATAGGATCATAGAATGCAGAGAGACAGTAAACTATAGGATCATAGAATGCAGAGAGACAGTGTAGTGTCTCAGTAAACTATAGGATCATAGAATGCAGAGAGACAGTAAACTATAGGATCATAGAATGCAGAGAGACAGTAAACTATAGGATCATAGAATGCAGAGAGACAGTAAACTATAGGATCATAGAATGCAGAGAGACAGTAAACTATAGGATCATAGAATGCAGAGAGACAGTAAACTATAGGATCATAGAATGCAGACAGACAGTAAACTATAGGATCATAGAATGCAGAGAGACAGTAAACTATAGGATCATAGAATGCAGAGAGACAGTAAACTATAGGATCATAGAATGCAGAGAGACAGTGTAGTGTCTCAGTAAACTATAGGATCATAGAATGCAGAGAGACAGTAAACTATAGGATCATAGAATGCAGAGAGACAGTAAACTATAGGATCATAGAATGCAGAGAGACAGTAAACTATAGGATCATAGAATGCAGAGAGACAGTAAACTATAGGATCATAGAATGCAGAGAGACAGTGTAGTGTCTCAGTAAACTATAGGATCATAGAATGCAGAGAGACAGTAAACTATAGGATCATAGAATGCAGAGAGACAGTAAACTATAGGATCATAGAATGCAGAGAGACAGTAAACTATAGGATCATAGAATGCAGAGAGACAGTCTAGTGTCTCAGTAAACTATAGGATCATAGAATGCAGAGAGACAGTAAACTATAGGATCATAGAATGCAGAGAGACAGTAAACTATAGGATCATAGAATGCAGAGAGACAGTAAACTATAGGATCATAGAATGCAGAGAGACAGTAAACTATAGGATCATAGAATGCAGAGACAGTAAACTATAGGATCATAGAATGCAGAGAGACAGTAAACTATAGGATCATAGAATGCAGAGAGACAGTAAACTATAGGATCATAGAATGCAGAGAGACAGTAAACTATAGGATCATAGACTGCAGAGAGACAGTAAACTATAGGATCATAGAATGCAGAGAGACAGTGTAACGTCTCAGTAAACTATAGGATCATAGAATGCAGAGAGACAGTAAACTATAGGATCATAGAATGCAGAGAGACAGTAAACTATAGGATCATAGAATGCAGAGAGACAGTAAACTATAGGATCATAGACTGCAGAGAGACAGTAAACTATAGGATCATAGAATGCAGAGAGACAGTGTAACGTCTCAGTAAACTATAGGATCATAGAATGCAGAGAGACAGTAAACTATAGGATCATAGAATGCAGAGAGACAGTAAACTATAGGATAATAGAATGCAGAGAGACAGTGTAGCGTCTCAGTAATCTAGTAAGAGAGTGTCGACACTCGCGTTGACTCCCACTGTAACAATGGAATGCGGAAGTGCTCATTCTATCTCAATGGGATAGTTCCAATGTTTGGAACTATAGCCCATAGGCACCCCGCTTTGTCTCAATGGGATAGTTCCAATGTTTGGAACTATAGCCCATAGGCACCCCGCTTTGTCTCAATGGGATAGTTCCAATGTTTGGAACTATAGCCCATATAGGGACCCGCTTTGTCTCAATGGGATAGTTCCAGTGTGTGGAACTATAGCCCATAGCACCCCGCTTTGTCTCAATGGGATAGTTCCAATGTTTGGAACTATAGCCCATAGGCACCCGCTTTGCGGTGAGATCACAGTGTGTCGACACTCTCTTAGTACTATTCCACTCGGCCTGCGTTCACCGGCTCTGTTTTGCAGTTAATCCTTCACTCGCTGTGGCCGTTTCAGAACACGATGTTTTAATGCTTGATTGGGTGGAAAGAAATATCATATTTTACCGCCGACTAATCGACAAAAAATTCGATTTTGATGGTAGTCGAGTCGACTATCAAAAATCACGTTTGGTTAATGCCCTAACACACGCACACACACACGTGCGCGCGCCATGTGCGCTATACTCACACACTGGCGTGCGGTTTCTTCTTGGAGAAGTCACAGGCCAGGCCGAGATCTGAGATACGGACATGTCCGTGTTCATCCAACAGGATATTAGCAGGCTGTGAGGAGGAGAGACACACACACACACACACACACACACACACACACACAGGAGTAGAGAGAGGCGCAGAGAAGATGTGAAATACGAAGTCCACCATGAGGGATATATATATTTTTTATCCCACGATTTTGTAACCCATTTTTCACCCCTGTGTCAATCATCTACTGTGATCCTGGGCTCTACACACCCTCCACCAACCTAGTCCCCATATATGGGGGACAAGGGGAGAGCAACGGACTTGAACTCATGCTTCCTTCATGCCTGAGTGTCCAAGTTGCTCCTTTACACCTGACAGGGGGGAGTTTCCCTGGTTGGACGTAGCGCGTGGAAGGAACACGTTATTCCAACCAGTTCCTTTCCCCTCCATCAGGCGCCCCGGCTGGCCAGGGGGAGGCAGTTTAGAGACCAGGATTCCCTTTTGGTGTTTTAAACATTATGTTATACTTTAGCTATTGAGAAAATAGCAGATCTACAAGCTACGAGCTTGTAGATCTGCTATTTTTCGAGCATAACAGAAAGCATAACATGATGCTATAACACCATAACGGGTTAATATCGTACCTTGAGGTCTCGGTAGACCACGAAGCGGTTGTGC
>NC_137867.1:47650574-47663074 GCF_963924005.1 Protomyctophum bolini | reverse complement strand
GAACTAACACCTCCCCAAATATGGAACTAACACCTCCCCAAATATGGAACTAAACACCTCCCCAAATATGGAACCAACACCTCCCCAAATATGGAACTAAACACCTCCCCAAATATGGAACCAACACCTCCCCAAATATGGAACTAAACACCTCCCCAAATATGGAACCAACACCTCCCCAAATATGGAACTAAACACCTCCCCAAATATGGAACCAACACCTCCCCAAATATGGAACTAAACACCTCCCCAAATATGGAACCAACACCTCCCCAAATATGGAACAAACACCTCCCCAAATATGGAACCAACACCTCCCCAAATAAGGAACTAACACCTCCCCAAATATGGAACCAACACCTCCCCAAATATGGAACCAACACCTCCCCAAATATGGAACTAAAGGCTCATACTGTAGTCTGGATTTTCGGTGGTGAGGTGACCACCGAACTACAACATGACGTCACGAGCCGCGGTGAAGAGCAAACCACCGCCACCGCTCCAGCCCTTCTCTCTGTTTTTACTCACCACCGCTCAATGTTATTTCAGCTCCGGTGGTCACCTCACCACCGAAAATCCAGACTATGAATAGGCCTTAACACCTCCCCAAATATGGAACCAACACCTCCCCAAATATGGAACCAACACCTCCCCAAATATGGAACTAACACCTCCCCAAATATGGAACGAACACCTCCCCAAATATGGAACCAACACCTCCCCAAATATGGAACGAACACCTTCCCAAATATGGAACCAACACCTCCCCAAATATGGAACCAACACCTCCCCAAATATGGAACGAACACCTCCCCAAATATGGAACTAACACCTCCCCAAATATGAGGAAAGGAAGCTGCAAATTTCCGTTCACGAAAATACATTTGAAAAAAATCACACCCGTGTGAAGTGAGGGGCGCTCTCATCATCATTCTCCATTCATTGTTTGTGTATAGGGTGGAAAACTACACCATAGCTGAATATAAGGAGGGTCTACTATAGCGCCGCTCAATACATTGTATTGTTTTTATTGCCTTTTCTGCTAAGCAACAAGCTATATTATGCTTTAAGATGATTTCTATATTAGGATAAATGTGCGTGACTGTACAGACGAAACCATGCATTGCGAACCTACTGACCTCATAAAGGGCAGATACAGTAGAACCTTATGTGAAGTATGAATTAATCACAAGACAACCATCTCTCTGTGTCAGGAACATTAGCACTGGAGACTGGCAGGTTTAATGCCACTTCAGAAGAAGAGAGATATCGCTTGTTCTGTGAACCTGGTGACAAGCTACAAGCTCGTATGAGCTTGTAGGCAGGGTTGTTTTTGGCAGCAAATTTCATGTCATTTTAGTCACCTGGAATATTCTAGTGTTTAGTCTAGTTTTAGTTGACTAAATGTCATACGATTTTAGTCGACTAAATCAACTGTAGATTTAGTAGACTAAAATGTGTTTTGACAGGCCTTGATGTCACTTTGGTTGTATGCTGAAAATAGCAGATATACAATCTCACAACGCGTCGCGCTGCGACGCGTTGTGAGATTGTATATCTGCATAAAACTGGATCTCTTGTCCACTAGTCCCTTCCTAACATTTTAGTCTAGTTTTTATTTGTTGACGAAATTGTTAGTATATTTAGTCTTAGTTTAGTCACCATAGATTCGTTTTTATTTAGTTTTAGTCAGTGAAAAAAGGTAGTCGACGAACATTTTTCGTCTTAGTTTTAGTCGACGAAAACTTTAGTAGTAATAGTAATAGTAATAGTCGGTCTGCTATTTTTGAAAAATCGACACTGACATAGAAACATGGCTTTTTCAGAAAACTGTCAGGATGTAGAAGAACATTTTCAGAATCTGATCTCAGGTCAGAATGGGTCAAACACTGACCCCTAGCTGGCGGTCAGCAGAAGGAACTGCATCTCTTTCTTTCGTCAAATCACATCTTTTTTACGGGCCTCAGTGAGATGGATGGAGGTTGCTCAGACGCACTCACACATCATTTTAATAGAGCCTTATTTCATGAGCGTGTGTGTGTGTGTGTGTGTGTGTGTGTGTGTGTGTGTGTGTGTGTGTGTGTGTGTACGTCATGACTTTATGAAGATGCATTAGTTAGTGTGTGTGTGTGTGTGTGTGTGTGTGTGTGTGTGTGTGTGTGTGTACGTCATGATTTATTAATTTATGAAAGCCATTTATTTTCTAGAAGGGTAGGCACTATAAGCTTCGGCTTCAGCCTACACCTTTTTGGTCTGTTTCTTTTGCAAAACAAAATGTATTGATTTGATTGATTTGTTATAATGACCAAAACAAATACACTCATAAACTCATGACTTTATGAAGATGCATTAGTTAGTGTGTGTGCGCGCGTGTGTGCGCGCACGCGTGCGTGATTGGAGTTGGAATGATGCTTGACTATACAATCCAGATCATCACGAGGAAGCAATCCGATTGGTTG
The DNA here is from genome assembly GCF_963924005.1 of Protomyctophum bolini. Classification (NCBI taxonomy): domain Eukaryota; kingdom Metazoa; phylum Chordata; class Actinopteri; order Myctophiformes; family Myctophidae; genus Protomyctophum; species Protomyctophum bolini. The sequence continues at coordinate 47,660,615 of NC_137867.1, read as the reverse complement.
AAAGAGCTTTTCTAGCCGTGCTTAAACCACGATATTGGAACGCCTAATCAAAACGAAGAAATCAGCTGCTCTGTTCTCCCAGAGCTCGGTGGCTATAGGGTAGCGAGTTTCTGGGGATATTTGTGGTCGTTTGTAGCGGCTTCATCCGTCAATAAAAGATTTAGGGAATATCTCAGTTTTTAAGGGTATAACTGTTGTATAATTCGCGCTGGTATTGTGACAAAGAGTCGATCTATAAGCTCTATAAACGACACGTTGTCAGCTTGTAGATCTGGTATTTTTCGGATTAAGGCTTGCGGTTAAAATGGTAAATTATTTTAAATCACTGTCGTAACTTTACGTCATGACTTCACCAAGATGTACTAGTTAGTGTGTGCGTGTGTGTGTGTGTGTGTGTGCGTGTGTTTGCGTGTGCGTAACTTACCCCCGTGCTGACTAACGACAGCATAATTCTTTCGTTGAGCGCTAGAGTCTCTCCCTGCTTCATTTTTATTCTCTTCTTATCCAAACACTTCATGGCATACCTGACACACACACACACACACACACACGCACACACACGCACACACGCACACACGCACACACGAGATCAGAAAACAGACCACTACTGTAAAGACTCCCCTGCAGAGACGGCCAACAGGAGGTCAACATTAGATGTATAATTTATCTTATCAGCAGTTTATTTGCACTGTCTGGGCGAGGGGGAGAGAGAGAGAGAGAGAGAGACAGAGAGAGAGAGAGAGACAGTATAGGCCATGTTTTATTTCATGCACCACCTGCTTTATTTTTTATTTTATATTATTTTTTTCATTTTTTTTCATTGATATTATGTTGTTATGTTGTTGTTTGTAATATATGTGATTGTGCTTTGGCAACACTTATAAAACGTCATGCCAATAAAGCCTGTTGAATTGAATTGAATTGAGAGAGAGAGAGAGATGTGTAACACATCACCTCTACCAGCAGCCATCACTATAAAACCCCTACCCTGAACAGGGTCCAGTACTTACATCTTGCCCGTGTCGGCCTTCCTACAGCCGTAGACCTCCCCGAACCCGCCCCTTCCGATGATTCGATGCACGCTGAAGTCATTCATGGTCAACTGCACAGAGAGAGAGAGAGAGAGAGAGAAGAGAATAACCTATTCTGACCTGAGATCAGATTAATTCATGGTCAACTGCCTTAGTATCCTAAATTGTGATTGGCCTACTACTCACATGGATGTTCAGTATTCTAAGCTGTGATTGGCCTACTACTCACATGGATGTTCAGTATTCTAAGCTGTGATTGGCCTACTACTCACATGGATGTTCAGTATTCTAAGCTGTGATTGGCCTACTACTCACATGGATGTTCAGTATTCTAAGCTGTGATTGGTCTACTACTCACATGGATGTTCAGCTCCACATCCTAACATCCTAAGCTGTGATTGGTCTACTACTCACATGGATGTTCAGCTCCACATTCTTCCACTGGCAAAAGCGAGTGAATTTGTCACTGAGGGAGAAAGAGAAAACAAGGATCATTAAAACGTTGTTTTGCTAATAATAATAATAATGTGATCCAGTACGGAGCTTTGTTTTTTCTAAATAAAAATGCTAAATAAATAGCGTCAATGCTATAGTGAGCTAAAATGAAGCCATCCTTGCTCTATAGAAAGCGCCAATGTTTCCATCTAAACCACCGGATAATCGGCAAAGACCTCCGTCCGAACACCGCAGCATTTTGTCCAAACCATGGAGAGCTCCGTAGATTAGGAGTTATTCAGCTTTTTAGTCAGCCTGTATAATGGTCGGTAATAAAACGTAGCGGCTTAATAGTCCGGAAATTACGGTAGTCTTGGATTGTTTTCACAGCACAATGTGCGTCAATGAGGAGACTAGTTTGGGATTATTCATTTCCGAAGTCCTGATTCACTGGTTCACGGAAGTAATTTCTCTACAGAGAATAACTTGGGACATGGGCTCGTCTTAAAATCCTCTCATTCTGGTCCAAAAATAAACAAGTTGTCTCTGCGAAATTGTCGGGAGGTGTCTCTGTTATCGTTTACGACCGTCAGTATACCGTCATATTTGATACAGTCCGTTTCTATAGCGAAAATCTAACTAATTCAGTAAGCAGTAACAATAGCGTTTTCTCTCAGTCAGTTGATTCTTCATATCCATAATATGAGTGAAGCGGCCGGGGTGACATGTTTATTTTTCAAACACAGTTCTTATATGAGGCGATCTAAAATTCCCCCCCATGGGGATTACAATGCAAATAATATCAGGCATGATATCAGGCAACTAAACAACCCAAACCTCTACCAAAGTGTCCTTGTGCTAAATTAACGCATTTAGGCCTGACCTCGAAATGAAAAAAAACTTCTAAATTCTGACAGTTTTCTGACATGTTTCTGTATTAGTGGTGCTCAATTTTTCAAAAAATAGCAGATCTACAAGCTCATAGCGCGCCACTCGGTGGCGCGCTATGAGCTTGTAGATCTCCTATTTTTCAATAGCTAAATTATAACATGATGTTTAAAACACAAAACGGGGTTCCCGTCCAAAATGCGTTAAGACATCGTGCTTGATTACAACATTAATTAATGAAGACACTGTGAGCTCAGTTACAACATTAATTAATTAGGACGTTGTGCTTAATTAAGACTCAGGGCTCACCTCTCTATGAACTTGTGGAAGATGAGTCCTCGCAGGCTGTCACAGATCTCCACAATGTATGGCTGCAGAGGAGACACACACACACACACACACACACACACAACAAAGGTGTTTATTTGATTTATTCTCGAGATAGAGGTTTACCCTCATTTGCAGTGTCGTCGAGATACGACATAATACAACATATTCAAAGCAATAAGCAAAAACAAAACAGATTAAAAAGAACAGCAGCATTTCTTCATCCGTGATATAATACATGTTTAATCCATTTAGACCTAAAATAGATTAGATAGTTTTTTTTCTTCTGATAAACCCTATGTGTCTATGTCAGTGGTGCTCAAACTATTTCATTTCAAGGACCCCCCACAGAAGCAAAGATTTGAGTTAAAATGTTCTCTCTGTAACAATATATATATTCAAAGATTTGCGCCACATTTTCACGATTTTTTTCAAAAATAGCAGACCTTCAAGTTCATAGCGCGGCACTCGGTGCCGCGCTATGAACTTGTAGATCTGCTATTTGTCAATAGCTAAAGTATAACATCATGCTTTAAAACACTGCAAAGTCTGCAAACAAACCTACCGGGATGACAGTGGGCTCAGTGACAACCATTATTTGTGACCAAATTTAACTGAGGGACTGCCATTGGATTTTTTTTTTTGTCATTTTTTTTTGTCATATGAAAGCAGGGAATCATAGCTTCAAATTGACATATTGGTTGTTCAGTTTGACCCACCAGTTTAGGAGATATGGCTTATAGAGTATAATGTCTTGCAGAGAAACAGCGAGTTGAGAAAAGAGGCTTGAAAGGTTAACTTCTGTGGTCTCTAACATTACACCTATAGCTACATGTTTAAGCATTTATTTCATATTTACATGTCTTCTGTGGTCTCTAACATTACACCTATAGCTACATGTTTAAGCATTTATTTCATATTTACATGTCTTCTGTGGACTCTAACATTACACCATAGCTACATGTTTAAGCATTTATTTCATATTTACATGTCTTCTGTGGTCTCTAACATTACACCTATAGCTACATGTTTAAGCATTTATTTCATATTTACATGTCTTCTGTGGACTCTAACATTACACCATAGCTACATGTTTAAGCATTTATTTCATATTTACATGTCTTCTGTGGTCTCTAACATTACACCTATAGCTACATGTTTAAGCATTTATTTCATATTTACATGTCTTCTGTGGACTCTAACATTACACCTATAGCTACATGTTTAAGCATTTATTTCATATTTACATGTCTTCTGTGGTCTCTAACATTACACCTATAGCTACATGTTTAAGCATTTATTTCATATTTACATGTCAATTTCAGCTCTGACACTTATTTCAGACATGCTCTAGTATGTGACAAGTCTGCCTGTGCTATTAACTCATTTTGAAAAAGAAAAAAAGAAAGTTTTTCTCCTCAGGTGAAAAGCTGGAATTTGCGCGATGGCAGTCTCTCAGTCAAATCTGGTCACATTTGGTTTGCGGGCGTTCATTTTGAAGTGCCTCACACAAGTGTGAAGGCAAGTGAAAAAATAAGCCCCGATCTATAAGCTCACAGTGTGATACAGCGTGCCAAAGCTGTGAGCTTGTAGATCTTCAGTATTAGAGGACGGGGGGGGGGGGTTTACCTGGAAGAGAGTCGGAGGCACCAGTTTCTTCGCCAGGTGGGTCTGGACGTGGTCCACGGCCTTTTTGGAGAACGGCTACGACACACGGGAGACAAGAAGAACAATGGTCAAGAGCATGTGGCTTTTTTCTTTTCTTATATTTTTTATCCCACGATTTTGTAACCCATTTTTCACCCCTGTGTCAATCATCTAATGTGATCCTGGGCTCTACACACCCTCCACCAACCTAGTCCCCATATATGGGGTTACAAGGGGAGAGCAACCTAGTCCCCATATATGGGGGACAAGGGGAGAGCAACGGACTTGAACTCATGCTTCCTTCATGATTGTCCAAGTTGCTCCTTTACACCTGACAGGGGGGAGTTTCCCTGGTTGGACGTAGCGCGTGTGGAAGGAACACGTTATTCCAACCAGTTCCTTTCCCCTCCATCAGGCGCCCCGGCTGGCCAGGGGGAGGCAGATTAGAGACCAGGATTACTGCATGTTTTTTGTGGTGAAGTGGTCCTTTAAATTCCGATGTCCTCGTAGTAGTAGTAGTAGTAGTAATACAAACCTGCTGTGCTTTCAGACAGGGACCAACAAGCCTCATCAAATATTAAACAGTTTAAGTGCCATACTGCCGGAATCCACAAGATGGGGCCGCTGCCCATGCCAGACGTAGTTAAAAAAAAAAGTCCCCCAAATGACCCTATAGATGTTTTGGTTAGTTTGAACCCGGTAGTGAAAGTGGGCCATTTCATTAATACTGACCTGGGATCAGTTTTGCCCCGCGACTGCTTTCTATATCATAACAAAGTCAATCTAAGCTCAAATCAAGCACGGAATATTGCTTTTTTTTTTGTTGCAGATTATGAGCCATAATGCATATACTGTAGATACGGCTTGTGCGCGTGCACAATGGCGTGCACGCGGGATTTTTGGGCGTTTTTACGTTAAAATCGTTCCGTGCTAGATGAAATAAATAAATAAATGCTAACGTGTACAACAATGTGCAAAACACAGCAGCAAGATTCGTGAGTTGCTGTGATAGGAGAAGGATATCAAATGGAACACAACCACCCTAAAGACTAGTAATCATTGTGTATATTCCTGCACTATACCTGCATTGAGTGACCTTGGTACATAGAAGTTGATCTATTGAAGATTCTGACCTTCAAAGTATACATAATCTTTGTTTTGATTGTATTGCTGTATTGTTGTATTGTTCTTTCTGCTTTGGCAACGTAAACGTATGTTTTCTCATGCCAATAAAGCCCTTTGAATTGAATTGAATTGAATTGAATTGAGTCCCAGGATGTGGGGATGGTCTTTTAGAATGAGTCCCAGGGACATCGTATGGGACTCACGTGCGAACAGGACAGCAGCTCCTTCATGATGTACCCGTCGTAGATCTGTCGACTGCGGCTCTGCCGCTCCTCTTCCGAGTCCAGCTTCTCGTAGTCTTTAATCTGGAACGGATCAACACGTTTAGTCTTTAATCTGGAACGGATCAACACGTTTAGTCTTTAATCTGGAACGGATCAATACGTTTAGTCTGGAACGGATCAACATGTTTAGTCTTTAAAATCTGGAACGGATTAACACGTTTAGTCTTTAATCTGGAACGGATCAACACGTTTAGTCTTTAAAATCTGGAACGGATCAACACGTTTAGTCTTTAATCTGGAACGGATCAACACGTTTAGTCATTAATCTGGAACGGATCAACACGTTTAGTCTTTAATCTGGAACGGATCAACACGTTTAGTCTTTAATCTGGAACGGATCAACACGTTTAATCTGGAACGGATCAACACGTTTAGTCTTTAAAATCTGGAACGGATCAACATGTTTAGTCTTTAATCTGGAACGGATCAACACGTTTAGTCTTTAATCTGGAACGGATCAACACGTTTAGTCTTTAATCTGGAACGGATCAACACGTTTAGTCTTTAAAATCTGGAACGGATCAACACGTTTAGTCTTTAAAATCTGGAACGGATCAACACGTTTAGTCTTTAAAATCTGGAACGGATCAACACGTTTAGTCTTTAATCTGGAACGGATCAACACGTTTAGTCATTAATCTGGAACGGATCAACACGTTTAGTCTGGAACGGATCAACACGTTTAGTCTTTAATCTGGAACGGATCAACACGTTTAGTCTTTAATCTGGAACGGATCAACACGTTTAGTCTTTAATCTGGAACGGATCAACATGTTTAGTCTTTAATCTGGAACGGATCAACACGTTTAGTCTTTAAAATCTGGAACGGATCAACACGTTTAGTCTTTAATCTGGAACGGATCAACACGTTTAGTCTTTAATCTGGAACGGATCAACACGTTTAGTCATTAATCTGGAACGGATCAACACGTTTAGTCTTTAAAATCTGGAACGGATCAACATGTTTAGTCTTTAAAATCTGGAACGGATCAACACGTTTAGTCTTTAAAATCTGGAACGGATCAACACGTTTAGTCTTTAATCTGGAACGGATCAACACGTTTAGTCTTTAAAATCTGGAACGGATCAACACGTTTAGTCTTTAAAATCTGGAACGGATCAACACGTTTAGTCTTTAAAATCTGGAACGGATCAACATGTTTAGTCTTTAAAATCTGGAACGGATCAACATGTTTAGTCTTTAAAATCTGGAACGGATCAACACGTTTAGTCTTTAATCTGGAACGGATCAACACGTTTAGTCTTTAAAATCTGGAACGGATCAACATGTTTAGTCTTTAAAATCTGGAACGGATCAACATGTTTAGTCTTTAAAATCTGGAACGGATCAACACGTTTAGTCTTTAATCTGGAACGGATCAACACGTTTAGTCTTTAAAATCTGGAACGGATCAACACGTTTAGTCTTTAATCTGGAACGGATCAACACGTTTAGTCTTTAAAATCTGGAACGGATCAACACGTTTAGTCTTTAATCTGGAACGGATCAACACGTTTAGTCTTTAAAATCTGGAACGGATCAACACGTTTAGTCTTTAAAATCTGGAACGGATCAACACGTTTAGTCTTTAAAATCTGGAACGGATCAACACGTTTAGTCTTTAATCTGGAACGGATCAACATGTTTAGTCTTTAATCTGGAACGGATCAACACACGTTTAGTCTTTAAAATCTGGAACGGATCAACATGTTTAGTCTTTAAAATCTGGAACGGATCAACACGTTTAGTCTTTAATCTGGAACGGATCAACACGTTTAGTCTTTAATCTGGAACGGATCAACATGTTTAGTCTTTAAAATCTGGAACGGATCAACATGTTTAGTCTTTCATCTGGAACGGATCAACACGTTTAGTCTTTAATCTGGAACGGATCAACACGTTTAGTCTTTAATCTGGAACGGATCAACATGTTTAGTCTTTAATCTGGAACGGATCAACACGTTTAGTCTTTAAAATCTGGAACGGATCAACACGTTTAGTCTTTAATCTGGAACGGATCAACACGTTTAGTCTTTAATCTGGAACGGATCAACACGTTTAGTCTTTAAAACCTGGAACGGATCAACACGTTTAGTCTTTAAAACCTGGAACGGATCAACACGTTTAGTCTTTAATCTGGAACGGATCAACACGTTTAGTCTTTAAAATCTGGAACGGATCAACACGTTTAGTCTTTAAAACCTGGAACGGATCAACACGTTTAGTCTTTAATCTGGAACGGATCAACACGTTTAGTCTTTAAAATCTGGAACGGATCAACACGTTTAGTCTTTAATCTGGAACGGATCAACACGTTTAGTCTTTAATCTGGAACGGATCAACACGTTTAGTCTTTAAAATCTGGAACGGATCAACATGTTTAGTCTTTAAAATCTGGAACGGATCAACACGTTTAGTCTTTAATCTGGAACGGATCAACATGTTTAGTCTTTAAAATCTGGAACGGATCAACACGTTTAGTCTTTAATCTGGAACGGATCGACACGTTTAGTCTTTAATCTGGAACGGATCAACACGTTTAGTCTTTAATCTGGAACGGATCAACACGTTTAGTCTTTAAAATCTGGAACGGATCAACACGTTTAGTCTTTAATCTGGAACGGATCAACACGTTTAATCTTTAATCTGGAACGGATCAACACGTTTAGTCTTTAATCTGGAACGGATCAACACGTTTAGTCTTTAATCTGGAACGGATCAACACGTTTAGTCTTTAATCTGGAACGGATCAACACGTTTAGTCTTTAATCTGGAACGGATCAACACGTTTAGTCTTTAATCTGGAACGGATCAACACGTTTAGTCTTTAATCTGGAACGGATCAACACGTTTAGTCTTTAATCTGGAACGGATCAACACGTTTAGTCTTTAATCTGGAACGGATCAACACGTTTAGTCTTTAATCTGGAACGGATCAACACGTTTAGTCTTTAATCTGGAACGGATCAAACACGTTTAGTCTTTAATCTGGAACGGATCAACACGTTTAGTCTTTAATCTGGAACGGATCAACACGTTTAGTCTTTAATCTGGAACGGATCAACACGTTTAGTCTTTAAAATCTGGAACGGATCAACACGTTTAGTCTTTAATCTGGAACGGATCAAACACGTTTAGTCTTTAATCTGGAACGGATCAACACGTTTAGTCATTAATCTGGAACGGATCAACATGTTTAGTCTTTAATCTGGAACGGATCAACACGTTTAGTCATTAATCTGGAACGGATCAACACGTTTAGTCTTTAAAATCTGGAACGGATCAACACGTTTAGTCTTTAAAATCTGGAACGGATCAACACGTTTAGTCTTTAATCTGGAACGGATCAACACGTTTAGTCTTTAATCTGGAACGGATCAACACGTTTAGTCTTTAATCTGGAACGGATCAACACGTTTAGTCTTTAAAATCTGGAACGGATCAACACGTTTAGTCTTTAATCTGGAACGGATCAACACGTTTAGTCTTTAATCTGGAACGGATCAAACACGTTTAGTCTTTAAAATCTGGAACGGATCAACACGTTTAGTCTTTAATCTGGAACGGATCAACACGTTTAGTCTTTAATCTGGAACGGATCAAACACGTTTAGTCTTTAATCTGGAACGGATCAAACACGTTTAGTCTTTAATCTGGAACGGATCAACACGTTTAGTCTTTAATCTGGAACGGATCAACACGTTTAGTCTTTAATCTGGAACGGATCAACACGTTTAGTCTTTAATCTGGAACGGATCAACACGTTTAGTCTTTAATCTGGAACGGATCAACATGTTTAGTCTTTAAAATCTGGAACGGATCAACACGTTTAGTCTTTAAAATCTGGAACGGATCAACACGTTTAGTCTTTAATCTGGAACGGATCAACACGTTTAGTCTTTAAAATCTGGAACGGATCAACACGTTTAGTCTTTAAAATCTGGAACGGATCAACACGTTTAGTCTTTAAAATCTGGAACGGATCAACACGTTTAGTCTTTAAAATCTGGAACGGATCAACACGTTTAGTCTTTAAAATCTGGAACGGATCAATACGTTTAATCTGGAACGGATCAACACGTTTAGTCTGTAATCTGGAACGGATCAACACGTTTAGTCTGTAATCTGGAACGGATCAACACGTTTAGTCTTTAATCTGGAACGGATCAACACACGTTTAGTCTTTAATCTGGAACGGATCAACACGTTTAGTCTTTAATCTGGAACTATCATCACATCCAGGTCAGATTAGCAGCACGCTGTGGTATGACAACAAAGAGACCAGCGTGATCTCAGACGGTTC
>NC_137867.1:47640574-47648074 GCF_963924005.1 Protomyctophum bolini | reverse complement strand
CCGGCTGACAGTTAAAACGGGTTGCTATGACAACGTATATCATTAAGGTTCCCAAGTTGCCTCCTCAACCTGCTCCCCTCTGGGAGACGGTTGCGGCTGCATGCTGAAGGCTACAGAAGTCCGCCACAGAATGAGCTTTTTCCCCTCAGCCACCAGGCTGCTAAATGACTCTGGTCATAAACTCTGCACTTTATATTCATACTTCCTGCATGGTGTTGTATTTGTGTTGTTGTTGTTTTTTTCGTTATATGAAGTGAAAAAAAGGAATAAGAAATGCACACATGTCAAAATAATGTCAAAGCAAATTCCTATGTGTGTTTTACACAATGGCAAATAAAGGTACTGTCCATACTTGGACACTTAGTCATTGGTTGGACATGGGTTAAGGTTAGGTGTGCTGCCCCGTGGGAGGTTAGGGTTAGGGTGAGGGTTTGAGATAGGTTGTAGTTATCAAGTTTCAAGTTTATTGGTCATTTAAAGTACACACACCTTATACAATGTATTCAGGGTTTGCTAGTTGTAGCAGGACTAATGACTAGTCTAATCCAAAAACTGTCTAAACGAAGTACTGCACCCGACAACTGAGGCAGTGAGGCTGCAGTTTCCAACTGAGGGCGGCGGTGGCTCAGGGGTAGAGTGGCCTTGATGGTAACCGTACGTTAAGGTTGCCAGTTCGAAACCCTGTGGGCTCCCCCAGAGTTACTGTCGAAGTGTCCTTGAGCAAGACACTGAACCCCTAATTGCTCCCGATGTGCTAGTTAGTTGGTGCCTTGCATGGTTTCTGCTGCCATCGGTGTGTGTGAATGAATGGGTGAATGTAATGCACAATCTATGTAAAGCGCCTTGGATAAAAGGCGCTATATAAATGCACCATTTACCGTTTAACTGCAACAGGGAGTTTGTTCCACAGTCTGGGAGTCCGAAGGGAGAAGAGTCTGGGATGCGTGTGGACTGTGGAACAAGTCGAGACGCACGCTACGCACGCACAGACGCACACAGCCACGCACACACGCTGTGACACGCACAGACGCACAGACGCACGCAGCCACGCACGCACTACAATTTTCACCCTCTCTCAGGCATTTGTTCTCCCGTTGTGAACTTTGAGCCGCGTGGAGGCTATACTCAGCCGCGTGGAGGCTATACTTAGCTGCATGCCAGTGTTGCAACTAATGGGCCAATCGAGCAGTTTTCACAACATGCCTTATTAACCCATTCTGGGCGGGAGTGCCTTTGGGGTGTTTTAAAGCGTTAGGTTATATATATATATATATATATATATATATATATATATATATAATGTTTATAGCTATTGAAAAATGTGCAGATCGACAAGCTCGTAGCGAGCTTATAGATCTGCTATTTTTGAAAAATCGTGAAAATGTGGCACAAATCTTTTAATATATGTTCTTTCACAGCGAACGTTTTTAACTCAAATCTTTGCTTCTGGAGGAGGAGAGGGTCCCTGGAACTACATATTTTCAGATGGGGGGGGGGGGGGGGGTCGGCGGGCAAATTGCATATATTTTTTGAAGGTCCTCGACATGAAAATGTTTGAGAACCACTGACGTAAAAACATCAGAAAACTTTTCAGAAAAAGGGAACCCCTTTTGGGTGTTAGCATTACGTTATGCTTTAGCCCTCCCTGAGCCCCTCCCTGGGCTAGCCCTCCCTGCATGGAGACACGTCGTGTCTCCATGCAGGGACACATCATGCTGACTGACAGATCAGATCAGTCATGGCGACAGTCTGAGCACTTTCAATCCATGCAACAGCAACAATATATAACAAAAAGTACAAAAGTGCTTCAAAACTAACAATTAGGGTGTAATTAAGAGATTCACAAAGGGCTGACAGGAGGGGGGGGAGGGGACGCGTTTTGACACGCACAGACTACCCAGAGTGACATCCAAAAGAGCCCCCTCAGTCAGCTGGTTTTGAAACTAGCTGACCTCTCACCTTCTGACATCACAAACCCCAGACAGCCTCAGTGCAGCTATGCACTATATCACTCAGAAAAGTAGACCCAACCAAATTATAACTAAAGAAAAAGATAAATACATCACATATTGGAACGAACTCACATAATCACAACACAAACTAGAAACATATTTGGCTCTAAACAGACAGTATACTGTGGCAGACTATACCTAACCACAGTAACTGACAAAAACCTGAGAAAGGCTTTGACAATGTACAGACTGAGTGATCATAGTCTGGCAATAGAGAAGGGCAGACAGACCTGGCTGCCCAGAGAGGAGAGGCTGTGCTGTCACTGTGATGACGGAGCTATAGAGACAGAGTTACACTTTTTAACACAATGTAAAAACTACACACTGTGATGACGGAGCTATAGAGACAGAGTTACACTTCTTAACACAATGTAAAAACTACACACTGTGATGACGGAGCTATAGAGACAGAGTTACACTTCTTAACACAATGTAAAAAACTACACACTGTGATGACGGAGCTACAGAGACAGAGTTACACTTCTTAACACAATGTAAAAAACTACACACTGTGATGACGGAGCTACAGAGACAGAGTTACACTTCTTAACACAATGTAAAAAACTACACACTGTGATGACGGAGCTATAGAGACAGAGTTGCTGACAGACATGATGCTTACACCAAAATGGGTTCCCGTTCAGAATGGGTTAACCCCTTCTAGACCACGAGGACGATTCTACAAATGTCTTCTGTTAAATCCCGACAGTTTTCTGAAATACCTCGTGTTTCTGCATCAGTGGTGCTCAATATTTCATGTCAAGGACCCCAAAAATGATATGAAATTGGCCACATCTGAAAATATGTTCAAAAGGGGTTCCCGTCCAGAATGGGTACGCCATGAGGACGGTTCTACAAATGTCTGGTATAAATCCTGACAGTTTTCAGAAAAACCCGTCGTTCTCAAACATTTACATGTCAAGGACATGAAAATGGACATTTTGCTGGGGACGACCTGCCGACCAAAACCGGCACATTGATTAGAAAGCAAAAAAAAGCTCCTCATTGCATTTTTAAACAGCTCTCAGAGGCACTCTTTTAGCCTGTATATTATAAACCAACCGGTTCCGTTTGATTTGACTATTTGAAGAATAAGATCCAGATCCAGATCTGTGGATTCCAGTCCGGGTTTTCTTCCTTATACAAGTAGCAAAATCAACAGGAAGCTTTTTTTTTTCCATTAAAAAAAAAAGAAAAAAAACAGTACTGTGTTTTTGGTGATGCTCTAGAAGTCTATTAATGTCTGGATCTATAAGTCTATTAATGTCTGGATCTATAAGTCTATTAATGTCTGGATCTATAAGTCTATTAATGTCTGGATCTATAAGTCTATTAATGTCTGGATCTATAAGTCTATTAATGTCTTGGATCTATAAGTCTATTAATGTCTGGATCTATAAGTCTATTAATGTCTTGGATCTAGAAGTCTATTAATGTCTGGATCTATAAGTCTATTATTGTCTTGGATCCGTTTTATTTGTGTTTGTTTACAGGCTAGAACTAGAAGAGTGACTTTGAGAGCTGGGGTCTAAGAGATAAGAGTTTTAATGTTTGGGAATTTTTTTTTTAACCCATTCTGGGGCGGGAACCCCTTTTGGTGTTATAAGCATTATGTTATACTTTAGCTATTGAAAAATAGCAGATCTACAACGCGGAAATCTTTGAATATAATATATATTCTTTCAGAGAGAAAGTTCTTTTTAGCTCAAATCAGGGAGGTCCCTGGAACAACATATTTTCAGATGGGGGGGTCGGCGGCATATTACATATCATATCTGGGGGTCCTTGACATGAAATATTGAGTAGTAACTGTCAGGATTTAGAAGATTGTTTTTTTTAAATTGACTTTTTTTTTTACATAAATCTTCTCTTCTCTTCTGGGGGTCCCTGGCAGGATCATGGCACAAACTATTTTCAGATGGGGGGGGGGGGGGGGGGGGGGGGTGAGGAAGTAACTGCTGGTGATTTAGAAGGAATTAGTGGAATGGGCCTGAATGGGTGAAGGGTTTAACCCATTCTGACCCGAGATCAGATTCTAAAAAGTGTCTTCTACACCCTGACAGTTTTCATTCTGACCTGAGATCAGGTCAGTCGCTCTTCGACTTAAAAATATATTTCAATAGCTAAAAAACATAACATAATGCTATAACACCAAAAGGGGCTCCCGCCCCAACAAAGTGGGTTAAAACACAAAAAGGAGTTTGAGCGAGACACCACTGCCCCCCAACGCGCCCCCACCTCCCCCTCACCGCCCCCACCTCCCCCCAACGTGCCCCCACCTCCCCCACTGCCCCCAACGCGCCCCCACCTCCCCCTCACCGCCCCCACCTCCCCCCAACGCGCCCCCACCTCCCCCACTGCCCCCAACGTGCCCCCACCTCCCCCACTGCCCCCCAACGTGCCCCCACCTCCCCCACTGCCCCCAATGCGCCCCCACCTCCCCCTCACCGCCCCCAACGTGCCCCCACCTCCCCTCACCGCCCCCACCTCCCCCCAACGCGCCCCCACCTCCCCCACTGCCCCCCAACGCGCCCCCACCTCCCCCACTGCCCCCAACGTGCCCCCACCTCCCCCACTGCCCCCCAACGTGCCCCCACCTCCCCCACTGCCCCCAATGCGCCCCCACCTCCCCCTCACCGCCCCCAACGTGCCCCCACCTCCCCCTCACCGCAACAACAAGCACAGTGAGTTGGGCATTAACTCTGACTGCTGTCCTAAAACAGCTGAGTAACCACAATGTGAGGCTGGGAGGGAGATCTCTCTCCCTCTCTCTCCCTCTCTCCGTCTCTCTCTCTCCCTCCCTCCCTCCCTCCCCCCTCCTCTCTCCCCTCCCTCTCCCTCACTCCTCCCTCTCTCTCCCTCCCCCTCTCTCTCCCCCTCTCTCTCCCTCCCCCTCCTCCCTCTCTCTCCCTCCCTCCCCCTCTCTCTCCCTCCCTCTCTCTCCCTCCCCCTCTCTCTCCCCCTCTCTCTCCCTCCCCCTCCCTCCCCCTCTCTCTCCCTCCCTCTCTCTCCCTCCCCCTCTCTCTCCCCCTCTCTCTCCCTCCCCCTCCCTCTCTCTCCACCCCCTCCCCCTCTCTCTCTCCCTCCCTCCCTCCCTCCCTCTCTCTCCCCCCTCTCTCTCCCCTCCCTCCCTCCCTCCCCCTCCACTGCAGCCCTGCTCACTTCAGCAAGTCCTGCGACTTCACTATAGACTAAAGGGCTCTGCATGGCGATGTCTCCCCCATAAGGGCACCATAGACGGTGCTATATACACTGTAGCTCGCCTTGCCTTTATTAACATGTCTAAAAATAAAAAATAAAAAGGTGGAGAGGTCGACTACAAGTTGCTACAGCAGTGGTTCGGTTCCCCGCACCTTTTTAACCGAGAGTCGAGACCCAAAAAAAAGATAAATGTGACGTTGTCTCCACAGTACACACAATCCAAGCACACTCCAACCCTCCATGCCGATCACAATATAAACAGAGAACAACATGTTTTCAGATGGGGGTCGGCGGACAATACATTATAATTTAATTGGGGTCCTTTACATGAAATAGTTGAGACTACCGATATATAAACATGGATACTGTCTGATTTAGAGCCCTTTTTTAATGTTTAATCAGCCTCAGTCCTGAATGGGTTAAGTATACAGGACGCAGGATGGTCTTTTAGAAATGAGTCCCAGGATGCAGGGATGATGGTCTTTTAGAAATGAGTCCCAGGATGCAGGGATGGTCTTTTAGAAATGAGTCCCAGGGACATTTCATGGAGTCCCACTTCAACGACGTAGGAGTCATATTTTGCCATTTTCTTGAAGACCAGACACAATGAGAGCTGAGATACTCTCTCCTCCACCCTTAGCCATCCCAGGCTATACTAAAGTGGGCAGAGGTAAGATGAGACCTGGGGTTCAATTTTAGTAGTAACCTCACAAGCTTGTTTTGGGGAGGGGGTCTGCAGCTTTGTTTTCAAAAAGTGTACATACATACATACAGTACGTAGAAGGCAACGGTTATAACCAAGCATCAAAACTTATATAACTTGATCTTCCCGGCAAAGAACTGTCAGAAGAACTTAAACAAATGACGGAGCGGATGTGGCCCTGGCCCTCTGCGTGTGTGTGTGTGTGTGTGTGGTGTGTGTGTGTGTGTGTGTGTGTGTGTGTGTGTGTGTGTGTGTGTGTGTTTACTTTAAGACTGGCTGGCTATACTGACCATGCTCCGTTCTGAGCGGGGGTTGCCAGGTTCCGTGAAGAGAACCAAAGGAACCAAAAGAGAACCAAAGCGACCAGATAATAATAATGTGAAAACAAGAACCCTCCAAAAAAAGAAGCTTCTCTATCTAGGCCAGCGCGTCTCTTAACGTTTACCCCCATCCAGCCTCACGACACCGATGAGCAGAGAATGTATGCTCACCGTTTCTACATCCTCATCCTATACACGCTCTCGTTTTGCTACATTCCAAAGTAGCTTATATTAAGCAGACATGGCGAGAGAGCGCTGTGAGCTCCATTCAACGTATGGACACACACACACACACACACACACACACACACACACACGTTAAGGTACAATCTTTAGGCAACTTTGACGATGGAGAGGGCCACTATAGTTCCACACTCACCTCAGAGGGCCACTGTAGTTCCACACTCACTCCAGAGGGGCCGCTATAGTTCCACACTCACTCAGAGAGCCACTATAGTTCCACACTCACTCCAGAGGGCCACTATAGTTCACACTCACTCCAGAGGGCCACTATAGTTCCACACTCACTCCAGAGGGCCACTGTAGTTCCACACTCACCAGAGGGCCGCTATAGTTCCACACTCACTCCAGAGAGCCACTATAGTTCCACACTCACTCCAGAGGGCCACTATAGTTCCACACTCACTCCAGAGGCAACTATAGTTCCACACTCACTCCAGAGGGCCACTATAGTTCCACACTCAAATCCAGAGGGCAACTATAGTTCCACACTCACTCCAGAGGGCAACTATAGTTCCACACTCACTCCAGAGACAGACACGTTTTGAGCTTGCAGATCAGCTAAAAAAAAAACATGAACCAGTCGTGAGAGAGATAGATAGAGAGATAGAGAGCCACACAGTTGAAGAATTGATAAACACAGCTGATGCAGGGAGCTGAGCCAGAAAGCTCTAGATGCGCGCGCGCGCACACACACACACACACACACACACACACACACCACACACACACGCCCCAGCAGAGTGAGGACACAATCGATACAGAGAGATAAAACCTGTCTGTCACTGCAGTTTGCACACAGTCAGCTGGTCCTTAGACGTCTTGTTTGGCTGGCGCACACACACACACACACACTCACACACACACACACACACACACACACACACACACACACACACACACACACACACACACACAGTAACCCGACACCCCCCCAACTATTCTGAGCAGATCTATAAGATCGCATATCAGCTACTTTCGGCAAAGAGATTTGGTGTAGAGGGAAATAAAGGAGGAGGAGCCC
>NC_137867.1:47515135-47640374 GCF_963924005.1 Protomyctophum bolini | reverse complement strand
CTATTATCACACAGGCTGGCTGGGATACCATGTCGGCTACAAAGCACTGCTTCTCTCTGCATGTTCGCAAGGCCCTTAATACAAAAAGACCTTAATACAACAAGGACAGAAGGAGAAGGATACTTTATTTACAAGTTCTCTCTCTCTCTCTCTATCTCTCTGCCCCTCTCTCTCTCTCTGTCTCCCCCTCTCCCTCTCCCTCTCTCTCTCTCTCTCTCTCTCTCTCCCTCTCTGCCCTCTCTCTCTCTCTCTCTCTCTCCTCCCTCCCTCTCTACCTCTCTCTCCCTCTCTCTCTCTCTTGGCATTCTTTCTCTCCATCTGTCAGACTCAGGAATGGATGACGGAGAGTTGTGCGTTGCTTAGCAACTAGCAGTTGCCACGGCAACCTGCCCAGAACTCTGTGTGTGTGTGTGTGTGTGTGTGTGTGTGTGTGTGTGTGTGTGTGTGTGTGTATGCGTGTGTGTGTGTGTGTTTCCTTTTTATCGTCAAACAGGGAGAGAAATGAAATTGATTAAAGGAAAAATCAAACAGGTGATGAGAGCAGAGGAGACGAGGTTTAAGGAGACGAATATGAGCAAGGCTGTCCACAGTTAATCAAAGCCATCAATTCAATAATCATGTTTTGATTTAACCCGTTCTGACCCGAGATCAGATTCTAAAAAATGTCTTCTACATCCCGACAGTTTTCTGAAAAAGCTATGTTTCTATGTCAGTCAGTCGTTCTTCGATTTTATTTCAAAAATAGCAGACCTACAAGCTCATAGCGCGCCACTCGGTGGCGCGCTATGAGCTTGTAGATCTGCTATTTTCATAGCTAAAGCATAACATAATGCTAACACCAAAAGGGGGTTCTCGCCCAAAATGGGTTAACTCAATAATCATGTTTTGATTTGAAAATAATCGCAACGTGTGTGTGTGTGTGTGTGTGTGTGTGTGTGTGTGTGTGTGTGTGTGTGTGTGTGCGTGTGTGTGTGTGTGTGTGTGTGTGCGTGTGTGTGTGTGTGAAATGAAAAAGCATCGTCATTTTGCTTGAGGTTTACGACACTCAGTGAAATTGTGCACTAAATTCTAAGCTTCTATAAACTCATTAGTCCGTATGGATTCCTCCAGCTCCGCCTCTTACAAGAACCCGACAATAGGGTACGTGCATGACCGGATTATTATTATTATTAATCGATTCATCGTTCTGTGTAATATAACAATATACATGATGGTACGTTATACCCTGAGGCTATAGCTCTGGTCCATAGCTCTAATGCCGTTTTATTTATGTTATAGTGGTGACTTCCTCTGGTCCATAGCTCTAATGCCTGTTTATTTATGTTATAGTGGTGACTTCCTCTGGTCCATAGCTCTAATGCTGTTTATTTATGTTATAGTGGTGACTTCCTCTGGTCCATAGCTCTAATGCTGTTTATTTATGTTATAGCGGTGACTTCCTCTGGTCCATAGCTCTAATGCCGTTTTATTTATGTTATAGCGGTGACTTCCGGGGCTGGCATTAAATGCAGACCAGCCTCTCGTCTTTATTAGCGTCATTAAAAAAAAAATATAAAGTTTTTGCTTCTCACCTAAACAGGGCTCAGAGTGCTTCCACTATAAGGAAAGTAGGCTTTCTATAAATGACAGAACCCGCCTTTGTTTTGGTGAGAAGCTAAAACGTTATTTTTTTATTTACGTTAAAGAGGAGAGGCTGGTCTGCATTCATGCGAGCCCCAGATGTCATCGTAGCTCTAAATGCAACGGCATTAGAGCTATGGACCAGAGCTACCATGAGGCCACACGCGCGCGCGCACACACACACACACACACACACACACACCACACACACACACACACGTTCTGTGTCTTGTCTGTGTTTAACCCATTCTGACCGGGAACCCATTTTGGTGTCAGCATCATGTTATGCTTTAGCTATTGAAAAATAGCAGATCTACAAGCTCATAGCGCGCCACCGAGTGGCGCGCTATGAGCTTGTAGGTCTGCTATTTTTGAAAAATCAAAGAACGACTGACATTTTTTAGAATCTGATCTCAGGTCAGAATGGGTTCATCAGACCAGTGTGTGTCCAGTGGAAACCTCGTATGAATCTGATCTCAGGTCAGAATGGGTTCATGGCCACATGGTTTGACCAAACAAACGGGTGCAGCCCCTTATGTGCAGAAGCAAAGATATGAGTAAAAAACGTTCGCTATGAAGAATATATATTCAAAGATTTGAGCCACATTTTTTTTTTAAAAGCAGGAACCTACAAGCTAAAAAATAGCAGATCTACAAGCTCGTAGCGCGCCACTCGGTGCTGCGCTACGAGCTTGTATAGGTCTGCTTTTTTCCGATATCTAAAGTATGACATAATGCCTTAAAACACCCAAAGGGGTTCCTCTTCCCGCCCAGAATGGGTTATTATCACACCTCGAGGGTCAACTGACCCGCCTTGGACCCTCCCTCCCCCCCCTCCCCCCCCCCCCGCCCGGTCTTCAGTTACTAGGCAACTAGGGAAGCTGAATGAAGGCTGCTGCACATCACTGAGGAATACAGGGGGAGAGAGACCATGCTCCTCAGTGGAGAGAGAGAGAGAGAGAGAGAGAGAGAGACACACACAGACAGAGAGAGAGAGAGAGAGAGAGAGAGAGAGAGAGAGAGAGAGAGAGAGAGAGAGGAGAGAGAGAGAGAGAGAGAGAGAGACACACACAGGGGGAGAGAGAGAGAGAGAGAGAGAGAGAGAGAGAGAGAGAGAGAGAGAGAGAGAGAGAGAGAGAGAGACACAGACAGAGAGAGAGACAGAGAGAGAGAGAGAGACAGAGAGAGAGAGAGAGAGAGAGAGCGACACACAGACAGAGAGAGCGAGAGAGAGAGAGAGAGAGAGAGAGAGAGAGAGAGACACCAGCCTCAACGCTGAATACAGAGGGCGAGAGACATACAACATAGCCTCTGGTTGAACTCATTGATCCAAAACACTTGTTTCTTATTCTTAACCCATTAAGGCCCGACGTAGACATCTTAACAATGACTTCTAAATCATTTCAATACATTATCTGAAAAACCTCATGTTTCTATAACAGTGTTTCTCAATATTTCATGTCAAGGACCCCAAATATTATCTGTAATTGGCCCCCGACCCCCCCCCATCTGAAAATATGTTGTTCCAGGGACCCCCCCCCCCCCCTCCAGAAGCAAAGATATGAGTTAAAATACTGCACCAATGTTTCCACGATGAAAAGCAGCAAAGCAATCACGCCATATCAAACAAAACAGCTGAGCTCAAGTACAATTAAGGTACAATTTCGGGGGGGTTTTTAACACCTTAAAATAAATGTAGTCGTCGGGCTCACAAAGAGAGAAAATATCCACAGGTCTGTCAAGAAAACTTGTATTAACCCAGACGGTTACGCCACCGTCTGGGCACCCGACTGGTAATCCAGTCGCAGTGTGCCGCGGGTTCGACTCCCGAGCCCGACACGGCCTTTACTGCATGTCTCCCCCCCCATCTCTCTCCCGTTTCCTGTCAGTCTGCTGTCTGTCCCTTCAACAAACCAATAAAAAGGCGTAAGGTTGATGTGGTCTCTAGCCTGCCATGCGGTCTACATCCAGTCTATGAGGTTGATGTGGTCTCTAGCCTGCCATGCGGTCTACAGCCAGTCTATGAGGTTGATGTGGTCTCTAGCCTGCCATGCGGTCTACAGCCAGTCTATCAGGTTGATGTGGTCTACATCCAGTCTATCAGGTTGATGTGGTCTCTGGCCTGCCATGCGGTCTACGGCCAGTCCATGAGGTTTTGGAGCTGGACCGGGTGATCTGGACCGTCCGTACACGACTCCATGAAGCCAGACGGTTGTGCTCACAGCTCACAGTTCACTATAACGTGCCGTTAGCGTGTGTAAACAATGTGCTTACATAACCTTCACAGTGAGACGCCATTGAAGCGTGCGTGTGCACACATGTTCCCCTCTCACATGGGAAGCCTAGCAGAAGAGAAGAAGGGCCGCAGCCCATGGGGGCAGTCAGACAGATATTTTGTTTACAGTCTATGCCGCCACCTTCCTACGTAGACTATAGATTGGTCAAAACAAAATAACTGGTCATTGAAACAACAACCCACACTGGACTTAACCCACTCCTCATTAATGGTAAAACAATAGAACAGGTAGACAGCTTCACATATCTTGGACTCACACTGGACAATAGACTGAGGTTTGATCAACACGTTACATCTATCCAGTCACGCTTTCAGCAAAGACTCCATGTAATCCGCAAACTAAGAGCATTATTCAACCTGTTCTGTTGTACTGTTCTGCATGTTTCTACACCATACTGTCCATGCCTAACAGGAACAAACTTTTCAGTATCACCCGTATTGCTTCCAAAATCATCGGACTTCCTACACCCACACTTTCTGATTTGAACAATAACGCCGTCACACGACTAGCACTCTCGATATCAAATGACACTGACCATCCTCTGTATCGTTTCTTTAACCTCATGCCATCTGGACAAAGATACAGAACCTTGCCGTGGAAAAAGGTCCGTTTTAGTAGGAGTTTTGTCCCCTCAGCCATCGCGGCAATAAAGATTATTATTTATTAATGCATTTCTGCCTATACTTCCGTCCCAGTGGGTTGTCTCCATTCCCAATAGATAGTTAGATAAGTTACATATAATGAGTTACCATCTACTTTAAGGCCTGCCTGCCTGCCAGCCTGCGGCTAAAACAATGGTGCTAATAAGTTGAAATGAGCAGCTGATTTCTAAATGCATTTTGTTCAACACAAAATACCGTGTTCAAAGTTCAGGAGACTTCAGGGGGGGAAAAAAAAGCAATTCTCCTGAACGCTGCCTTCCTTCTGGCATGGCATGGAAAGCAGAGGAGAGGAGAGGAGAGGAGAGGAGAGGAGAGGAGAGGAGAGGAGAGGAGAGGAGGGGAGGGGAGGGGAGGGGAGAGGAGGGGAGGGGAGGGGAGGGGAGGCATTTTGCATGTCTTTCACCATGTAGTAAATGCTGGAAAGGGCAGTTGTTTTATAGGGCAGGGGCTGAAGCCTTCCTTTGATGTCTAATGTGTGCACACGTCCCTGTGTGGGAAGTGTGTCACAACCCAAGGCTGACCTGTAAGCTACGCTACGGTACGGTACGGTGAGAGAGAGAGAGAGAGAGAGTACGGTACTGTACACTGTACCGTTTTTTACACAAACATGATGTAAAACCTCATGCAAATACACACACACACACACACACACACACACACACACACACAGCGCTGCATGGACCGCTGGCCATACCACTCTCACGCTGACAACCTTACATGCGAGTGAGAGCCCCAGAGCGTCACGGAACAACGACTGTGTGTTTGTACAACGGCAGCGGGTTCTCAGGCGGCTCTCTTTGGGGTGGAGCGGCGGTAAAGTGCCTGGGGGGAGGAGCGGGGGGCTTCGAACCCACCGTGGCTCAGGAGGTATAGAGCAGGTCGTCCAATGATCCATTATGGGTCAGCGGTTCGAATCCCGGCTCCTCCTCCTCCTCCCTTCTACATGTCGAAGTGTCCTTATTGGGCAAGACACTGACTGAACCCTTTGGATAAAGGCGCTACATAAATGCACCAATTACCATCAGGGTATAGAGCGTCGCAGTCCCTCCCCCTTTCAGAACAACGAACGGCCCAGGAAATGAAAACGCAATGCATTTCCCCATAGGCAGTTCTTATTTAATTTATTTAAAGACCTTTTAAGCGTCGTACGAAGCCAACTGTTGTCGTGTGTGTGTGTGTGTGTGTGTGTGTGTGTGTGTGGGGAGGAATTAATTAGCATAACGACCAGATTGGGGGAGAAAACGGGTTTTGCATCAGCAGCTAAAAGTGGTTCTCGAGCGCCAGCTATTTCTGTACATGTTAGAAAGCGTGTGCCTATTTATATAACATGTTAGAAAGCGTGTGCCTATTTATATAACATGTTAGAAAGCGTGTGCCTATTTATTTAACATGTTAGAAAGCGTGTGCCTATTTATATAACATGTTAGAAAGCGTGTGCCTATTTATATAACATGTTAGAAAGCGTGTGCCTATTTATATAACATGTTAGAAAGCGTGTGCCTATTTATATAACATGTTAGAAAGCGTGTGCCTATTTATATAACATGTTAGAAAGCGTGTGCCTATTTATTTAACATGTTAGAAAGCGTGTGCCTATTTATATAACATGTTAGAAAGCGTGTCCTATTTATTTAACATGTTAGAAAGCGTGTGCCTATTTATTTAACATGTTAGAAAGCAGGCTTTCTAGTCCTGAAAAGTTGCAACGCGAAAATGGAAGCCATATCGTTCTCACGATAAAGGAAATCTAAAATCTAATCTGCCTAATGATGATGTCACTCAAATCTTTGCTTCTGGGGGGTCCCTGGAACGACATATTTCCAGATGGGGGTCCGCAGCCAAATAAAGATGATTCTGAGGGTCCTTGACATGAAATAGTTTGAAAACAACCGACATAGAAAGTAAAACATAGGGTTTTCACAAAACTGTCATGATTTAGAAGCCTTTTTATTTATTTATTTAATCGTCCTCAGGCCTAAATGGGTTAGGGGGCAGAATCCGTGTGTATCTCCACACTGCTACTTTTATGTTTTCTGTAAATCAATAATAACCTAACTATAATAATAATAACTTTGTCACACAAGGCGTGCCATGCGAAAGTAGAACAAAAATAGCAGATACGCAACAACAAGCGCGCAACGTGAGATCTGCTATTGTGACCAAATAATAATAAGAATAATTACATTGAATACACAGTTTACACACCCTATGACCCTAATATCACATTTCCGAGGAAACCACCTTGGTGTGCAACGCAGCCAGCCGCGCGACTACTGGCCAATCACAGCAGGCCTTTCCTAAATGGTGCATTTATAAAGCGCCTTTATCCAAGGCGCTTTACATAGATTGTGCATCACATTCACCCATTCACACACACATTCATACACCTTTACATAGACTGTGCATTACATTCACCCATCCACACACACATTCATACACCGATGGCGGCGGAAACCATGCAAGGCACCAACCAGCACATCGGAAGCAATTAGGGGTTCAGTGTCTTTGCTCAAGGAACACTTCCGACACTATACCTCTGGGGGAGCCCACAGCAGGGTTCGAACTGGCAACCTTGCAGTTACCATCCGGGGCCACTCTACCCACTGAGCCACCGCCCAGCCCCTACAAGCAGAGGTCAGTCAGTCTGTCGCTCAAGAAGTCTTGAAAGTGAAAGCAAAAGAGCCCTTTTCTGTACTCCGCATCGACAGGGGAATGCAACAGATGGTACTTGGTTTATCTCCATCTCTCTCTCTCTCTCTCTCTCTCTCTCTCTCTTATTCTCTGAGGCTACAGTCACACATAAGAGACGCTCGCGTGTCTGTGTTTCCTCTGTGTAGCGGACGGACAGACGGACAGACAAACAGACAGACTGACAAACGGACAGGCGGACAGACAGACAGACAGACGGACGGACGGACGGACGGACAGCTCCAACTCATTCTCAAAGCCTCTTGGTTTGACGAGACAACCTCGTTTGACGAGGACGGGAACCCCTGTTGGTCTTTTTTTATTTATTTTTAATGAAAATGACTGACATTAGAAACATAGGGGTTTTTTTTTCAGAAAACTTTCATGATTTAGATAGAAGACATTTCTGTAGAATCGTCCTCAGGTCTAAATGGGTTAAGAAAAGCCCAGTTCTAGATGGAACCTCCAACACAGGGACAATGGGGAGGACTTGATTAACCCATTCTGACCTGAGATCAGATTCATACGAGGTTTCTACTGGACACACACTGGTCTGATGAACCCATTCTGACCTGAGATCAGATCAGATTCTAAAAATGTCAGTCGTTCTTCGATTTTTCAAAAATAGCAGACCTACAAGCTCGTAGCGCGCCACTCGGTGGCGCGCTACGAGCTTGTAGATCTGCTATTTTTCATTAGCTAAAGCATAACATGATGCTAACACCAAAACGGGTTCCCGGTCAGAATGGGTTAAGAAGCCCAGTTCTAGATGGAACCTCCAACACAGGGACAATGGGGAGGACTTGATTAAGCAGCCCAGTTCTAGATGGAACCTCCGACACAGGGACAATGGTTCTAGATGGAACCTCCAACACATGTAGGGACAATGGGGAGGACTTCATTAAGAAGCCCAGTTCTAGATGGAACCTCCACCACAGGGACAATGGGGAGGACTTGATTCAGGAAATACATTTCATGGAGAAACTGACAACACCGTCTGAGGCTACAGGAAGAAAACATGGAGGACAAAATAATGGTCCAAATGGACAATATTTAAGAGTACATGAGGGGGAGGGAGAAATGATAGCAAATGCCTAGAAAAATGTAAAATAACAAGCAACGTTTGAAACGCAATGTCGATGTCTTTTCATTTTCTTTCTTTTTTGTTCATTCATTTTGTGTATGTTTGTGGTGTTGTAGTTTGTACTGTATTTTCTGCCCAGTTCTAGGAGAATAGCTAATGAGGACACCAGCAGCTGCTAATGAGCAGATACATGATAGGCCTGTTTGGTATTTATTTAATGGCGTTTTCCTAGACGGGCTTGGAGCAAAGATACAGAACTTCACAGAATGCTTAGATTGTTGGAATCACAATTAAATTGTGCAACGGATGGTGTGAGAGAGCCTTTTTTTTCTCTATCCTTTTGCTGAATAAATAATAATATACAGACTGGAAAAAGGAACATGGGAGCTGAGGGACGGTAGAGAGATGTACGGTAGAGAAGAAGGATATTATTAACCCATTCTGACCTGAGATCAGATTCATACGAGGTTTCCACTGCGGACACAAACTGGTCTGATGAACCCATTCTGACCTGAGATCAGATTCTAAAAATGTCAGTCGCTCTTCTATTTTTCAAAAATAGCAGACCTACAAGTTCGTAGCGCGCCACTCGGTGGCGCGCTATGAGCTTGTAGGTCTGCTATTTTTCAATAGCTAAAGCATAACATGACGCTGACACCAAAACGGGTTCCCGAACAGAATGGGTTAAGGCTCATTAAAACAGAACTAGAACAGGGTACCGTTGGGCGGCGATCAGGTGTGATCAATTGGCTAATATAAAAGGGAGTGTTTGGTGTCGTTTTTGGGTAGCAACTCTTTATTTTAGTTTTAGTCATATAGTCTATAGTTTATTTTAGTTTTAGTCATAATTATAGTCTCGACTTGAATAAGGTTGAAAACCACTGCTGTATTAAGACAAGTAATCACAACTTATTGAATGGTGAATGCAGGAGGGAGAGAGAGAGAGAGAGAGAGAGAGAGAGAGAGAGAGAACCACTGAATGCAGGAGAGAGAGACAAGAGAGAGAGAGAGAGAGTACCACTGAATGCAGGAGAGAGAGTCAAGAGAGAGAGAGAGAGAGAGAGAGAGAGAGAGAGAATCACTGAATGCAGGAGGGAGAGACGAGAGAGAGAGAGAATCACTGAATGCAGGAGAGAGAGAGAGAGAGAGAACCACTGAATGCAGGAGGGAGAGAGAGAGAGAGAGAGAGAGAGAGAGAGAGAGAGAGAGAGAGAGCCACTGAATGCAGGAGAGAGAGAGAGAGAGAGAGAGAGAGAGAGAGAGAGAACCACTGAATGCAGGAGAGAGAGAGAGAGAGAGAGAGAGAGAGAGAGAGAGAGAGAGAGAGAGAGAGCCACTGAATGCAGGAGAGAGAGAGAGAGAGAGAGAGAGAGAGAGAGAGAGAACCACTGAATGCAGGAGAGAGAGAGAGAGAGAGAGAGAGAGAGAGAGAGAGAGAGAGAGTACCTCTGCAGTGAGGATTCTCTAAGGGAGGATGAGAGACCTAGAAGAAGAAGCGTTAACCCATTTAGACCAGGAGGAAATATCTTCTAACATCCTGACAGTGTTCTGAACAACGCCATGTTTCTGTTCTGTGTCAGTCGTTCTCCCCATGTTTCTGTCAGTCGTTCTCCCCATGTTTCTGTCAGTCGTTCTCCCCATGTTTCTGTCAGTCGTTCTCCCCATGTTTCTGTCAGTCGTTCTCCCCATGTTTCTGTCAGTCGTTCTCCCCATGTTTCTGTCAGTCGTTCTCCCCATGTTTCTGTCAGTCGTTCTCCCCATGTTTCTGTCAGTCGTTCTCCCCATGTTTTCTGTTTCGGTCAGTCGTTCTCCCCATGTTTCTGTCAGTCGTTCTCCCCATGTTTTCTGTCAGTCGTTCTCCCCATGTTTCTGTCAGTCGTTCTCCCCATGTTTCTGTCAGTCGTTCTCCCCATGTTTCTGTCAGTCGTTCTCAGACATGTTCATGTCAAGGACCCCCAAGATTATCTGTAATTGGACGCCGACCCCCATCTGAATATATGTTGTTCCAGGGACCACCCCCCCCAGAAGCAAAGATTTTAGTTCGCTCTGAAAGAATATATGTTCAAAGATTTGCGCAACATTTTCACGATTTTTCTAAAATAGCAAAATAGCGCGGCTATACGAGCTTGTAGATCTGCTATTTTTCCAATAGCTAAAGCATAACGTAATGCTATATATATAACACCAGAAGGGTGTTCCCGCCCAGAATGGGTTAAGTACTGTAACACACTGTTGGGAGGCCCGTGGGCTGCTCTGGTTCCCCAGGTAGTCCGTCTAGACGTCTGGGGTGTTGTGCCATAATTCGCTTATTTCCATCGCTCAAAATTAAAAGAAAATTGTGTATATATATATATACCCTCTCTTCATAATGTAAATAATATCCCCAAGCGGCAACACTTTACTACTTATTTCGATGGGAATAAGCTAATTAGTACAGGCATTATATGGGGAAAAAAGGGGTCAACCTCCAACTAATTGCAAAAAAACCAAACTCAGCTGATTTTGTATCTTACATTATGTCCTGAATAACATACAAAAAGTTGCCTGAAATTGTCTGAGGGGAAAGTGTTGAAAATGGCCTGTACAGTATGGCCACCATAGACATCCTATATAAGGCAAATCATTTCAAATTTTCCTTTAGCTTTAAGTAGCATGTGACATGTCAAACTAGGGTGTTTTCATGATGCTGAGTCCATTCCAAGCATTAGTTTTGCATAAAAACACTCCTTGGGCTAATAACGGCCATAGCCGTCATCACAAATGTGATGAGGTCAGCACATTTGGGCACAAGTGGCTATGGCCGTTATTGGCCCAAGGAGTGTTTTTATGCAAAACTAATGCTTGGAATGGACTCGGCATCATGAAAACACCCGGTATGTAGGAACTACTGCTATGTAGGAACTACTGCTATGTAGGAACTACTGCTATGTAGGAACTACTGCTATGTAGGAACTAGTGCTATGTAGGTGCTATGTAGGAACTACTGCTATGTAGGAACTACTGCTATGTAGGAACTACTGCTATGTAGGAACTAGTGCTATGTAGGAACTACTGCTATGTAGGAACTACTGCTATGTAGGAACTACTGCTATGTAGGAACTAGTGCTATGTAGGAACTACTGCTATGTAGGAACTACTGCTATGTAGGAACTACTGCTATGTAGGAACTAGTGCTATGTAGGAACTACTGCTATGTAGGAACTAGTGCTATGTAGGAACTAGTGCTATGTAGGAACTACTGCTATGTAGGAACTACTGCTATGTAGGTGCTATGTAGGAACTACTGCTATATAGGAACTACTGCTATGTAGGAACTACTGCTATGTAGGAACTACTGCTATGTAGGAACTACTGCTATGTAGGAACTAGTGCTATGTAGGAACTACTGCTATGTAGGAACTACTGCTATGTAGGAACTAGTGCTATGTAGGAACTAGTGCTATGTAGGAACTACTGCTGCTATGTATGTTCTGCCTGGCACCCACTTTGACTGAGTTTTCTTCCTAAAAAAAATGGCAAAAAAAAAAGTGCCCTTGAAAATAGCCGATCTACAAGCTCACAACGCGTCGCGATGCGACACGTTGTGAGCTTGTAGATCGGCCATTTTCAGCATGCAACTAATTGTAAAAATGAAGTCTAGTTTTTTTATTTGTTGACGAAATTGTCAGAAATATTTAGTCTTAGTTTTAGTCACCTTATAGCTTAGCTTAGTTTTCATTTACTTTTCGTCAGACTTAATAAAAAAAAAGGTAAAAGGTAGACATCGACGAACATTTTTCGTCGTAAGTTTTAGTCGACGAAATCAACACTGCAAAGCTAGTTAGTTAGTTGTTTAGTTAGTTGTTGATCTGCTGCTTTTAGCTGTTTTATTTTTATCTCATTTTGAATCCTGAAAAAGCAACACTTCTGGACATGTGGTTTCCACCTGACAGAGAGCATTTGTAGAAGCAGCCTCAGGTCTAAATGTGGTCTAAGTGCTTAACCCATTCTGACCTGAGATCAGATTCATACGAGGAGGTTTCCACTGGACACACACTGTGTCTGATTACCCCATTCTGACCTGAGATCAGATTCAAAAAAAAAAATGTCAGTCGTTCTTCGATTTTTTCTAAAATAGCAGACCTACAAGCTCGTAGCGCGCCACTCGGTGGCGCGCTACGAGCTTGTAGATCTGCTATTTTTCAATAGCTAAAGCATGACATGATGCCAACACCAAAATGGGTTCCCGTTCAGAATGGGTTAATGAAGTTAAATTCCACCATAAGAAAAAGGGATGAAAAAAGAAAAGTTAATCAGGGGGGAGGGGGGGGGGGAAGATAAATATAGCCCGCTCAGTGTGTCTAAACTTCTCGTTTGGCTCGTTTAACTTGGTATATTCCAGGTATAAACGACAAGAAAAGATCAGAGGTTTTTTTTAGGCTGCGTTCATATTTATTTTGCTCTCTTGGGCTTACAAGGGGGGGGAAAATCACACCTGTGTGAACTGAGTGGGTCACCCAGAAGAACTTCCAGACCCACAAGAACGCGCCCAGAGTGCCAGCCCCGGTTCCGGCAAGCCGCCCCTCGTCCGAAACGGTCGAGAAATGACAGAGTTACTGTGTGGGGGAATTAGCATTTAGCAGACACACCTCTCCCTCTCTCTCTCTCTGTAATTAGCAGGCAACAGTGCAACACTATCTCTCTCTCTCTCTCTCTCTCTCTCTCTCTCTGTTTCTAGCACAACAGCGCCACCTTTGCCCCTACTGGTACTCAAAACATAGGGACAGACAAGACATGCACATCCACCAAGCCGAACTTAGGCAGGGGGCCGATCGATACCTTTATATTTAGTCGACTAAAACTAGACTAGGGGCTCGTCCGTCTGGGATAACTTGTATGAATGAACATCCAATAGAGCACCGTCTGACGTCACTTTCAGTAGAGGGCGTCAGTCCCCAGGTTCATGTATTTGTTTAGTTGCATTGAAATCGCCATAGGAGGATTTTTAGATTGCTTCATATAACAACTGTGTTTGATAAATAAACATGTCACCCACGGCCGCTTCACTCATATGGATATGAAGAATCAACTGACTGAGAGAAAACGCTAATGTTACTGCTGCTGAATTAGTTAGATTTTCGCTAGAAGCAGACTGTATCATATATGAGTGACTGACTGTTGCAAACGATACAGAGACACCTCCCTGACAATAACGCAGAGACATCTTGTTTATTTTTGGACCACAACGCTTATAGTAGACGATATTA
Organism: Protomyctophum bolini; assembly: GCF_963924005.1. Lineage (NCBI taxonomy): Eukaryota > Metazoa > Chordata > Actinopteri > Myctophiformes > Myctophidae > Protomyctophum > Protomyctophum bolini. Next base: position 47,626,777 of record NC_137867.1, on the reverse strand, counting down.
AGATCACCCCATGTTATTCTCCATAGAGAAATTACTTCCGCAAACCAAGGGAATCGAAGGGATGAGCGAGTTACGTCAGGACTTCGGTGCTCTATGGGAGAGAGAGAGATGGAAACAAATCCATCAGCCCAGAGGCAGTGATGAAGACCAGGGGCCCTGGAACCTTCATCACTCTGACAGTGATGAAGAGGAGCCATGCTGCTCAATGTCAGCCCCTTTAGAGCTGAGCTCCATTCTACTAAATGTCTTCTAGATCATGACAGTTTTCTTTTTTTTCTTAATATATTTTTTATCCCACGATTTTGTAACCCATTTTTCACCCCTGTGTCAATCATCTACTGTGATCCTGGGCTCTACACACCCTCCGCCAACCTGGGGAGAGCAACGGACTTAACTCATGCTTCCTTCATGCCTGAGTGTCCAAGTTGCTCCTTTACAACCTGACAGGGGGGAGTTTCCCTGGTTGGACGTAGCACGTGTGGAAGGAACACGTTATTCCAACCAGTTCCTTTCCCCTCCATCAGGCGCCCCGGCTGGCCAGGGGGAGGCCGTTTAGAGACCAGGATTACTGCATGTTTTTGTGAGGGTACCTACCCTAGGGGACACGGAGAGAACATGAAAACTCCACACAGAAAGGCCCTTTCGCCGACCCCGCCTTCGGGTATGGGCACTGATGACGCGGAGGAGGAAACACGCCGCCAGCACCCACAGTGCCCCGAGCGGGAATCGAACCCAGGACCTTCTAGCTGTGAGGCGGCAGCACTATACCAACTGTGCCACCGTGCCCCCATGACAGTTTTCTGAAAAAACCCTACGTGTATGTTTCCATGTCAGTTGTGCTCAAACTATATCATGTCAACAAGGACACCCAAAATTATATGTAATTGGCCACCGACCCCCATCTGAAAATATGTTGTTCCAGGGACCCCCCCCCGCCCCCCCAGAAGCACAGATTTTAGTTTAAAACGTTTGCTCTGAAAGAATATATTATTCGAAGATTTGCACTACATTTTCACGATAAATAGCAGACCCGTACAAACTCTTGTAGATCTGCTATTTTTCAGCCAGTACAGTAAGTATAATTTAACTGGCATAATGCTAGTCGTCCGGAGCTATTCTTTTCCCATGGTTGCCCTTACTCTGTTCTCTTGACCTTCCATATTAAACTCATAGATGGCAGACACGTGCGATTGCATGATTATATGATTATATCCTAATAGACTCAACCAGTCAATCCGGTTCACTTTCCCTTGAAATTCAAACTCCCTTTTCTGTGGAAGTTCTTGACATCAGACTTCCCAGTATAACTGACATTGATGTCGTCATACTGTACATCACCAGGTCACTTAACCCATTCTGACCTGAGATCAGATTCATACGAGGTTTCCACTGGACAACCCACTGGTCTGATTGACCCATTCTGACCTGAGATCAGATTCATACGAGGTTTCCACTGGACACACACACTGGTCTGATTAACTCATTCTGACCTGAGATCAGATTCTAGAAATGTCAGTCGCTCTTCGATTTTTCAAAAAATAGCAGACCTACAAGCTCGTAGCGCGCCACTCGGTGGCGCGCTATGAGCTTGTAGATCTGCTATTTTTCAATAGCTAAAGCATAACATGATGCCGACACCAAAATGGGTTCCCGTTTCAGAATGGGATAATGAACTAGTTCTTTTCCCAAATAGTGGTCGATAAAAAAAAAAACATACTAAATGCATGGCCATGAGGGACCACATGCAATACCTTCACGGACCACCAGTGGTCCACCACCACAGACCACCTGTTGAAAAACCCATGGTCTAAAAAATGAAACAAAAGTCAGGTCAGACTCACCGATCTTCTGGTTGAAGATCTTGTCGAACGTCAGCTCGTCCCTCTCCTCCAGGTATTTCTGCATCACGCTGCGGATGCTGTTCACACGGGAAACAAATGATAACATACGTTAATAATATTATATCAGAAGAGGCTGCGGATGCTGTCCACACGGGGAAGAAATGACAACATACGTTAATAATATTATATCTGAAGAAGAGGCTTTGGATGTGTACACACTAAACCCAAGCGTTTAGGTTATAAACTGTTTTAAACACATATTTGTAACACTTTTTAAACGTGTCACAGTGTTTAGATTATAAACAGAAGAACATGTTTAATCGCCCGTAACACTTTTTAAACACATAAACGTGTTTAGTTTTTACAATCAAAGTCAGTCATAAATAGGTGTTTAGAATTCAAACACTAGGTGTTCTCGTGAGGTGTTTGAGTGAACTCGTGTTCTACTGTATTTTATGACCATTAATAAACCATTTGGCATTTTATTATTACACACACTGGTGTTTAGGTTTAAACGTGTCACATGTTCCAGGGATTTACAGTGATAGTAGTGGTTAGCTTGAATCATCTGTTGGGTTGGGTTGGGATAAGGAACTGTGGTGTTTGTTTAATTGTATTTAATTGTATGTAATGTGTGTATATATTTTCCTTTTTCTCATCTACTTTGTCTTTTTTGTTTGGTTTTATTTTGCATTCATGGACAACATCCTTTGCGTTTCATTTGTGTTGCCATGTGTGTTTTGGGGGGAAAATAAATTGTTTGAAAAGTCAATGTCAAATAAGAAAATTTAATTAATAAACATATCTGATATCTGATCGGTCGTACAACATTAATTAACCACTTTCAAATTCCCCTATTCTGGCCATGTCATTATATATATATATATATATATATATAAGAAGTTAGAACTATGTTTAGAAGTATATAGACAAATGATTTGCATTACAAACATCGTGGCAAACCAATCAGGGCCCAGTATGATATCATGGGGCAGGTATGTGGGGTTTTTTGGCCACCAATCAGGGCCCAGTATGATATCAATTCAATTCAATTCAAAGGGCTTTATTGGCATGAGAAAACATACGTTTACGTTGCCAAAGCAGAAAGAACAATACAACAATACAGCAATACAATCAAAACAAAAATGATGTACATTTGAAGGTCAGAATCTTCAATAGATCAAATTCTATGTATACCAAGGTCACTCGATGCAGGTATAGTGCAGGAATATACACAATGATTACTAGTCTTTAGGGTGGTTGTGTTCCATTTGATATCCTTCTCCTATCACAGCAACTCACAAATCTTGCTGCTGTTTTATTTGCACATTGTTGTACTTCGCCCAGCAGATATGGGAGTTTTTTTGTCATTGGTCATGTTTTCAAAATCTCCGTGTGTGGTTGTAATCTGTGGGAAGTATGTATGTGTCTCTGATGTCTTGGTACAGTGGACAGATGGTTAGGAAGTGTAGTGTTAGGGCCCAGAATGATGAGATGAGATTCCAGACTAAATATCTTTCAGTCTGGTCATGCCAGGCTAATAAAAGACCACATCACTCAGTCTGATGTGACACACAGGTATGTATGCGCCGCGCACTGTTGTTTTAGTCGACTAAAAACCAAGACGAGAAATGTTTCGTCGACTACCTTTTTTCACTGACGAAAACTAAATGGAAACTAAATGAAAACTAAGCTATGATGACTAAAACTATAGTTTAGGAATAAATGTATAGGACAGTTTCGTCAACAAATAAAAACTAGACTAAAATGTTAGGAAGGGACTAGTACTAGTGGACAAGAGATCCAGTATAAGTCATTTCACACTTGGTTGCATGCTGAAAAGAGCAGATCTACAAGCTCACAACGTGTCGCGCTGCAATGCGTTGTGAGCATGGTCCCGATATAGAGTTGGTAAATGGGAATTGCAGAGGGCAAAGTTCAGAGGTTCAAAGTTCACATAATGTGAAGCTAAACGAATGCACTGGTGACAAAGTATCCCAAAGGCATGGCTGTCTGTCTGTCTGTCCTCCCTCCCCTGCTTCCATGTCCACGTGGTGTGGTGATCCGTGAGCCAGAGTTTGGGACTCTCCCTCTGCCACCTGTTCCCCTGACAGAGTCAAGTGGCAACAGGGGAGTGAAGGGGGGGAGGGAGGGAAAGGAAGGAAGGGGACACGAGTCGAGGGAGGGGAGGAGGAGGAGGAGGGGACACGGGGGAGGAGGGGAGGGGAGGGGACACGGGGGAGGAGGAGGAGGAAACACGGGGGAGGAGGGGGGGGGGGAGGGGGAGGAGGAGGAGCTAAGCAGGCTACCTTGGGTGAGTGTGTTAATGACGACAGGGCTTGGGACAGCGAATCAATTAGCACCCCCTCCACGGACCCATTAGCACCACAACAGTGCCCTAAGCACAAACCCAAACAACCAGTGTGTGTGTGTGTGTGTGTGTGTGTGTGTGTGTGTGTGTGTGTGTGCACTGTACACCAGCAGAACATGCACTAAATAATCCCCCAGCATGCAACCTGGCGGTCTCCCTCTGACGCGCATCAGAGAGGCTATAGTGTGTCCGTGGATGTTTGCCAACGTTAGCAATAAGTGGCCAAAAGTTAACCCATTCTGACCTGAGATCAGATTCTAAAACATGTCTTCTACATCCTGACAGGGTTCCATTCTGACCTGAGATCAGATTCTAAAAAATGTCTTCTACATCCTGACAGTTTTCCATTCTGACCTGAGATCAGATTCTAAAAAATGTCTTCTACATCCTGACAGTTTTCCATTCTGACCTGAGATCAGATTCTAAAAAATGTCTTCTACATCCTGACAGTTTTCCATTCTGACCTGAGATCAGATTCTAAAAAATGTCTTCTACATCCTGACAGTTTTCCATTCTGACCTGAGATCAGATTCTAAAAAATGTCTTCTACATCCTGACAGTTTTCCATTCTGACCTGAGATCAGATTCTAAAAAATGTCTTCTACATCCTGACAGGGTTCCCGCCACAAAATGGGTTAAAGAACTCCAATTCAAATGCAGTACAGATATTAATATAGGGTGCATTTTGCATCCCATAACACAGTTTATAGTTAAAGGGACTCAATAAAACAACGACCTCTGCATCCACGGGATGCATATACTGTACTGTTTTTTATTCTAGTTTATTTTGCCATAGCTGTATTTATAATACTCATTTCTTCTTCCGTTTTCTAAATGAATATAACCACATTTATAACCATATAAAATGAAATGGGAGTTAAAATGCTGCGATTTGTAAAACATTGAAACCCTGTTTACATCAATATCGAGTAGTTTTGTAGCGACCCACTGACCATATTTAAAAAAAACTCAAACCGAGCACCCCGTTATCACTTAACCCATTCTGGACTGAGGTCGATAAAAAAAAGGCTTTCTAAATCCAATCCTTGGATCTCTATTGGGCCACGGGCCGGACCCCCCCATCTCAAAATATGTAGTTCCAGGGACATTTTGTTCGCTCTGAAATATATATATTCAATGATTTGTGCCACATTTTAACGATTCTTTTAGCAGACCTACAAGCTGTAGATCTGCTATTTTCAGCATGCATTGTAAAATGACTTATACTGGATCTCTTGTCCACTATAGTCCCTTCCTAACATTTTAGTCTAGTTTTGCATTTGTTGACAAAATTATCAGTATATATATTTAGTCTTAAAGTATTTATTTAGTTTCCGTCAGTGGAAAAAGGTAGTCGACGAACATTGTTGTTAGTCTTATAGTTTTTAGTCGACAGCATGTTTCTGTGAACCCGGAGAACGGGTGACACACACACACACACACACACACACAGTCACACACACACACAGTCACACACACACACACAGGAACAAGAATGCAGGAAGTGGCCTGCACAGTGAACACTTCCTCATTCAGCAGGCTGCTCTGAGTCACCGGCAGCAGCCGCTGACAACGCAAACAACGCCATAAACATTAACCCACTTAAAATATAGGCTGCATTTTGCGTCCCAAAAACGCAGTGTTATAGTTAAAGGGACGCAATAAAACAACCACCTCTGCACCCACGGGATGCACTATACTGTAGCTACTACTGTTTTTATTTTCTCCTATGTTTTTTATTTTATTATTTTATTTTACGATGTTTTATTTTGAGTTAGTGTTTGTAAACAATTGTAAGTATTGCCTTTGTTAAATGTTTGTCTGTGGAAGACTAGCTTTTGTCAAGGCAAAAGCTAATGGGGATCCTTATAAACAATAAACTGTACTGTTTTTTTTTATTCTAGTTTATTTTGCTAGCTGTATTTATATAATACTCATTTCTTCTTCTGTTTTCTAAATGAATATAACCCACATTATAATAACCATATAAAATGAAAAATGGGAGTTAAAATGCTGCAATTTGTAAAAAAAAAAAAAAAAAAAAAAAGACAAAATATGACTATACTAACGTTGTTGAAGTGGGACTCATAAAATATCCCTGAGACTAATTTCTAAAAGACCACTGCAGTAAATTGTGAGCATTTTAACCCATTTTGGGAAACTCTTTTGGTGTTAGCATTTAATACGTTATGCTTTAGCTATTGAATAATAGCAGATCTACAAGGTCTGCTATTTATTTTATTTTTTTAAATCGTGAAAATGTGCCTCAAATCTTTGAATATATATTGTTAACAGAGTGATCATTTTAACTCAGTTCTTTGCTTCTGGGTTGGGGTCCCTGGAGGAACAACGTATTTTCAGATGGGGGGGTGGGGGGAGGCATGTTACATATACTTTTTGGGGTATGAGCACCAGAGTAGTATGACTATGAGTACCAGTAGGGGCGCTGTTGTGCCAGAAACAGAGACAGAGAGAGAGAGAGAGAGAGTGCTGCACTGTTGCCTGCTAATGAGAGAGAGAGTGAGAGAGAGAGAGGGGGGAGAGGAGAGAGGAGAGTTGCAGCACTCAGTTCACACGAGTGTGATTTCTTTCCAAGCTCAGAACTTTCCAAAAGGAAAAAAATGCCAGTAATGTGTCGTATTTAAGCTCCATTAACTATATTCTGGTCATCCCTGCCCGACCTTTGGACCAAAACACACGACCTAGTAACGGCAGTTTGTTTCAGAGTTCCACCGGTAAGTCTACATGTCTGGATACGGTTATAAGTTTCAGTTATACAATCAAGAAAATCAATTCAACAGGTTTCAGATTACTTTTCCAGTAAATACTAATCACTACTAATACGACTGATTTGATTGGAGGATCAATCGTTCAGCCGTTCTGCCACAAAGAGATATCAGCCGTCATCATAATTATCTCCATGAATACACGGTGCACTAGGGATGGGACGACCGTAACGACCGTAACAACGGTTAACCCATTCTGACCTGAGATCAGATTCATACGAGGTTTCCACTGGACACACACTGGTCTGATTAACCCATTCTGACCTGAGATCAGATTCTAAAAATGTATATATATATATGATGATTGATGCTATAGCATGAAAAAAAATCAATTCAACCTCCCAGTGCAGTACAAGACAACTCCAGGCAGGCGCACGCACGTGCGCCGCGTTCATGCATGCGTTCATGCACGCCACAGGCTGCACGAACTGATCCCAGTGCAGTACAGTACAAGACAACTCAATGTCCACTATAGTTTAACCAACTGATCCCAGTGCAGCCTAACATTACTAACTAAACTCCTGGTTAGAACACACTGACCCACAGTCTCACACACACACACACACACACACTCACCGCGTTCATGCACGCATGCAGCATTCATGTGTGTTGCTACGTGCTAGGCCAATGTTACTACACACACACACACACAAAAGTGCGCGCACACATACCGCGTTCATGTACACACACACATGCACGCACACACGCACTGCGTTCATGCACCTATACAAGCTCGTAGAGCTTGTAGATCTGCTATTTTTCAATAGCTAAAGTATAACATAATGCTTCGTTAAGACACCATGGATGAACACACACACGCTGTGTCGCATGTTGGCGTATTGTTGGTATTCTCCGAGTCTGCGCTGCTCTCACCGAACTGACGGCGTGCTGCGCTAATCTGATCCCAGATCAGTGTGATCGCTGTAGCACTTCATGCTGTTCCCTACTGATCAGGTGGTAATCTGATCCCAGATCAGTGTGATCGTCGTAGCACTTCATGCTGTTCCCTACTGATCAGCGCTTAGTCTCACGTTGCCTCTCGCAAGTTCCAAATGCTTCGTTTCCGTCTGGAGCAACGGAACTTCTATCACGAGTAAAAATATAAATGCTTCCGTCATACAGTCTGGAGCAACGGAAGCTCTGATCATGAGTCCAATATAAATGCTTCCGTCATACAGTCTGGAGCAACGGAAGCTCTGATCATGAGTCAAATATAAATGCTTCCGTCATACAGTCTGGAGCAACGGAAGCTCTGATCATGAGTCCAATATAAATGCTTCCGTCATACAGTCTGGAGCAACGGAAGCTCTGATCATGAGTCAAATATAAATGCTTCCGTCGTACAGTCTGGAGCAACGGAAGCTCTGATCATGAGTCAAATATAAATGCGATGTGTAAAATGCCGTTTACACATCATCTCATTTAAACCTGCAGATTTCCCAGGCAAAAGTAGCGATAATATTCTCATACTGTCCAAATGTATTTATAAGCTTGAACTGTAGATCGACCATTTGAAAAATGTTGGAAAATCTTTTCAACATGGATGGAAAGTAACGATTATTAGGACGATCTAAACAGATAATAATGGCAATTATGCAATCATGGTGTCACAGGCCTGAAATACAGATGTCTTGTCCACTAAACATAACTAAACTCAGATGCTACTCCATGTGAGCGCAGAGGGTCTGTGAGATCAGAGGGTCTGTGAGCTCAGAGGGTCTGTGAGATCAGCTGGGCTCCAGAGGGTCTGTCAAAGTCTCACCTCCCTGCCAGCAGACCCATCCTGGGGACGGGGAGAATGTGGCAGCGCTACGCTAAGCACACACACACACACTGACACACACACACACGCACACACTGACTGGCACACACACTGACTGACACACAGTCACACGCACACACACACACACACACACAGTCACACGCACGCACGCACACACACACACTAAAATGGTAAATGGTGCATTTATATAGCGCCTTTATCCAAGGCGCTTTACATAGATTGTGCATTACATTCACCCATTCATACACCGATGGCAGCGGAAACCATGCAAGGCACCAACTAGCACATCGGGAGCAATTAGGGGTTCAGTGTCTTGCTCAAGGACACTTCGACAGTAACTCTGGGGGAGCCCGGGTTCGAACTGGCAACCTTGCGGTTCCCATCCAGGCACTCTACCCCTGAGCCACCGCCGCCCCGTAACACTAACACTAACACACACACACACACACACACACACACACACACAGTCTGTGGTTCTCAAACGTTTTCATGCCAAGGACCCCGAAGATATGCTGTTCCAGGGACCCCTCCCCAGGGACCCCTCAACAGGGACCCCCCTCAACAGGGACCCCCCCCCCCCCCACAGGGACCCCCATCTGAAAATATGTTGTTCCAGGGTTAAAAACGTTCGCTCGGAAAGAACATGTATTCAAAGATTTGCGCCACACTTTCACGATTCTACCAAAGATAGCAGGACCTATTGAAAATAGCAAATCTACAAGCTCATATAGCGCTTATGAGCTTGTAGATCTGCTATTTTTCAATAGCTAAAGTGTAACATAATGCTTAAAACACCAAAAAAGGGTTCCCGCCCAGAATGGGTTAATCCATGCGAGCGTTATAAGCTTTGTAAATGTAAACATTAGTCTTCTCTCTGTCCAAAGTGTCCACATCCTCGTCAGCGTCTAATTTATTCAAATCAAATAACAAATAGTTGCTCTAAAAAGCCAATGCATCCGAAACTATAGCACAGAGGTCAGCGGGGTCAACCAAGCCATCGGTTTGGATCAATAATCCTTTATTACTGCTGTTGTTTTAGTCATCAATTTACACATGATCAATTTAAGCTTCCCTTCAGTTCAGCGATGCTTGCAGCAGGAACTCGACTCCGTCTCGTTCCCGACCGCATCCCTGTCGTGGCAATAATCACGTTAAACGAAACCACACCCTCTTATGTAATATTGCTTAATTGAATGTCCGATAAAAATAAACTAGACAACACGTGTTTTCATAGTGATACCAATAAACAGGAACTTAACCCATTCTGACCTGAGATCAGATTCATACCAGGTTTCCACTGGACACACACTGGTCTGATCAACCCATTCTGACCTGAGATCAGATTCTAAAAATGTCAGTCGTTCTTCGAATTTTTCAAAAATAGCAGACCTACAAGCTCGTAGCGCGCCACTCGGTGGCGCGCTATGAGCTTGTAGATCTGCTATTTTTCAATAGCTAAAGCATAACATGATGCCAACACCAAAATGGGTGCCCGGTCAGAATGGGTTAAAATATACTTACGGTAACACTAAAATATATACTACGATGTTTGAATATTTATTAACGATGACCTTTTTTTGCGATCTTCTAAATATATCACAAATACAGTCGACTCAAACTGAGCCTCGGTGTTGAATTCAGTCACACAGTTTGAGCTGAGATGTCTTACATTATAACACATGATAATTAATAATAATACAATTGCAAAATGATGTTATACTATAAATCTTGATTGACATTTATATACCACTTAAATGGTGTAAATAAAAGATCAGTTTCTCCAGATAGGGTCAATTTGCCGATCACAGATAGGGTAAATGCTGATTACCGATCAGAGTGAAATGTATCGGCCGATATGGTGGATCACCGATAGCTGGCCGATTAGAGGCGGTTCTTTAAAGTCTGATCGCCCGAATCTGAGTGAATCTATTATCGCCCTGGCAAAGATCAGTGCGTTCAGCCATCAATCCACTACTAGCCCATTCTGACCGGAGATCAGATTCATACGAGGTTTCCACTGGACACACACACACTGGTCTGATTAACCCATTCTGACCTGAGATCAGATTTAAAAAAAAATGTCAGTCGTTCTTCGATTTTTCAAAAATAGCAGACCTACAAGCTCGTAGCGCGCCACTCGGTGGCGCGCTATGAGCTTGTAGATCTGATATTTTTAAATAGCTAAAGCATAACATGATGCTAACACCAAAATGGGTTCCCGTTCAGAATGGGTTAATCAAATCCATTTTTTATCACCCCAACAATGAATGTAAATATTTAGAAATAGCCAGCATATTTTTAGGCAGATGCTATAGCTATGACTGAGGCTGTGATGTGAGGCTTGTAGATCGGCTATTATTTCCAGCATGAAACCAAGTATCAAATCAGCTATTAGGATGCCATCAATTTATAAAACTGTATAGATCTAGTCGACTAAAATCTTATGACATTTAAGTCGACTAACACTAAAACATTTCAGCTGACTAAAATGTGACGAAAACTAGATTAAAAAAAAATCACACTGAGTGGTGCAACTCCCCCCCCCCCCTCCTCTCTCTCTCTCTCTCTCTCATTAGCAGGCAACAGTGCAGCACTATATCTCTCTGTTTCTGGCACAACAGCGCCCCTACTGGTACTAATAGTCATAAGTAAGTAAGTAGCCTTGCCGAGCCATGAGACCCATAGGGGGCAGGAGCATATCTCCTGTTTCTGTAGCGTGAGGCAGCTTGATGTACAAGTACACCCCCTGGACATGACGCTAGTATATCGCAGGGACTTACCCCCCAATCCAACCCTTGATGCTGAGTGTCAAATGGGTCCCATTTTTAGAGTCTTTGGTATGACCCGGCAGACACTCTAACCACAAGGCCACTGAGCTGGTACTAATATAGTCATACTGGTGCTCATTAACCAACACATAGGTGAACCAACACATTATAGGTAGGTGAACATGGACATTGCTGTTCCTTGGAGTGGTTGCACCGCTCAAAAATGTATTCCAAAGACTATGAAGGAAAAAAGAATCTCTCAAAGGGATCTCCAGATGAAAGCAGAAACACGGCCTTCGATTTCACACTATACTGCTATTGTGTTTTTTCACACTATTGCTATTGTGTTTTTCACACTATACTGCTATTGTGTTTTTTTCACACTACTGCTATTGTGTTTTTTTCTTTCTCCCCTCCTATTTTTCCACATTACATGAGGGCAGACGTGTGTGCACAGCCTTTGAAGTATCTTTCCATCAGTGTGAAGCCGTGTGCCTTCTGTGTGCCTGAATGACCATCTGTGTGGTTAAAGGCGCAGTTAAATGAAAAATAAGTTTTTCACACTTTTAGACCATATCCGTGGTCATCATATGGGCATACCTAACAATGGATGCCAAAACAATGGGAAAATTCTAATTTCTGTGTGTTTTTATATCAAAGGTCCATAAAAACGATTGTATTATTTATTTATTAAAACGAAAACGTGCTGCGTGATGACGTGTAGAGGTACACATCGATAAAAGCCAATAAAAATGAAGCTCACATGTTTAATTCCCCATGTCTGCGCATCCATGCAACACAGCTGCTTCTGATTACAGATTTCTCCGTTTTTATTTCCATTCAGACAGTGTATTACTCGGTTTCAACTTAATCATCACGCTAAAATATGTTTCTGAAAACATTATAGGGTAGAAATAAGCCACATAACAGTAAACTGGTTGTGCTGGGCGACCGTCTGATTTATAAACAAACAACACCACGCTGTTGCGCATAGCATTAGCCACCGTCCCTAGCTACCGTCCCATCGCCTGAAGGGATGCGACACTCTGATTGGTTCAGAAACTTCAAACCGGTGTTTCATGTGGAAACACCATTTTCATGTTGTTCACCATTTCCGTTTCACTGCGCCTTTAAAAGAAAAAAGGCAACAGACAAACCAGGGTTTGTTTGTCTGTTGCCTTTAATAATACCGGCGGTGGCTCAGTGGGTAGAGAGAGTGGCCTGGATGGGAACCGCAAGGTTGCCAGTTCGAACCCTGCTGTGGTGCTCCCCCCCAGAGTTACTGTCGAAGTGTTCCCTTGAGCAAGACCCTGAACCCCTAATTGCTCCTGATATGTGGTGGTTGGTGCCTTGCATGGTTTCCGCCGCCATCGGTGTGTGAATGTAATGCACAATCTATGTAAAGCGCCTTGGATAAAGGCGCTATATAAATGCACCATTTACCATTTGCCATTTAGGACCCCGGGGCAAATTTAACCCATTTTGGGGCGGGAACCCCTTTTGGTGTTCTGTTAGCATCATGTCATGCTTTAGCTATTGAAAAATAGCAGATCTACAAGCTCATAGCGCGCCACCGAGTGGCGCGCTACGAGCTTGTAGGTCTGCTATTTTTTGAAAAATCGAAGAACGACTGACATATAGAAACATTTTTTCAGAAAACTGTCAGGATGTAGAAGAACATTTTATAGAATCTGATCTCAGGTCAGAATGGGTTGAGACTATATGAATGGTGTGTATGTGGTTCCATCTTGTACACACACAGTTACACACACACACACACACACACACACACACATAAGAGTGTGTAAGGTTCCTTTCCATTAAATATCAATGATTCAACTGGAGCCCCCCCCCCCCCCCACCCCCCCTCCCTCCCTCAAGGACCCCCGGGGGCCCCCCTGTGAAACACTAGGGGCCCTTGAAGAGTGGAGAATCGATAGAAATAAACAAGCAAAGGGGGGAGATCGACATGAACACAGACTCCCAATATAAATCCATTGGACACAGTGCTGAATATCGACAACCTAGCAGCGTGAATATGTGACATTAATCAGGACCCAGTTCCAATCGCATGGGATATTTCTTGGAATTTAAACGCATTGATCGCTTTATTGACAAGCCGTCAGACGGACACACAGACGCAGACATGTTTGTCCTCAACCGGCCCGTCGACGCCTCCCTGCTGCCTCTCTCCTTAACCCATTCTGACCTGAGATCAGATTCATACGAGGTTTCCACTGGACACACACTGGTCTGATTAACCCATTCTGACCTGAGAGCAGATTCTAAAAAATGTCAGTCGTTCTTCGATTTTTCAAAAATAGCAGACCTACAAGCTCGTAGCGCGCCACTCGGTGGCGCGCTATGAGCTTGTAGATCTGCTATTTTTCAATAGCTAAAGCATAACATGATGCTTAACACCAAAATGGGTTCCCGGTCAGAATGGGTTAAAAACCATTCTGGGCGTTAGCATCATGTTATGCTTTAGCTATTGAAAAAGAGCAGACCTACAAGCTCATAGCGCGAGTGGCTATTTTTGAAAAATCGACATAGAAACATAGCTTTTTCAGAAAACTGTCATTTTCAAACAGACATTTTTTTAGAATCTGATCTCAGGTCCAAATGGGTTAAAGTCCATTCTGGACGGGAACCCCTTTTGGTGTTTTATAGCATTATGTTACTTTATAGCTATTGAAATCAATAGAAGTTGCTCAGTGGCGTTTTGACTTTTGAAGCACGCGGAAGACTGCCGGAAGTACAATTATATATAACTCAATGGCTCAAGGTGCCGGTTCACATCACATCTCCCAAAACATAACGATATAGAGAGTATGCAGATGCATGATTTTCCCATCAGGACACGCCCCCCCCCTCATCTAGACTGAGTGGCAGAACATTGAGCAGCGTGTTGGAGTGTTGGGAGAGTTTGGGAGCGCTCGTTGTAAATCACTCAACCGTCCTGCCGTACCACCTGTTTCTAAACGTCACATAATGCAGGAGGGCAGCAAAAAGTTAGTGTTATAGAAAACAAGCACTTTCCAAACTCTTGACACTTAACCCATTCTGACCTGAGATCAGATTCATACGAGGTTTCCACTGGACACACACTGGTCTGATGAACCCATTCTGACCTGAGATCAGATTCTAAAAATGTCAGTCGTTCTTCGAATTTTTCAAAAATAGCAGACCTACAAGCTCGTATCGCGCCACTCGGTGGCGCGATATGAGCTTGTAGATCTGCTATTTTTCAATAGGTAAAGCATAACATGATGCTAACACCAAAATGGGTGCCCGGTCAGAATGGGTTAAAATAACTTAAAAATAATCCAATGCAGGGCATTTCTTCTTGAAAGAAAATATAGCTCATAATGTTTCTATGGTGGATTTTCTATGATGGACAAAAACTTTGCAGATATAGAAAGAGGATAATTCAAGCTTTTCGTATAACAGCTGCAAATGTTGGTGAGTTTAACGTTGTTTTAATGCAATCAAGACAGGACTTTTCTGTTTGGATGAATGGGCTGTCGAGGCGTACGATGATGTCACGCGCATACCCTCCATTCAATACAATATAAATATTATATATACATACACACACACACGTGTTCCGCTGCGGCCAGAAAAGGCGCTCCTCTGGCCAATGCATTCTAAAGTCTGCCACTATGCGATCGGTCAACCTTTTGCTCATTTTCTCATTGGGTTTAATTTTAAACTTTTAAGGTGTCTGTGTGACTGTGAACCCAGCCTTGTTATCCTACCTACCACACACACACACACACACACACACACGTTAATCAGTCATATACTGTAAGCTGATTAAAGCACAACTCATGACTTGTGTACACATCAGAAAAAGATTAAATTCCGGTCCATACGTGGTCGTACACCAACGGTGTCGCTCACCATAAACAGCCCATCTATAGAGGGGCTATTTCAGCCCAGTGACACCGCCATGGTGAACGCAGCGTGACAGCTCATTATCCTACTGTACCTGCTGCTGTAATAAACTATTTCATGTCAAGAACTCCAGAAATTATATGTAATCAGCCACCGACCCTCAGCTGAAAATATGTTGTTCCAGGGACCCCTCACCCGTCCTGAATGGGTTAAACTTTGAAACGTTGGATCTTCAGATCCGAAGAAAAATATTAAATTCCTGCATAATAATAATTATGCCAGTGAAACGCTGAAACCACTCGTAATTAGGAACGGGGATCGAAACCTCGGATCTAATTATTTATTATATATCAAAATCCCCGAAAATCAATAAGGTTTGAATCTTATCAATAATACCCCAATAATCAAGTCCAGTGGGTCTCTGTATCGACACTCGACAGACGAGAGTCATCATGTCATTTAATTAAATTAACAGGTGCACAAAATGGTCGATTGTCCAATTAACCCATTCTGTGCGGGAACCCCTTTTTGGTGTCAGCATCGTGTTATGCTTTTAGCTATTGAAAAATAGCGCGCTACGAGCTTGTATAGGTCTGCTATTTTTGAAGAATCATGAAAAGTGACATGAAAGGGTTTGAGAACGACTGACATAGAAAAACATAGCTTTTTTAAGAAGAAAACTTGTCAGGATTTAGTAGACATTTTGCAGAATCGTTCCCAGGTCAGAATGGGTTAAATGTTTGAATTTAGTCGAACAAAGTCAATATAAATCGGAGCTCCACATTGCACTGACTGCACATGTTCTCCACTTTATAATGGAAGGGTCAGGTGGTTTGGAGATAAAAGCCAGAGAGGCCAGACTAAGATGGGTTTTTTTTGGACACGAACAGAGGAGGGATAGTGAGTTTACACTGCACACTAAATGAAGTGGAAACCGAGCTACACTTCCTAACCATCTGTCCATTGTACCAAGACATCAGAGACACATACTTCCCACAGATTACAACCACACACACGGAGATTTTGAAAACATGACCAATGACATGAAAAAACTCCCATATCTGCTGGGCGAAGTACAACAATGTGCAACACACAGCAGCAAGGTTTGTGAGTTGCTGTGATATAGGAGAAGGATATCAAATGGAACACAACCACCCTAAAGACTAATCATTGTGTATATTCCTGCACTATACCTGCATACCTGGAGTGACCTTGGTACATAGAATTTGATCTATTGAAGATTCTGACCTTCAAATGTACATCATTCTTGTTTTGATTGCATTGCTGTATTGTTGTATTGTTCTTTCTGCTTTGGCAACGTAAACGTATGTTTTCTCATGCCAATAAAGCCCTTTGAATTGAAATTGAATTGAGTATATGGGTAGAAGGTCGCTGAGGTGAGAACCACCAGGCAGGAGGTTCTGAGGAGGTTCTGCAGGAGGTTCTGAGGTTAGAACCACCAGGCAGGAGGCCTAGAGCAGGAATGGGCCAAAATATTTCCACACTCACACCAGAGGGCCATAACAGTGCATATTACTGTCGTAGCAAAAAAAAATAGCCGATCTACAAGCTCAAAACGCGCCGCAATGCGACGCGTTTTGAGCTTGTAGATCGGCTATTATTTGCTATATATTTGAATAGAAAACATGAATATTTTGTTTTGTCTATTTTTGAATTGGAATCCTGAAAAGTAACCTTTTTTTATTGAATTTCAAATGCATTTAGTTTATAGTTATGTTAACTTTATGAACTGTTAACATAACTACATTGGACACAAAAAGACAATCACATGTTAATACTAGTCATTAAGTACTAGTCATTTAATACTAGTCATTTACTAGTCATGAAGTAATTAAAGCGGGTTTGGAATTGTAAACAGCTGAAATCAATATAATAATATCAGAATTCTGATATTAACCTGTGGGGCCGCATTAAGTGAAGGTGGGGGCCGCATGTGGCCCCCGGGCCGCCAGTTGCCCATGTATGGTCTAAATGTCAAACTCAAGGCCCAGGGGCCAAATCAGGCCCGTGAATGAATTATCTTTGGCCCGCGGGATGATATTTAATTAGTATTATAAACTGGCCCTCTGGTATATTGCACGGACCACCATAATACTACAAGTCCCACAATGCACTGCGAGTGCATCGTCACATATCGACTAGGGCCCGCAAGCGCAAGCATGTGTCTTCTCTTCACTATTGATCAGCAGTGAAAGTATATCACTTTCAGCTACCCGCCCTCTCCTCCAAAAATGGCCCGTGTGTTGAAACACAGTCCGGCCCGCCTCGACTTGTACCAATTTCTTTATTTTTGGCCCACTGTGTATTTGAGTTTGACATCCCTGGCCTAGAGGAAGACCAAAGAGAAGATTTATGAATCTAGTGAAAGAGGACATGAAGTTAGTTGGTGTGAGAGAGGAGGAGGAGGAGGAGGAGGAGGAGGAAGAGGAAGAGGAAGAGGAAGAGGAAGAGGGGGTGAGATGGAGGCAGATAGATTCACCGTGGCGACCCCTGAAGGGAAACGGCGAAAGGAAAAGAGGAGACTTGCTTAATGGAGATACATTAGTGTTATGAATAGCGGTATGAATCCACCTGGCACGGCGTCACCTCTGTAATTTTGGTTCATGAATCCACCAGCCACCGTTATTCTTTTTTTTAAATTATTAAATATTTTTTTATCCCACGATTTTGTAACCCATTTTTCACCCCTGTGCCAATCATCTACTGTGATCCTGGGCTCTACACACCCTCCACCAACCTGGGGAGAGCAACGGACTTAACTCATGCTTCCTTCATGCCTGAGTGTCCAAGTTGCTCCTTTACAACCTGACAGGGGGGAGTTTCCCTGGTTGGACGTCGTAGCGCGTGGAAGGAACACGTTATTCCAACCAGTTCCTTTCCCCTCCATCAGGCGCCCCGGCTGGCCAGGGGGAGGCAGTTTAGAGACCAGGATTACTGCATGTTTTTTGTGAGGTTACCTACCCTATAGGGGACACGGGGAGAACATGTGAGGGTACCTACCCTAGGGGACACGGGGAGAACATGTGAGGGTACCTACCCTATAGGGGACACGGGGAGAACATGTGAGGGTACCTACCCTATAGGGGACACGGGGAGAACATGTGAGGGTACCTACCCTAGGGGACACGGGGAGAACATGTGAGGGTACCTACCCTAGGGGACACGGGGAGAACATGCACACTGATCTCAGGTCAAAATGGGTTAAATCACGCTGTCGTCACTCACAGCAGCTCATTTGGAGCATGCACCTTTTATAGTGGTCAGATGGGTGGACCTTTTATAGTGGTCAGATGGGTGGACCTTTTATAGTGGTCAGATGGGTGGACCTTTTATAGTGGTCAGATGGGTGGACCTTTTATAGTGGTCAGATGGGTGGACCTTTTTATAGTGGTCAGATGGGTGGACCTGTTATAGTGGTCAGATGGGTGGACCTTTTATAGTGGTCAGATGGGTGGACCTTTTATAGTGGTCAGATGGGTGGACCCACCGCAAACACACTTTCAAGATTTCCAAGTGGGCCCTATAAACCCTTACGGCTGCGTTGCTTAACTAAGCCTGCCATGTTTTCCACGCTTCCGTAGATCTTAACCTGAGACATTAAGGCAAACTACAAAAATAATCCGCCCCAGGTTTTTCCTGCCCCTTTAATTAGGATCCGAGACAGATGGAATGGTGTAATCATCAACTGGGTGATATTAGGACGGCTCCCTCCAGCAACCTGCAGTGCTGTTCACCCTTCTTTCTTTTAACCCATTCTGACCTGAGATCAGATTCATACGAGGTTTCCACTGGACACACACTGGTCTGATTAACCCATTCTGACCTGAGATCAGATTCATACGAGGTTTCCACTGGACACACACTGGTCTGATTAACCCATTCTGACCTGAGATCAGATTCTAAAAATGTCAGTCGTTCTTCGATTTTTCAAAAAATAGCAGACCTACAAGTTCATAGCGTGCCACTCGGTGGCGCGCTATGATGGGTTCCCGGCCAGAATGGGTTAAAGGTACACTTCACCCTTTTTTAACAAAAAATATATGTTAATTTAGAACAGACTTGAACTCATGCTTCCTTCATGCCTGAGTGTCCAAGTTGCTCCTTTACACCTGACAGGGGGGAGTTTCCCTGGTTGGACGTAGCGCGTGGAAGGAACACGTTATTCCAACCAGTTCCTTTAAATGGTGCATTTATGTGTAAAGCGCCTTTATCCAAGGCGCTTTACATAGATTGTGCATTACATTCACCCATTCACACACACATTCAGACACTTGCTCAAGGACACTTCGACACTAACTCTGGGGGAGCCCACAGGGTTCGAACTGGCAACCTTGCGGTTACCATCCAGCCACTCTCTACCCCTGAGCCACCTGTCCATTACCGCAGCTTGTAAAGGACTTTTCAGCTTCTTTCATCGTTTACGCTGTGGGTCCTCCATCTAGAAGAGGGTTCTGTGTTCATCTGTATGGAGCTAAAGCTCACCAATAACAGATAATGCTCATTTCTGCCCCCTGGAACTATGAACTGATCCTTTAATGTATCTATAGCATCAACATCAGTATCCACTTTAATCCTCTATATACAAATAGCTGCTCTACAAGCTCACAACGTTGTCACACTGCGAAGCGTTGCAGGGCTTGTAGATCTTGCAATTCTCCTTAAAAAAAACAGAACGATTTGGAATATCTTTGAAACATTTTAAGAACACAACTGTTGTTATAACCACCGTGTCTCTACTCTCCGGAATAATCCTTATATGCTTTCTTGCTATGCTGTCAAAGGAAAAGGAGTCTGTGTTGCAGAACTGGTGATTTAATAAACAAAATAATAATTCAAAAAAAGGACAAACGTGATCATCAGCCAGGGTTCTAATTCTGTATCCAACCTCCGTAGTGAACACAACAAAGTAAGTAATGTCTCTCTTCCTCTCAATAATGCGACCGCTTATCCCTGCACACCAGAACACAAAGTAAACACAAGATATCCCATAATACTCCTCCTCGTCCCAGCCTCAGCCCGCCAACACACAGTTAAAGGAACAATCCCCCTGTATATACCTTAGGGTTACAATATGGGGGGGGGGTGGAGGGGGGTCCCATTTGACATGAGAACGTTACTGGGTTAGGGTCAGCGTACTGAGATGGCATGACCTCAACTTTCCCAGATTCTGAGCGTGTAAACATTGGGAACGGGTTCAGGAGTACCAGGTTGTTTTAGCAGAAAGGGGGTAGTTACTAGTTACCAGGAAAGTGGGTATTTCACAATTGGATGGACAGATAATCTGCCAGGAAAGTGGATGTTTGAGTCAATTCTATTTTAGACAGGTTGTTGCTGCAATAGGTACAGTACATAATAATCGCGATTCAAACAAAAAAATTAAATAAAAAAGTGTAAAATCTCATGCAGAGATTGACGTATACACAGTCATTGTAAACCCAAAAATAGAGCTGCAATCATTGATTGTTTTGTTTTGCAAATTATTCTATTTTTCAAGAAGGACTTTGTTTTATTTATTCATCAAATTGATTTTTTTCTTTCCTTTTTTCAGTCCAATTTTAGTCATGGCCAAGTTTGTCATGTTTGCATATAGTCCTGATCACCGGCAATGCTTAGAGTTGCCCACCCCTGTCGTAGATATAGGTAAGTAATATATTAGTGATGCACCGAATATTCGGCCGCAGAAAATATTCGGCAGAAAATGGCAAATAAATGCAATTTTCGGCCTATTCGGTTTCGGCCCCGAATATAGGCAGAAAATATATCACCGAATAGTGTATGCAATGAATGCAATCAAAAGAGGCTGAATAAATGTTTTAGGACTCATAAAAGTAGTGATTAATATTCAAGTTAAGTTTTGCCATAATAAGCATTTATTTTTGCCATAAATCAGGTAGCTTTAAGGTACGGCCATGACAGCAATGGTAGGAAAAAAAGATATAGAATATTCATCATATTCGGATATTCGGTATTCAGTTTTCGGGCCAACTGTTTCTTTATATTTCGGTTTCGGCCAAGAATTTCCCTTGCGGTGCATCCCTATAATATAATTTGTACATATGTATTTACAATATACACACACAGCCTTTGAGTGGCAGGTACACCCAGTCAACCCCACACATCCACGCAGCACGTCACCACCAGCACAATATACTACATGACGTCATGCACACCTCACACTGAGGAACGCAGCAATGGGCTGAAAAAACGACTGACATAGAAACATAGCTCTTTCAGAAAACTGTCAGGGTGTGTAGAAGACATTTTTAGAATCTGATCTCAGGTCAGAATGGGTAAATAGCATGCGACTTCCATAGTGTTTATAGGTCTATGGTTGTGTGTTGTGTGCCCCCTCTCTCAAATGAGGTCGGGAAAGCTGAAAGCAAACTCCACCTTGCTCCAAAGTCTTCGTTTACCTGTCAGGAGCAGGTGTGGCAACCCTTAATGTCAACTTAATGTCAAGTTGTCAACATCTGTTAAACTGAAGTGATGGTTGGAGCGCCTGGCCAAGGTGCAGGATTTGAACCACAGTGCTGGGCAGGAAACTTCACCCCTAGCCTGGCCTGGCCTAGCCTGGCCTGGCCTAGCCTGGCCTGCCCTGGCATGGCCTGGCCTGCACCAGCCAGATCACCAAGTATAGCATCTTTTTCTCTTGTCCCGGACGGACGCCCGTTTGTTTTATAAATAAAAATCGCAATGAGTTTTTTTTCTTCATAGATTAGATAATTGATTAAATCAATTTAGTTTAGCAAAACAAAAACTTGTCTTCACAGTGTCAACATGTCACTCAACATTTCAGCTGCAGTATGAAATTCTAAAAGTCGAATTGTCACGTGATGCAAAACACAACGTGACCCGTTTGTAGATCTGCTATTTTCACCATTTAACCCATTCTGACCTGAGATCAGATTCATACGAGGTTTCCACTGGACACACACTGGTCTGATTAACCCATTCTGACCTGAGATCAGATTCATACGAGGTTTCCACTGGACACACACTGGTCTGATTAACCCATTCTGACCTGAGATCAGATTCTAAAAATGTCAGTCGTTCTTCGATTTTTCAAAAATAGCAGATCTACAAGCTCGTAGCGCGCCACTCGGTGGCACGCTACGAGCTTGTAGATCTGCTATTTTTCAATAGCTAAAGCATGACATGATGCCAACACCAAAAAGGGTTCCCGTTCAGAATGCAGGTTAAGAGAATTATTCATATTATTGTAGTCGAGGCAAAAGTATGAAAGAATCGCGATATCATGGATATCAACGTTTCCGTTCAGCTGACAAGTCCAGATCACTGAAGAGACAAAAGAATTCAGTAAATAACAAGATTGTTTAAAAAACGTCACAAAATGGGAAATATGTGTTTTGCACTCCTCCATGCAGCCGAGGAGGAGGAGGAGGAGGAGGAGGTGGTCGGTGCAACGTTTAGTTTCAAGGGAACTGAATCTGTGTGAAACGCTTCCACTGTGCAAAGCCTAGCCTGAGAGGTATGCACACACACACACACACACACACACACACACACACACAATGCACCGAAAGGGTTTATTTTTCAAGGGCTGGCTGACTCAACATGATAGACAGCTACGTAGCTACCAGGAACAACTCACCAGTCACAATAGTATCAAGTAAAAGCCCAGCTCAGTGGCCTTGTGGTTAGAGTGTCCGCCAGTGTTGTTTCCGTCGACTTTAAAACTAAAGACGAAAAATGTTTGTCGACTACCTATTTTCACTGAAAAGAATAAATGGAAACTAAATGAAAACTAAAGCTACGATGACTAAAACTAAGACTAAATATACTGACGATTTCGTCGACAAATAAAAACTAGACTAAAATGTTAGGAAGGGACTAGTGGACAAGAGATCCAGTATAAGTCATTTTACACTTGGTTGCAGATCTACAAGCTCACAACGCATCGCAACGCGTTGTGAGCTTGTAGATCGGCTATTTCCAGCAAGTGTAAAAACACTCATTCCGACGGCATCAAGACCCGCCAAAAATAGATTTTAGTCGACTTAAATTTTATGACATTTAGTCGACTAAAACTAGACTAACACTAAGACATTCCAGGTGACTAAAATGTGACTAAAACTAAATGAAGTTTCAGTCCAAAGACTATGACTAAACTAAAAATAGAAATTTGCTGCCAAAAACAACACCCTGAGACTGGGAGGTCGGGGTTCGATCCCCGGCCGGGTCATACCAAAGACTGTAAAAATGGGACCCAGTGCCTCCCTGCTTGACACTCAGCATCAAGGGTTGGATTGGGGGGTATAAGTCCCTGTGACATACTAGCGTCATGTCCAGGGGGTGTACTTGTACATCAAGCTGCCTCACGCTACAGAAACAGGAGATAGGCCCCTGTCCCATATATGGGCCTCATGGCTCGGCAAGGCTACTTACTTTTGGCCTGACGTCGAAATAAATTAAAAAGAAATGTCTTCTGAAAGAATATTATATTCAAATATTTGTGCCACATTTTCACGGTTTTTCAAAAATAGCAGTGGCGCGCTATACGAGCTTGTAGATCTGCTATTTTTCAATAGCTAAAGTATAACATAATGCTTTAGTTAAAAAACACCAAAAGGGGTTCCCGCACAGAATGGGTTAAAGCCCGGTGTATACTTTGGTCGCACGTTTGGTGTTGTTGCACGCCGTAAAATAGCAGCTCTACAAGCTCACACAACGCATACGCTTGCAGAAGAGACAGCAACAATTAGGCTGTATATCTACAAGGAGGTACTTCGTAAAAAAGCTATCAAGATAGCAAACGACCTCCTCTCTCTCATCCACTCTGCAGGGAGTTCCAACTACTTCCCTCTGGTAGACGGTACAAAAGTACCAAAAGCTAATCGTAACAATTTTTTAAAATTCCTTCATACCAAATGCCATTAAGGCACTAAATGTCTCGCTAGATTCGTTTGTTTTTCCAATGCATCTGCCACTGTTTGTCCTGCACTTTTTTGCCATGAGAAAATAATTGTGTTTAAGTGTTGTTGTTGTAACTGTTTGTTTTTTACTGTTGAGACCGAAGACGAATTTCCACACGTGGACAATAAATGAAACTAACTAACTAACTAACATCTGCCATTTCCTGAACAGGACATGGAACGAGCGAGCGCGACAAAGAAAACCCAAGTATAACTGAAACCATGAAATGTGCAGGGTTGGCTAAGAGGAGAATATAACTTCCTCCTTTTGCAGCAACACGCCTTTGACTGGCAACACAGGAAGCCGGGGGATCTTCAGCAGTGACATGTGCGATCCAACACTGTCTGACAGCCCAGGCTCTGCTTATGTTTGGAAACTGCCTTAAAAGTACAAGACACTAACACAAATCAATCATATGACTGCTGGGTCTAATAATATGTAGCCTAAATCCTTGAAATCACAAGAGAATACCAAAAACCAAAACCAGAAGTGCAAGAACTAAGCGAACGATAAATAATCGTGTAAAAAAAAAAAAGGGCAAAAACTTTGCCCGGCCTCAAATTTTCGAGTGTGTTTTGTATCAAATTCTGCTAAAACAAACTGCCAACCGTACCGCCAACTGGCACCGACTGGACGGTTATATCAAGACAGCAGAAGCTTCACCAATCGGTGAGAATTGAGACGAGCCTGTATTATGAACTACGAAAGGCAACCCTCTGTATGTATCACTGAACCATGAACCACATCCTCTTTCAGGCCGTGAATTCACAGGCGGTTTATCTATTTATCTCCTACAAGGTCTACTCTCTATATATACAGCCCTAGACGATAGACGTCACAATCTAATACAAACTAACTCAAACCGCAGAACAACTAATGTTGTAATGTATGCAAGCCGAGGATTTGCATTGTGCAAAAAAGAGATGGATGTCAATGCAAACTTTTATTACAGTATATATGCAGGGCTGATCGTGATCTAAAGGGTTATATTTAACCCATTTTAGGGGCATTATGTCATGCTTTAGCTGTTGCAAAAATATAGCAGATCTACAAGAACTTGTAGGTCTGCTATTTTTGAAAAATCGTGAAAATGTGGCACACATCTTTGAATACATATTCTTTAGGAGTGAATGTTTTTTTTTTAACTCAAATCTTTGCTTCTGGGGGAGTCCCTGAAACGACATATTTTCAGATGATAACAGATGATTCTGGGGGTCCTTGACATGAAATATTGAGCACCACTGATACAGAAACATTGGATGTCAGGCCTCAACGGGTTAATTCATTAGTGGCACCAGCCACCCAAACTCCAAACGAAAGGGAACATAAAGGCGGACATTAAAAAGAAAAAAAGCAGCAGTTACAAGTGGGCTAATTATGGAAGTACAAAGGTCTGGTAGAGCAGTGAAGATAAGGAGATAAGATAAGCCGCTGTCTCTGTGAGGAGAGGATCGATGCACACATCTTGAGAATGATGACTATCCTGTGCGTGTGTGTGTGTGTGTGTGTGTGTGTCTGTCTGTCTGTGGTGAGCTAAGTTTAGGTCAGGCCATATAGAAGCTTCAGACCCAGAACTTCCTCAGAACTCAATTACTACGTATTAATATTTGATGCCTCTGCTATTTATTTACTAATTTGATCTGCATTTTTATACACTTTTCTTTTTCACATTCACGCCTTTAAAACAATGTCGTTCAACAGGTTGAAAGGTGGTTTAAAACAATGTTGAGAAAAAAAACAGGTTGAAAGGTGGTTTAAGAGTTGACAGCATCTTGACAGAACATGATACTACTGTCCAATGTCAATGTCAAGCATAGTTAACGGATAAATCCAAGAAAATATACGGGCTCGATGGTCCAATCCGAGTGGAATAGTAAGAGAGTGGCGACACGCTTTGATCTCACCGCAAAGCGGGTACCCTATGGGCTATAGTTCCACACATTGGAACTATCCCATTGAGACAAAGCGGGGTGCCTATGGGCTATAGTTCCAAACATTGGAACTATCCCATTGAGACAAAGCGGGTGCCACTATGGGCTATAGTTCCACACATTGGAACTATCCCATTGAGACAAAGCGGGGTCCCTATGGGCTATAGTTCCAAACATTGGAACTACCCCATTGAGACAAAGCGGGTCCCTATATGGGCTATAGTTCCAAACATTGGAACTATCCCATTGAGACAAAGCGGGGTGCCTATGGGCTATAGTTCCAAACATTGGAACTATCCCATTGAGACAAAGCGGGTGCTATGGGCTATAGTTCCAAACATTGGAACTATCCCATTGAGATAGAATGAGCACTTCCACATTCCATTGTTATACAATGGGCAACAAATAATGCTAGTGTCGCCACTCTCTTACTAGATTACTCTGGGTTCAATGTAGGAAATAGCATAATTAAAATATTAATATTTAGATTTGCCAGCGTGCAAATTAAAACGAAATGCACGGGTGTTGCTCAGATGTGTCAGGATTTCAACAGTTGCTATAGTTAAAGGACAACTTTAGTGTTGTTTTTTTTTTCAACCAAGGTTCATGTTTTAGGTTGTTATTAGAGAAAGTAGAGAGTGTTGAACTTGTTGAATTGTATAGATCAAAAATAGTAGATATATAATATTATAGAACATTGATATGATGTTTTGTTTTCTTGATTTGTTGTTGTTTTGGTCAATGTTTCTTTTGCAAAACAAAACAAAAAGCACTGTATTGATTTGTTATAATGGCCAAAATAAATAAACTCTACTTTACACATTTGCTGCTTTCTTTAATTTTAACGATTTTAGCTGTTTTTGACAGTGGGGTGGGGGCATTCGAACAAGTGGCTAAATATGTATATACACACACAGACACACACACACACACACACACAGCCACTTAGTTGTCAGTCAGTTGTTCGTTCAGACACGCAGAAAACAACTACTGTGGACAGATGTAAGGTCTAGGAGGACTATAGTAAATAATAATAATAAAGAAAAGAAGCTGCCGTAGAATTGTGTTAAAAAGACATATTTAGCCACTTGTTGCTCAAAAATAGCTCAAATCGGTGGGGAAAGAAAGCAGAAAATGAAAACAATTTACCATAATCTTTTACTTTCTCTAATAACCTAAAACATGAACCGTGGTTGAAAAAACCCCAAAAGTTCTCCTTTAATAATCCGTTTACCCCACACCCACACACCCCAACACACCACCAACACACACACACACGTCTCACACACACACTCCCCAACACACAGGTGCTACATGTCTAAGTGTTACATGCTCTGTGGCTCAATGATTAAAGATGCCCTCTCTTTCGCTTTGTCACTAGTGTGACCGGTTGGTTGGTTCAGCAAGAGAGAGTTAACACGCCTTTCATCTCCCCTGGCTGTGTTGTGTGGCACAGCGAAGGCAGGCACTGATATATGCATCACACACACACACACACACACACACACACACACCACAGATAGTCCCTCATTACATGGAGAGGTAAAACGTATAACAAGCAACAGATGTCATCTCTTAATAACAGGCTCACCTGGGCTCCGGCAGGATGATCTTCTTGCTCGCCCGGGCCGCCGGAGTAGATTTGCTCTTCTCCATCGCCATCAAATAGCTGACATCGGCGAGAACCGCCTCCAGGTCCGCCATCTTCAACCCCTGGGCCAGGCGGAGCGACGTCCAGTCGATCACAACAACAGATCAGATTAGAATGATCGGGGGATGTTGTATAAAAAAAGAAAAAACGAGTGTGTCAAAAACCGTGGCCTCCCTCCTCCCTGCCAGTCATCAAGGGCCACCACCGACGTGCATAATGACAACTATACACCGAAGGGAGTGAGCTGATGGCGGCTGGTGGTGGTGGTGGTTCTGCTGGTGGTGGTGGTGGTGGTGGGGACCATCGACCGGTCCGTTCGGTTCGGTTCCGGGGTCCGCCTCGCCGCACTACAGCGCAGTACACAGACAGTCACACAGTCTCCTCCGGCTCCGTGTCAAACGACAATCACTCAGTGTGACAGAGAGACGATGACATTTTTTGACTTGATGATCACGTTATAATTATAGATAATCACCAACAAGGTCGCTGGATAAGGATGAGCAATACAATCCCATTCAGTGCAAAAAAAACGGGGAGAGGGTGGGTGGGTGGGTGGGAGAGAGAGGGGTGGTGGGGGGGGTCGGGGGTCCAGAAGTGTAAATATTGCAAGTGAACGCTGGGTTCGTAGTAATGTGATCCCGCTGTAGCCTACATGCATACATACAGCTGAACCCGCCCGCTGCAGCCTTGGGTTCAGTCCAGTCAGATGATGATGGTCGGTGATCCCACGGGTCTTTCTTTATTATTATAATAATGTTGGCAGCAGCAGAACGTCCACAAAAACACTGCTTCTGCTTTGTTTTTACACGACAATAGAAGAACAAATCCAGGTCGTGTTAAAAATTAAAATGTTTAGTCTTTCTACGAGGGATATATTATTATTGGAGGTGCCAGTAATAAACGTCAGTCCCAAAAAACAAAAACACCACCACAGCTACCGAGAAAGTGGATTAAACCGGGGGAAGGTGGGTGGTGGGGAAACGGCGAGATTCAACGATGATTTGCATTCCATGAAATCCACACCGCCGATGGATGTGTATATGTCGCTCCGCTCCGCCGCTGTGTGTGCTTCCTGTTTCCCCGGGATTAGATGCCTTCTTATCGGCTCAATCAATCACACCACGCCGCCGAAATGTGGATGGATGGAAGCTTGGTTTAAAAACCCGCTAAGAGGCTTTTTATACATTAGCACCGCCGCCGTCCTGTGTCCACTATAGTCCACCAGTCCAGTGCACTAGTCCAACCAAACGACGACACGGGAATTAAAGGTTTTAAAAAGAAATTAAAAAATAAGTCACCGCAAACAAACAAACAAACAAACAGGGCTTTAGGAGAAGAAGCCACACACACACACAGCCAGCCACGCGTGTGACTGTCTGAAACGTCCGTTTAAAAAAAAACCGATGGCTTTTTTTTTTACTAGCTTCAATTAGCTAGCTAAGGCTTAAATAGCCCAGCGAATAATAACACTATCTAAATATATATATATCCCGAGGGGTCTTATTGAATTAAATCACTGGTAGGCATTGTTAATAAGGTCCAAAATGATAAAATGTCCCCCCTTTTCTTTTCCTTTTCTGTCGCAGTAGGACGCCGACCTACCTTCACACACACACACACACACTGGCCGCTCGAGCTAGCTTTAACGTTAGCGACACACACACACACACACACTGGAACCGTCGTGAGAATACAAGCTTCCACACACACACGCACGGACGGACGGACGCATACACGCACGCACACAAACAGTAACAAGTCGAACGAACACGTCAAGAAGGAAAAAAAATAAGCCACGAAAAAAAAATATATATATATATATTCCTCCAACGCTTATAAACGTTTAGAAAAAGAGCCTATAATGACAGTGATAATCCATTGTTGGTTGGTTGGTTGTTTCGGTGTGTTGGTGGTGGTGGTGGGTCTCAGGGGAGGTCGGCGGTGGCTGCATGCGAGCGAGCCCGGCGCACAGCGACCGAACCGCGGGCGTCAGGGGGAAGGTTGTGACGGTCGGTCGGACGAACGGATGGATTGTATTGGGGGGAGGGTGTGTGTGTGTGTGTGTGTGTGGTCTATCATATATATTCGTTCTATTCTTTTACTGTGTGCGTGTGCGGGTGTCACAGTGTGTGTATGTGTTGCCACACCACCAGTCAGTCCATATTAATAACAAACTGTATAGTCAGACTTGTAGAGTCTCCGATTAAAACGCTCTGATATATATGCAGCATTGTGTCGATAGTATTATGTAATATGCAGTCTGTGGTGGTGCTGATCCATAATATAATATATAATATGTATATGATCACAGGCAGGCAGGCAGGCAGCAGTGTTAGTTACATTGCCATTCGGTAGCAGCAGCTATGATACTGTACTCTGGTGTTAGCAACTGTTTACTAGTCCTCCTCTGCTGCTCGCTGGGTTCCTGAAGCTCCGCCAGAGGAAGGAGAAGGAGAAGCGATAATCGTATCGATCCTGGTGGCGACAACGGCGATCGTTAATCTCATGTTATTGGAGTTTTATACACGGATTCAATATACATCTATATGGTTTAGTTTGGTTTAATTATAATCCCGGTTCCGTACTGTACTAAAACTGATCTTCTTCTCTGCTTCCTTTTTTTTTTTAGCTAGCCTTCAGCCAGTGTTGCATTTTCTTTTGACTACCAACTTCCTCCCCAACACTGCGGCGCCGAGGTCGCCCGCAAAACACGGAGTTTTGGAGGAGCCTAGTAGAGTTGGTCGGGGGATCTGGAGCGGAGTCGCATACCCGGTAAAAAAAAATGTATTTTTCAAGTCAAGGAGTCACTTCCCCAAAATTGGTATGTATTTCAGTATTTGTGTATGTCATTAAATGTGCTGCTGGAATTGAATAGGAAGGACCCCATGGAAACAAGCCATATAGCTGATACTAGGCTTTCTTTGGGTTTAATTTGAAATCCTCTTAAGCAGACCCTGTGTAGGATACTTTTCTGTGCTTTTTTTCTGCAAACTGTTAATAAAGTAGGCCTATTCAATCAATCAATCAAACATTCAAAAGTACTGAATGCTGCTGAACATCATGGACCTGTGTGTGTGTGTGTGTGTGTGTGTGTGTGTGTGTGTGTGTGTGTCTGTGTGTGTCGTGTGATGTTTGTAACCTCAACTGATAATGTCACAATGCTAGAAATAGCATTTTATACAGCAGCAATTTTCAACGTGCTTTAATATTAAAACAAAACCAAATCTATAGAACAACTCCCATCATAATTATGAATTATGCTTTCATCTGACATCCATGGAAATGTAGTGCCGTGTAGTGGCCAATAACGGTAGTGCTCTCCCATAGTTTATTTTTGAGGGGCGCTAGGCCCTCCTATGTACAGTAGTACAGGCAGTGGATCAGTGGTAGAGTGGCCGGATGGCCACGGCAAGGTTGCCAGTTCGAAACCCGGGCTCCCCCAGAGTGTGTCGAAGTGTCCTTGAACAAGACACTGAACCCCTAATTGCTCCTGATGTGCTGTTTGGTGTGCGTGTGCATGTGCGTGTGCGTGTGTGTGTGTGTGTGTGTGAGTGAGAGAGAGAGAATGGGTGAATGTAATGCACAATCTGTGTAAAGCACCTTGGATAAAGGCGCTATATAAATGCACCATTTACCATATAGCTTTTGTCCCCATTTGCCAGACAATGAAAGGGGAAATTAGGTCATAATTATGTCCCTCAAATATGACGTAAACTTGTGGCCAACACAGACATTAAATGCCGGTTTGACGACGAAGGGAAGATTTACGTCATGTGTAGACGAGCAAATCTGCTAACCAATCACATGAATTCAGTTGTTCATGAGATGATGTATGATGATGATGTATGATGATAAGAGCGCCCCTCACTTCACACGGGTGTGATCTTTTATATATATATATATATATATATATATATATATATATATATATACACACTGTATAGTCAGTTAGACTTATAGGGCAAACAGCAGGAAGACAAACTAAAGGTTCCTTGAACTTTCCTGTATTATAAGTCATTTAGAAATATTATTTGATTTAGCTTTTCATGTTAAGAGTTTTTAAAAGAAGCACTTCATTCTATTATGCTTTAATCTTTGAAATAATTCATATAAAATTGAGAGAAGACCCATTAAGATGATGAATACAAATTGCAATGGGCTATTTCCCGCTGGTGAATATGAGACCGTACGACTCGCAGTAGCCTACTCAGCCTCCCATTTGAGTTGGTTTTGAACATATTGAACAACGCTTTTCCAATCCATTCTAATTTGAATGTTCTTGCCAAAAACAGGCATCGACGTATATTATACAATTCCATGTAGGATTTGGAAGATAAAATTAATCATGTATCAGAATTCCTGTTTGTGTTGTTTAAGGGTCCATTTGGTTGCATTTGTATGCTCACACATAGTTATGGGAGGTCCTTGAAATAAAATAAAATAAATGACACTCATGTGAAGTGAGGGAGGCGTGTTAGATGAAAAAATCTACACTAATAGAGGGTATGCATGTGACATCATCATCATCATCATAGCTGGAAGTTATGCGGGAACGCCTACTGAGTGGCAAAACACTCCTTTCTGACCTTGACAGCCCATATATACATCCAAACAGAAAAGCCCCGTCTGATCGCATTAAATGACTTTAAATTCACTGAGTCACTCGATCTGCGCCATTCACTTTATGCATGCGCATACCCTCTGTAGCTGAATATAGGAGGGGCTAGCACCCCTCAAACAAAGCTTCATGAGAACCCCTGGATTGGATTGGATGTATGGATGCGTCTGTGTGTGCTAGTAACTATATCTGTTAAGGTTTCATTTGTATTGAACCATCAGATACACGTAGTATACTTGTCATATATACATAATACACACACGCACGCACACACACACGCACACACACAGATATATATATATTTGGGTCAGAGGTCAGTAGGGTTTAAGAAAGACAGTTTATTCAGCACTTGGGAAGAGGGTTCAAAGGTGAAGCATCACATGGGAGAGTGAGGGTCAGAGGAGTTACTGCTGGATGCGGCGGATGGACTGGATCTGAGGGGTCTGGGAGTGGGATCCGAACTCCCTAAAGTGCTTGTACTCTCCGCAGTGGCGGTCGCACTCCATGATGTACTGGTATCCGCGGTAGCCGGGGTACTGGTAGCACACGAAGCTAGTTTGGAAGGAGGGCGGAAAAATATGTGTTAAATATATATCCCATTCTGACCTGAGATCAGATTCTAAAAAATGTCTTCTACATCCTGACAGTGTTCATTCTGACCTGAGATCAGATTCTATAAAAGAAAATTCTTCTATGTCAGTCGCTCTTGGATTTTTCAAAAATATCAGACCTACAAGCTCTTAGCGCGCCACTCGGTGGCGCGCTATGAGCTTGTAGATCTGCTATTTTTCAATAGCTAAAGCATAACATGATGCTAAACACCGAAACGGGTTCCCGGTCAGAATGGGATATATATATATATACATCCATACATCATCATCAATGGCAAGAGATGAAGATACTTCAGATACATCCAGAGAGATTTGTGAACCAACGGGCTCTATTTCTGTCCACGCTAAACCCATTATCCCTAAACTATACTTGCTAATTTTAGAATAATTCAACTAGCCCCATGTACTGTACATCGACACGTTGTGAGCTTGTAGATTGTTTAACTATTCGAAAATGTTTTTTGTTAAATAGTAAAGAAAGAAGGCAAAGTAGTTTAGGGACATTAGGGGGGAGTTTAGCACTGATGAAATTAGGAAAAGCCTGCAATGATGATGTTTAAGTTGTGAACCAATAAAAAAGGAGAGATATAATAATAACACTCACGATCCGGACTGCACCCTCAGAGAGCCGACTTCGTTGTTGCACCATCCCATGGCCTGGAGGGAGGGGTAGTCGTCGCTCAGCTCGCCCTTGCGGCCCATGAAGTTCTCACGCTCGAAGATGGTCATGCGGCACTCCCTGTGGTTCTGTAGGACAAACGGAAACAAACGCATCACTCATCTCTGCTCAGTAAATAAAGCCTGATTTATAGTCGGGTTAGTTTGGCGCTCTGATGTCTGGACGCTCTTTTAACTTAGGCCAACGGGGGGGGGGGGGGGGGGGGTTTGCTAATAGAGGCCAGCGGGGAAACACTGGTCAACTATAATAAGTATAGGGTTTGAAGTGGTTCAAACACTGAATATTGGGAACGCAAACAAAGATATACCTAGATAGCATAATGGAAAGAGCTATAGCGATGGTGGCAAAGAATGAGAGGGACTGGTTTGGTTTGGTTGTTGTTTGGTTTGGTTTGGTTTTTGTTTGACTTACAGCGCAGGCGATGGGCCTGAAGGAGGTCATCCTCTCGATGTGGTAGGCGTTGCTGCCGCCGAAGGCGTCACACTGGGGGTACTCTCCTCTCTCCAGCACGAACTGCTGGCCCTGGTAGGAGGCGTGCTCGTAGCCGACCCAGCTATACCACCCCCAAGACAGAAGAAGGATGATGATTATTCATTAATTATTATATACACTCATAATATGATCTATCGCTAAAAAGTGATATGACCAAAAACTAAACTGAAACTCAGTTAGTCTATTTATGCTCGTGTGTGTACATGTGTGCACACGCTTTCGTGTGTGTGTGTGTGTGTGTGAGACTCACGCTCCACTCTCCACCCTCAGGGAGCGCACGGTCTCGAAGCCGAACTCCATCACGTTGCAGCACTCGGAGGTGAACTCATGGCGACGGCCCTGGAAGCACTCCTCGTCGAAGACAATGATCTGAGAGACACAAGCAGGGACAGGAGGACAGTAAGTTAAGATAATGTTCTGAGAGTCAATGAGCCGAGGAGAGATAGGAATTAGGAAGTCAAGACTATGATCTATCTGTCTGAGAGACAAGCAGGAACCGGAAGTAAACAACACATGCAGGCATGTAGAGTACGGGTCAATTTTGAAACCTGCAATGTTCCCTGCCGGAACCTCCAAAATCAATATGTATTTACTATTTGCCTAGATTGTAGCCATGTTTTGTGTAGGATGTGTGGTCATTGGTATTTGTACAGCATCTAAGAAGGGAAAGTGATGCTATGTACTTGAACGGATATGTTCAGTATTTATTCTAATCTAGCAGAAGAATACTATAGCAGAATAATCCTAGACGCTTGGGCATAAATAGACTTGTTATTACAGACAAGTTGCATGAAGGGTATATTGACTTTGAGATCAAGTCACCTTTACAAGAAATAGTTGATTATATATCCTGACTTAGACTTTGACTATAAATGCTAAAGTTTGAGAAGTATATATTCTCGTGTGATGTGAAGATCATGTGATTCAGGTTTATATAAATCTGCGTTTTCAACTAATTATTCTCACCTTCCAGTGGCCGGAGAACTTGGTGCAGTGATGAGTCATGATGTCTGTAAGAGAAAGAGAAATACATTGTTTGTTTTAAGGGGATTTGGGGCAAAAACCTGTGACACTGAAAATTATACACTGCTCACTCTCTCACTCTCTCTCTCTCTCACACACACACACACACACACACACACACACACACACACACACACACACACAGCCACACACAGCCCGCTCCATTTCCCAGGTCAACACACACAAGTTAACCATCAAAAGTTTGCAAGCGCTGACTATCGAGCAAATGCGTGACCCCGTGAGCTAAGCAAGTATAAACACATTACTATACAGCTGCTGAATAGTTACAGCTGAAAAGAAACAGGCGTTTTGAAAAGAAAAAGTACAGTCGCTCCAGCGGGCAGGTCAGCACCCCGGGACACTCAGTCAGTGTCATAAAGTATTCATCACCACTTTTCCATTTACACTAACATAGTTCTTTTGTCCCTGTAATGAAAGGGGGCCTGAAGTGCTACAATGCAGTGCAGTGCAGAGGCACAATGCAGCTAACATTCTATGACTGAGAGGTTCTCCACTGTATACTGCCTGACTGCCTGGCTGCACAGTATAGAGAGTGGCCTGAATAGCAGGGTCGGCCTGGCCTGCTAGCTATAGTGCATAATCATTTGGTTGAAAAGCATCATAGCAGCATCTATTTACAGTTACTGGAGACTATACTGTAAAGGAATGGATAAGCCCAGAGAGGGGGAGGGGGAGGGATGGAGGCCTCGTCTGGGAGGATATAGCTGTAGATTTATATCACCCTGCTCTTTGTTTATCTATCTATACCTGTGTGTGTGTGTGTGTGTGTGTGTGTGTGTGTGTGTGTGTGTGTGTGTGGCGCCACGGGAATAGCAGATCTACAAGCCGTGTGAATATTTAATTATGAATATTATAAATGAATGAATTAATAAATATAAAAAAATAGTAGCGCCATAAATAAATACATTATTTAAAAAAAATATATATATATATAAATATATATATATATATATATACACACATGTATAAATAATATATAATATAAGCTATGAAAAATAGCTTGTAGATTATTTTTTGGGGTGCACAACCCTGGTGCCCAACCAGAGTAAAATCAACCGTGAACTCACCAAAGGACTGCAGGCTGTTGTTGGCCTTATGGGCCCTATAGCCTGGAGCCTGGGTGTGTGCTGTGTGGGGCTAAGGGTTGGCCTTATGGGCCCCATAGCTGGAGCCTGGGTGTGCGCTGTGTGGGGCTAAGGGGGTGAGTGTGGGGCCTGTGTGTGCCGGTGTTGGGCCCTGGTCGCTGGCCGGTTGGCTGGGCTAATGGAGGGTGTGAGTGTGAGTGTGGGGCCTGTGTGTGGCGGAGCTGGGCCCTGCATGGTGGCTGGTTGGCTGGGCTAATGGAGGTGTGAGTGTGGGGCCTGTGTGTGTGCCGGTGTTGGGCCCTGGTGGCTGGCCGGTTGGCTGGGCTAATGGAGGGGAGAACAGGACAGGAGGAACTCACCTTGCTTTGATGCCCTTGGGGAGATGTCCTGGCCTGAGAATGAAAGCATGCACGCGCCCCCACCCTTTTAAAGCCTCCCCTGGCAAGGGGCCATGCTGAAAGCACCGGCTCAGCAGGGTGGGAGGGGCCTGGCATTGTCCGGCGCCACAAAGGCATGCTTTAACCCATTCTGACCTGAGATCAGATTCATACGAGGTTTCCACTGGACACACACTGGTCTGATTAACCCATTCTGACCTGAGATCAGATTCTAAAAAATGTCAGTCGTTCTTCGTTTTTTCAAAAATAGCAGACCTACAAGCTCGTAGCGCGCCACTCGGTGGCGCGCTATGAGCTTGTAGATCTGCTATTTTTCAATAGCTAAAGCACGACATGATGCTAAAACACCAAAATGGGTTCCCGGTCAGAATGGGTTAATCTATAGAGCGGAGCAAGAAGTGCCGACGCCCACAATATCACCCCGTGGGTGCCGATGGACACAGAGAGAGGCACGCTGGCCGCGCCGGGCTGGGCTGGGCTGGGCTGGGCCGCGCCGGGCCGGGCTGGGGGAGAGCAGAGAGAACACATGGAGATGGGATACAGGGAGGACTTCTGGAGACAGAAGCGATGGCCGACCTCAAAGCCTGCAGACGACTGACTGGCCTCGTCTATAAATAGAAAAAAAAAAAAAAGTCAAGTCAAGTCACCTTTATTTTGTAATGTAGCACATTTAGAAACCGCACAAAGTTGAACCAAAGTGCTTTTCCGTTCAGTATTCTTTTCTTCTTTTTAATAGATAACTAAAAACATAATTAGCAATATACAATATAAAAAAAATCTTTTATTTTGTATTAAACACTGACATTTACATGACAGAATCTTACATTATGTTACTGTATGTTCAGTGGTATAATTGGTTCATACGGTATACTTATGCCCTCAGACAGAGCTAGAAAAGCAAATGGAGAAGAGGTTTGGTCTCATAGGTTGAATTGAAACAAGAACGGAGCGCTACAGACTACAGCGTCCAAGACAAGTGAAGAGTTAATGCTATAGCAGGTGATCTAAGCAGAATCTTCAGTGAAATACCTGGGTTGCATTTTGGTTTTGGAGGGTATAACAGCCCAATGTATGGCCAGCAAGGTGACAAAATGTTAGGCATGGACACCTTGGACAGCAAGGTGCTTGGATACGGAGACTAAACTATAGTAGAACAGACTCCCTTATGTTGTGCCAATTACATCTTGGAAATAGCCGATCGTTGTGAGAGCTGCTATTTTCAGCGTGCAACCAAGTGTAAAATGACTTATACTGGATCTCTCGTCCACTATAGTCCCTTCCTAACATTTTTTAGTCTAGTTTTTATTTGTTGACGAAATTGTCAGTATACATTTTAGTCTTAGTTTTAGTCATCATAGCTTAGTTTTCATTCAGTTTTCGTTTAGTTTTCAACAGTGAAAAAAGGTAGACAGTTGACGAAAAACATTCGTCTTAGTTTTAGTCGACAAAATCAACACAGGTATAGGAACCAGATCAGAGATTTAAACTGCCTCCCAGTAGAACCCAGGGTTACCATTAAATAACCATGCGGTCTATAACCATAAGATCATACATGGTGAGGTCTCAATATGTTTAAAGACGTGTTTCTCTTGGGTACAGTGCACGTGAACGTGTTTCATCAGAGCCAGTATAACAGATCAGAGCCTCCCTGCTTTTAACAGTAACGTGTTTCATCAGAGCCAGTATAACAGATGAGAGCCTCCCTGCTTTTAACAGTAACAGTAACGTGTTTCATCAGAGCCTCCCTGCTTTTAACAGTAACAGTAACGTGTTTCTTTGCTTTTAACAGTAACAGTAACGTGTTTCCTTTTAACAGTAACAGTAACGGGGCCAAAGGATCATTTACTTCCATATAGGAGGAGCCGCAACAGTGGAACGACCTCGAAACCAGCGTCGAACTGACAACCAATCGGAGGTCTTTTAAACAGCAGACAAAGGCATCATGTCACCTGGAAAAGGGTCCCCTACAGACAGAGGGTCATTAGTAAATGGTAAACATGTTGTTTTTATGCAGGGAGCCGACGACCAACCCAGGGCAAAGCCAGGAGGGGAAAGAAGCGTACCCAGGGTGACCAGATCCAAACTGTTCATTTGAGGGACAGAAGTGGGACAAGTGGGATGGGGGGGACCCCGTCCCCCCGTCCCACTTGTCCCACACAAGCGATACTGGAGTACCGGGTTAGCAACTTTACTGCTTGAGTTGCTATTTAACCAATTCTGACCCGAGATCAAATTCATACGAGGTTTCCACTGGACACACACTGGTCTGATTAACCCATTCTGACCTGAGATCAGATTCTATAAAAATGTCAGTCGTTCTTCGATTTTTCAAAAAATAGCAGACCAGTGGCGCGCTACGAGCTTGTAGATCTGCTATTTTTCAATAGCTAAAGCATAACATGATGATAAACACCAAAATGGGATCCCGTTCAGAATGGGTTAATGCCTTGATGTCATATTCGACCATACAGGCCATCATTTATATAAACTCATCTGGTGTCTCACATTTTGTTTTAAAATCATGCTTTATTTTCTATTTTTATGCTATTTTAACAGGCTTAAAAACACATCTCGCATGAAGAGACAACGAGAGAGCTTTACAACAGAAGGCCAACTATATTAGGGGACTAACTATTAGGGCATTTGAACACTGATGCAATTGCCTGCCATCAGTCACAATGTGGGACAGACAGGGTCTCAATCTGTGGGACAAATGTATGTAACCCCATTTCTTTCACTCATTGTCAATTATCTAATGTCATTCTTTCTGGGTGCTATACATTCCCTCTGCATGACAACCTGGGGAGAGCAACGGACTGAGATACTTCCTTCTGTGCATGAGGAGTCCAAGCCGCTTCTGTTCACCTGACGGGGGGAGTCTCCCCGGGTTGGGGAAACTATATAGCGTGTGGAATGAGGAACACGGCAGTTCCTTTCCCAGTTTAGAGACCAGGATTACTGCATGTTTTTAGTGAGGGTATACCACTACCTACCCTAGGGCAGTGGTTCCCATAGTGGGGTCCGGGGACCCCTAGGGGTACTTGAGGGAGTTCCAGGGGGTACCAGCTATAGCTCAATTAGAGATAGTTAGGAACCAAATGGACCCTTATGGGTCTGTAACTCTGAGAGTGTTTTTTGTACACTCTCAACAGTTACATTAACAGTGGTTTTACAATATAAATTGGGGTACCAGAGATAGAAATGCCATTAAATTGGGGTGTCCGTAGACTAATGCGTGTGAAACTGGGGGGGGTCCATGAAATTAATATTTGTTAATATGTTTCGGAATCACTGCTAGAGCCCTAAAAATCCTCCCTTATCGGGGTCACTGGCATATGTTTTCAAATGGGGGGTCTGTGATTAAATGTAAATTTATTTTCACTGGTTACCACTGCCCTAGGGGACACAGGGAGAACATGTTTAATAAAGTTTGGTTACCACTGCCCTAGGGGACACAGGGAGAACAT
The DNA here is from genome assembly GCF_963924005.1 of Protomyctophum bolini. Classification (NCBI taxonomy): domain Eukaryota; kingdom Metazoa; phylum Chordata; class Actinopteri; order Myctophiformes; family Myctophidae; genus Protomyctophum; species Protomyctophum bolini. The sequence continues at coordinate 47,586,400 of NC_137867.1, read as the reverse complement.
GGTTTGGTTACCACTGCCCTAGGGGACACAGGGAGAACATGTGAGGGTACCTACCCTATAGGGGACACGGGGAGAACATGTGAGGTTACCTACCCTAGGGGACACGGGGAGAACATGTGAGGGTACCTACCCTAGGGGACACGGGGAGAACATGTGAGGGTACCTACCCTAGGGGACACGGGGAGAACATGTGAGGGTACTTACCCTACGGGACACAGGGAGAACATGTGAGGGTACCTACCCTAGGGGACACGGGGAGAACATGTGAGGGTACCTACCCTAGGGGACACGGGGAGAACATGCAAACTCCACACAGAAAGGCCCTTTCGCCAACCCCGCCTCGGGTATGGGCACTGATGACGCGGAGGAGAGAACACGCCCCCCCAGCGCCCACAGCGTCCCCGGCGGAAATCAAACCCATACCGGCACATTCTAGCTGTGAGGCGACAGCACCATACCGACTGTGTCCCTCCCTTGTGGTTTGGAATGCTTTAAAATAAATCCATGTCTCAGAGAGGGAAAAAACATCCAATAAAAAACGAAAAGAGGTCAAGGCACTCCTCGATCATATAACATTAAAAAGCGTTCAATCCAGAGCAGTTCATAGTAATGGAAAACGGTTCAGGAAAATGTTTTGGCCCAAAAGGTGGCCTTCATCATCGTTGGACGGACCAGAAGAAACGAGCGTTCGTGTCTGTTTTCGCTCATTTTTAGTTGTGTTTATTTGGGAGGGTCAGAACATATCCATGAACACAGCATACAGAACTCTACAGAACCAGGGTCAGAACATATCCATGAACACAGCATACAGAACTCTACAGAACCAGGGTCAGAACATATCCATGAACACAGCATACAGAACTCTACAGAACCAGGGTCAGAACTCAGAACATATCCATGAACACAGCATACAGAACTCTACAGAACCAGGGTCAGAACTCAGAACATATCCATGAACACAGCATACAGAACTCTACAGAACCAGGGTCAGAACATATCCATGAACACAGCATACAGAACTCTACAGAACCAGGGTCAGAACATATCCATGAACACAGCATACAGAACTCTACAGAACCAGGGTCAGAACATATCCATGAACACAGCATACAGAACTCTACAGAACCAGGGTCAGAACATATCCATGAACACAGCATACAGAACTCTACAGAACCAGGGTCAGAACATATCCATGAACACAGCATACAGAACTCTACAGAACCAGGGTCAGAACATATCCATGAACACAGCATACAGAACTCTACAGAACCAGGGTCAGAACATATCCATGAACACAGCATACAGAACTCTACAGAACCAGGGTCAGAACATATCCATGAACACAGCATACAGAACTCTACAGAACCAGGGTCAGAACATATCCATGAACACAGCATACAGAACTCTACACATAGAAGAGTTGACCATGTGTATACCAGTACGTCGGAGTTATAGCAATAAAATGCACATTTTCATCCACTTATTAGATTTATTATATTGTGCACACGGCTGCCATCTTGCCAGCAAGGTGCTAACTATATAGGTGCAACTTCCCATAGACAGCCCATTCATCCACACAGAATCTAATTGTATCAAATAACGTCAAACTCACCCAACAACGCAGCTGTTACGGAAAGCTTGAATTATCCCTGCAAGTGCTAGTTTGTCAGCTTTCGATCTTTTGTATAACCAACTCACTGATGCACCCATTCTGTGGGTTTAGGTGTACGCAGTAGGAAGAATGTCACTGTCCACTTGGTACATTCATTTGCTTTGCTTTTATTTCAAGTAAAAATGCATGGTACAAACATCTTCCATGTTTGCTGGTAAAAACCATGTATCCACAAAGTGCATGAATTCCCCACACAGGCTGTCCATAATTAAGCCCTAGGCCTGGAGGCGTACGTGCCCGTCTATGCCCAACCCACTAACCCAATTAACCAAGTAGCTTCAGAATAATCTTGGCTAAATAATAACAGAAATAATAATCAAAAAACACAGTGAATTGGCTTCTACAATCCCCTTTCTATCTGCAATGTGTTTGTTTCATAAAAAAATCCACTGTAGACATGTTATGAGCTATACAGTATATACTCCCTGTCAAGAAAGGAAGCAGATGATTTCTTTCCCCCTTAAAGTGCTGGAGTTTGGAAGCGCTCGTTGACTATATCACTCACTCAAAAGCCCATATGCTGTTTACAATGTGCACATAATGCAGGAGGCAGCAGGAGGTTGTTTAACTGATAACGAGCGCTTCCAAACGCTGACACTTCGAAAAAATAATCGTCTGCAAGGGATTTCTTGACAGGAAGTATAGCTCATAGTCATATAATTATTATAGCTCATATAGCAATGTTGGTGCAGTTTGACGTTATTTAATATAATTAGATGGGACTTGTCTGTGTGGATGAATGGGCTGTCTATATGGGAAGTTGCACCTAGTTAGTTTACCTTGCTGGCAAGATGGCAGCAGCCGCGTGCATATCGTCAATATAGGGCTGTCGCAGACGAAGCCGGATCGATGCACCCCCAGCCCGGCCTGGGGGAGACAGTTTAGAGACCAGGATTACTGCATGTTTTTTGTGAGGGTAGTAGGGTACCACTACCTACCCTATAGGGCAGTGGTTCCCAGAGTGGGGGCACTTTTTTTTTTAAATTGATGTCTCTGTGAGAGCTGCATACTGTAAAACACTTTAATTTCTCCTCAAGGATGCATAGAGTACCTATACCTACTGTTGTTGGGATAAAGTAGACCTTTTAAGCAGTTACCATTACTCATAAGAGTGTGAAAGGAAAGGAAAGAAAGGTACTATGTTTACCCTGCAGGGTAACTGGACTAAGCTCAATAACTTGTTTACAGCCATAGGCCCTGCTCATAGAACATTTCATGGTAGAGGTTCAATGCCTTGTCCAAGGGCACTTCAGCGGTGGTCATTTTAACGTGCCGGTTCCGGGGATACGAACTATAGCGACCTTCCGATATCAAGACCGCTCCGCAAACCGTTCGGCCACCGCTGCCTGTGCACCCTAAGCTGTGCTGCAAGCAAGCAAGGTCACAGAGTGACAGAAATATTCCTATATAGTGTCTGAAAAAGTAGAGACACGTCAGAATTCTCCAGGACCAAGACGACCCTTCTGGCCTGCGCTTCGAGGGGCGAACCCGACCCACGGACTGATATGATCGAATCTGATTTGTGATGTATAACAGGTCGTATGTGCTTTCATATTATGTCTTTGCCGTTCATAATATGCATATCACATGACCACTCATTTTGGGATAAGTATCCCGGCAGGCCGGCAATAAAATATGCCAGATCTTATGATTCTATGTCTTACGTGTACGGGAATAACTATTACGTACGGGAATAACTATCTAATACATCAGATGGTAATAGCCCATTCTGAACGGGAACCCATTTTGGTGTTTAGCATCATGTTATGCTTTAGCTATTGAAAAATAGCAGATCTACAAGCTCATAGCGCGCCACCGAGTGGCGCGCTACGAGCTGTAGGTCGAGCTGTAGGTCTGCTATTTTTGAAAAATCGAAGAACGACTGACATTTTTAGAATCTGATCTCAGGTCAGAATGGGTTAATCAGACCAGTGTGTGTCCTAGTGGAAACCTCGTATGAATCTGATCTCAGGTCAGAATGGGATAACTACCCATATCCAGAGTAGAGTATATTTACTGAACTCTGTCTCTTGTCAATAAGCAGGTGAAATCACATAAATGAAGAAACTAGAATACCAGGTAGAGAAATGAACCTAAATATCATTCTGTAACGTTATGGTACTGTACACCAGATGATCAATGATCTCTCTGTTTAGAGCTCTCTCTATAAACAACATGCTATCTAAATAAAAGTCTTAATCTTAGGGCCGTAACAGTCTATAATAAACATATTATTAGAGAGTCATCCGGGCCGGGCTGCCCCAAGAATAAAAAATATCCAAACACGAAAACGAGTGACCGAAATAATATGTCTATTATAGTAACCATGCATGCATGCGTGTGTGTGTGCGTGCGTGCACACTGCATTGGCATAACAGCCAAAGGATTATCCGTGCGTTCTCACCACTGTACAAGTGAACAGAACACAAACACTGCTTGTGGCACTAAGTCCACATTCCTGCTCCCAGAATGTGAACAATAGGCCTACTGCAGATCTCAATGGAAGTTAAGTACCTAACTCTCATGCCAACCGTGCCTAATGGAGCCTGCAATTACTGTCATATGACTCTGGCATCGCTTCGTCCACAGCATGGCGGAGACACTGACACTCTTTCATCACACGTAGACATCCTCATCTTTGTTTTATTTTTACCAAATTATTATTTTTCAATAATTACCAATTATTAACCGTCACGACTCACTGCTCAATGACACTTTTTTTTATATATACTTGCAATCCAAAATAGCACATATGAATTATTAATTTGTTACGTACTATTTGTCATAATGCAGGCAGGCAGGCAGGCACGCAGGCAGGCAGGCAGGCAGGCACGCAGGCAGGCAGGCAGGCAGGCAGGCAGGCAGGCAGGCAGGCAGGCAGGCAGACAGACAGACAGACAGACAGACAGACAGACAGAGAGTAAAGTAGGCCTAAATATTATTTTTGTCTTGCATGACGTCCCTCTGCAAGCATTTTATAGACACCTGTGAGGGTGCAAACAATGAAATAATCGATAAATTACTAAAAAATAATACATTTTAATTTATAATTTGGGCATGTCTTTACAGGCGAAACATTGAAAAGCTAGATAGAGGTGTGAGTATAGTGTTTTTCCAGTGAGCCAACACACACAACATGGAGCACCCTGACTGTCTGTTTGACCGGAATGGAACAGAGCCTTCATTAGCATCATTAACACTGACCTCTGTTTGACCAGAATGGAACAGAGCCTTCATTAGTATCATTAACACTGACCTCTGTTTGACCAGAATGGAACAGAGCCTTCATTAGCATCATTAACACTGACTCTGTTTGACCGGAATGGAACAGAGCCTTCATTAGCATCATTAACACTGACCTCTGTTTGACCAGAATGGAACAGAGCCTTCATTAGCATCATTAACACTGACTCTGTTTGACCAGAATGGAACAGAGCCTTCATTAGTATCATTAACACTGACCTCTGTTTGACCAGAATGGAACAGAGCCTTCATTAGCGTCATTAACACTGACCTCTGTTTGACCAGAATGGAACAGAGCCTTCATTAGCACCCTGACTCTGTCTGTTTGACCGGAATGGAACAGAGCCTTCATTAGTATCATTAACACTGACTCTGTGTGACCAGAATGGAACAGAGCCTTCATTAGTATCATTAACACTGACCTCTGTTTGACCGGAATGGAACAGAGCCTTCATTAGCATCATTAACACTGACCTCTGTTTGACCGGAATGGAACAGAGCCTTCATTAGCATCATTAACACTGACTCTGTGTGACCGGAATGGAACAGAGCCTTCATTGGCATCATTAACACTGACTCTGTGTGACCGGAATGGAACAGAGCCTTCATTAGCATCATTAACACTGACCTCTGTTTGACCGGAATGGAACAGAGCCTTCATTAGCATCATTAACACTGACCTCTGTTTGACCGGAATGGAACAGAGCCTTCATTAGCATCATTAACACTGACCTCTGTTTGACCAGAATGGAACAGAGCCTTCATTAGTATCATTAACACTGACTCTGTTTGACCGGAATGGTCAAGCGCAGCTTGTAGATCAGATATTTTCAGCATGCAACCCAAGTGTAAAATGACTTATACTGGATATCTTGTCCACTAGTCCCTTCCTAACATTTGTCTAGTTTTTTATTTGTTGACGAAATTGTCAATATATTTAGTCTTCGTTTTAGTCATCACAGCTTAGTTTCCATTTAGTTTTCGTCAGTGGAAAAAGGTAGTCTGACTTGACGAACGGTTTTAGTCGACTAAATCAACACTGCTCCACATGTGTCTGTGTACTGTAGTGTGATGTGTACAGTCATGCTGGTGACCTCTGACCCCTGTGTAGCAGTTTCATGGGATGAAATAAATCTACCCTGAGCGATGATGGCGATGAGAGAGATTTAGATGGATCAGATTAACCCTGATCCCTCCGCTAGGAAATAATCACAGTCTAACCCATTCTGACCGGGCACCCATTTTGGTGTTGGCATCATGTTATGCTTTAGCTATTGAAAAATAGCAGACCTACAAGCTCGTATCGCGCCACCGAGTGGCGCGATACGAGCTTGTAGGTCTGCTATTTTTGAAAAATCGAAGAACGACTTGACATTTTTAGAATCTGATCTCAGGTCAGAATGGGTTAATCAGACCAGTGTGTGTCCAGTGGAAACCTCGTATGAATCTGATCTCAGGTCAGAATGGGTTAAGTGATGTAATCCAATAATAGCTGTAAGCCGGGTTGATGCTAATCTCTCTGTGTGTATAAATAAACGCAGACTTCTATATGAATCATGACCGCAATGCAACGCATGCGTGAGTTCATATCAAGCACTAGTGTAACAGTGAACTTGATAAACAGGAGGCAACGGTATACAGGAGGTGTTGTGAGGCAAATTAAGGCAAGGTTTCTGCTATATAGGGCCATTTAGACCTGAGCTGCTGCCATTTAGATCCGACGTCGAAATTAAAAATGTAAAAAAAATTATGACAGTTTTCTGAAATACCTCATGTTTCTAGTATCAGTGGTGCTCAATATTTCATGTCCAGGACCCCCAAAAATGTAATTGGCCGCCGACCCCCATCTGGAAATATGTTGTTCCAGCCGACCCCCCCCACCCCCACACAAGCAAAGATTTGAGTTAAAAATGTTTGCTCTGAAAGAATATATATTCAAAGATTTGCACCACATTTTCACGACTTTAAAAAAAAATAGCAGATCTATACAAGCTCGTAGCGCGCCACTCGGTGGAGCGCTACGAGCTTGCAGATCTGCTATTTTTCAATAGCTAAAGTATAACACCAAAAGGGGTTCCCGCCCCAAAATGGGTTAAGCAACAAGGTCGTCTAGTAAATCCACTAGTCGACCTTGTTGGTACTAGTAGTTGACGAGTTTATGAGAATTATTGTCCCCGTTTTTGTAGACCTCAAGATTAGCTAGATTATAGTTATAGTCACTAATGTACACAGTTTTAAATGTGTTAAACTATTATTAAAATAAAATAAAAAATGTTCTAGGAAACACAGAATGAGGGGACTTTTTTTCTTTGTAATTATTTCCACACAGCAGCTCTAAGGTATATTAACCAGTAAGACGCGCAAACGCGGGAAGCGAACGCAGCTCGTACATATTTAAGTTAAGTTCTTTTTAAGTTAAGTTTTTAACTTAGCCATAAGGAGTCCCCAAAGCAGCTATACGTCCAAATATGGAGTGTGTTGCATCAATCACAAACAAATCACTCAGCTCCATATATGGGCACAAAGGTGGGGCACACAGACAGACACACACACAGACAGACAGACAGACAGACAGACATGATCTGCTATAGGTCTCATAGTAAGTGCTCACTGCATTCGCAATGACAGTAAAATGTTGAAAATGAGTGGAATGCCCCTTTAAAGTGACTGGACCAATGCCAGAGCTTTGGCTCCAATTCCTAGACCACCCAATTACCACCTCATGTTTTGAACAACATTTTGTGCAAAAGTGCAAAAGTTTCTAATCATTTTGAAAGAAAGAAAGAAAGAAAGAAAAATATTATATAGTTTCTACATTTGACTTACAGTAAAGCAACTTAAAATACAAATAAACTTAGATAAAACAACATTTAACTTGAATTCTACAATAAGCCGACAACACAGGCGGCAGTGACCCAGGGTAGAGTGACCGCGGAACCCTGTGGGCTCCCCCAGAGTTAGTGTCCAAGTGTCCTTGAGCAAGACTCTGGACCCCCAATAGCTCCTGATGTGCAGGTTGGTGCCTTGCATGGTTTCCTCCGCCATCGGTGTGTGTGAATGTGTGAATGTCTGTGTGAATGTAATGCACAATCTATGTAAAGCGCCTTGGATAAAGACGCTATATATAAATGCACCATTAACCATTTACACAAGTCAAAACAAAAATCTAGTTCTAGTCTACAATAACAACAAACATTGCATGGATGCACCTGGGACGTATCCTCAGTGATGTATCCCAAGGTCATCACCTGGGACGTATCCTCAGTGATGTATCCCAAGGTCATCACCTGGGACGTATCCTCAGTGATGTATCCCGAGGTCATCGGGGTTTCGGGTCTCTCGAACATCATATACCCCTCACTCAGGCGACCCAGCCGGGAGTGATCAAGTCCCAGTATATAGCTACCCTCAATCAGTCCCACTAGGGAACAACCACCAGGGCCACACAATCCGTTGGAACTACTCCAGACCAGAACTATACTCTGCCAGGGCTGGGAGGTATACGCTTTCTGGCGCATGGAAGGACCGTCACTATAGGCTCTGTGTGTTGACTCCTGTCCGGGCCCCTCCTACGCTACGTCTCACCAGGTCCACCCCTGCTCTCACCAGGCCCAGGACCCGTGAGCTGCACCAGAGTCCCCAGCACCAGACACTTCATTCAGGAGTGGTTCCGCAGACTCCACCCCGAGTGATAAGGTGGTGCTGCGGGCTCCGCTTGCTGCTTGAATGGCCCTCCTAAAGGCCTCTAATGCTGCTGCGTTTGACCTATATGGACCAGAGTATAGGGCAGACCCAATAAGTCCAGTAGGCTGATATGTATGTCACGCTCTGGGAATGTCTTTAATACCGTGGTTTAAATGTAATGCCGTGAAATCAACACAAACGCGACCTTAATTTGCCTCGCTTTTAACCCATTCAGGCCTGATGAAGTTTTCTAAATCATGACAATTTTCTGAAAGATTTGAGGCAACATGTTAACGATTTTTCAAAAAAATTGCAGACCTACAAGTTCATAGCGCGCCACTCGGTGGCGCGCTATGAGCTTGTAGATCTGCTATTTTTCAATAGCTAAAGCATAACATGATGTTTGAAACACCAAAAGGGGTTAAACTAATCAAAATACAGTGAGCATGTGCACAGTGTTCATTTTGACAATAGTTTCAAGTCATTATTTTTTAAATAAAATTCCATTTAGTTTTTTTAGTCCTTTATTATAGTCGACTAAATCTACAGTTGATTTAGTCAACGGGATGGTGCGTCTTATTGCCTTATATTTACACTTATAGCTGCATTACGAAAATAGTAGATCTACAAGTACTTTCAGAGTGTGACACCTGTCCTGCACACTTCGTATAGCTCTACTATAGACCTCCTCTCCGATAGTCCCTCCCTGACATTTTAGTCTGTCTTTTTAATTTGTTGACGAAATTGTCCTATATGTATGTATATATATAGTCATAGTGGTTGTCATCATAAAGTTTTTATTTAGTTTTTATCTTAGTTTTCGTCAGTGAAAAAAAAGGTAGACGATGAACACCTTAATTTGGTCACAGTTTCAGTCGACGGAATTAACAGGTGGGGCGGCATGGCGACACATTGAAAAACGAGTTAACCCATTTTGGGCAGGAACCCCTTTTGGTGTTATAGCATTATGTTATGCTTTATAGCTATTGAAAAAATAGCAGATCTACAAGCTCATAGCGCGCCACCGAGTGGCGCGCTACGAGCTTGTAGTTCTGCTATTTTTGAAAAATCAAAGAACGACTGACATAGAAACATAGCTTTTTCAGAAAACTGTCATTTTCAAACAGACATTTTTAGAATCTGATCTCAGGTCAAAGCCAGTTAACTCGTTATGCTCTCTGGCTGGACCGTTTGCAACGCCTCCCTCCATGTCCAACCCGCCGCTCAGAGCCCTGTCCGTATACGGCCTCCATCCAACAGAGGCAGAAAGTTGCGTGGTCAGGGCTTTCCTTTGAACAAAAGGACTAAACTGCTTACAGGCACGACCATGCAGTCAGTGGCGATTCTAGGCCTATGCAATGACCCGCCGGGCTTTGGCACGGGCCCGACTGTGATGACGGGGGGGTTTCCATTGTGCCGTGAGCCCCGGCACACGGCCAGTGCCAGGGTATAAAACCTGGATGCGGTTCTCAGGGGACCAGCACGAGCCAGCCACTGCACACACATCAGGGCAACGCAAGCCGTATAACACAGGTAAGCACCCAGCACAGCACCGAGCACACACTATACAGCCAGACACCCACAGCAGGCCATCTACTGTCATAGTATAACAACCAGGGACCACCACCACCACACACTGCTCTCCCTGTGCCCACCACGGGTCACCCACAGACGGGGGGAAAAGACTCCAAACTCAAGCCCCCTGCATGTCACAGAAACAGCAGAGCGATCCTGGCCTGGGATGCCTTCATGCTTTTAGTCCAAAACCCCCAACAACCACCTATAATATGGAGTGTCAAACGGTCAATCAAACTAATTTATTTAATTGATTATAAGAAAAATAATAATAATCTACTTTTATAATAAATGGCAGAAATAGTTGATCTATCAAGCATATCATCAAGCTCACAAGTGAGCTTGCATATCGGCAATTGTTGCGTGACAAATTGAGAATATATTTATATATATATATATATATATATATATTAATATATACTCCATGAAACAAATCTATTTATAGAAATACTTTCCCCCCCCCCACGTTGATCGGCTGATGTAAAGTAAATAAATAAACACACGTTTTTCTCCATCATTGAATTGATGAATTGAAAAAGTAATCGATATAGAATGATCGCAATGAGAAAAATAATCGGTCATAATTGCAGCCCTCATGGATATAGAACCTGTATATATATATATATAATATATATATATACACACACACACACACACACACACGCTAATACATGCCTATACCTGTCACCATTAAGCCAGTGTCACCTGTACCAGTTTCGACCTCCCATTCTCATTCATTCATTCATTCAGCATATTTCTATAAATATCTCTGTGCCACTTGTGACTTTATCTTCACCATCTTGCCTTCTTCCTCCCTCTCCCTCCCTCCCTCCCTCTTCCTCCCTCGCCCCCCCCCCCCTCCCTCACCCCCCCCCCTCCCTCCCTCCCTGCAGACTCTCTCACCATGTCTCAGACCGCCAAGTCCGCCTCCAGCCAGGGCACCGATGCCAAGGACAAGGGTACCCCCGCCCCCGCTGCCAGCAGCAAGGCCACCAAGACCGGAGAGCCCGGCATGGGCAACTTCAGAGTGAGTCCCTGTTTAAACAAATGATACTGTACTCTTCTTTAATTAACCAACGCCATGATACTGTACGTGAATGTCCCCGCTCTCTGCATGGGGGGGCAAGCATTTAAAGTGAAGCATAGTTTTTGGTGTACAAAGCAGCAGAACTGTAGTATAGAGAGACCCGAGTTCTCAATTCTCTTTTTCTTTTAAAGAAAACCTAATGTTGAAATATTTGGGCAGTTATAGTCACAGTATAGATCATGTTACACAGTGTATATACACACAGTTATGGCATATAGACAATGTTTTACAGTATTTACCTATTCATAAACAGAAGCCTATACTATACATGCAGTAGGCTACAGTACTTCTTGGCTCCATATATCAGCCAGGGGTGGATACGAGACCACAGAGATGTTCTCCAGATCATGACGATGTGTTTAAACGTGTTAAATGTGTTCTCCAGATCATGACCGTGTGTGTTTAAACGTGTTAAATGTGTTCTCCAGATCATGATGATGTGTTTAAACGTGTTAAATGTGTTCTCCAGATCATGCTGTTCGACCAGGAGAACTTCCAGGGCAGAATGATGGAGGTCCAGAACGAGTGTATGAACGTGTGTGACCGCGGCATGGATAGAGTTCGTAGTATCATCGTTGAGTGCGGCCCGTAAGTGGACACACACACAAGCACACACACACACACACACACACACGCACACAAGCAGCGCACGCTCACACACACACAGTCCCAATGTAACCCACTAATGTGAGGCAAAGACATTCTAAGATGTACTTGTGCTATGTCAATGTAGGGACAATCACAGTGACTGAAATGTATTAAGTATACCAATACCACAGTGCAAAAGTACAACAGCATGCATTCAAAATCTAGATTTTCTAGGTATGGTTGTTGGGCAGCTAGCTTATAACCTCGCAATTTATTAGTGGATTTATAATTTGTAGTATATATTCAATAACCTGAATCTGCAAAGCATAGTGAAATGTGTCAGATGAATGTAGTGGAGATTAACAAGTAATAGAAGTATAAACAAGTAATAGAAATATGTAAGGTAAGGTGCCTCTAAAGAGTGTACTTAAATGCTGAGTGAATCCATCCAGGCACCTCTGAAGACAGACACCATATCACTCGTTCCCATAAAAAGGCGCCTGACCTTCTGGGTCACTATCTGTGACCTTCTGGGTCACTATCTCTGACCTTCTGGGTCACTATCTCTGACCTTCTGGGTCACTATCTGTGACCTTCTGGGTCACTATCTCTGACCTTCTGGGTCACTATCTCTGACCTTCTGGGTCACTATCTGTGACCTTCTGGGTCACTATCTCTGACCTTCTGGGTCACTATCTTTCCAATAATCCTCCTCTCCCCTCCTCTCCCCCCCTGTGCTCTCCCTGCCCTCGGCGGCTGCCCCCCCTCCTCTGCAGCTTTGTCGCCTTTGAGCAGACTAACTTCCGCGGGGAGATGTTCATCCTGGAGAAGGGAGAGTATCCTCGCTGGGACACATGGAGCAACTCCTACCGCAGTGACTGCCTCATGTCCCTCAGGCCCATCCGCATGGTGAGTACCTACCGTGTACACACACGACTACAGTACGTGTACAGTATGTACAGTGACTGCCTACCATGTACACGACAGTTACAACGCTAGTGTCTCCACTCTCTTACTATATTATTACTGTGCCTATATACCAAGGTGCCTGACTGAGTTATAGACTAAAAGGGCAGTCTCCCTGGAAATGAAAACGTCTGGGTTTCCGAGGCTATCCCACACCATAATGCAACTGTCCACACCATAATGCAACTGTCCACACCATAATGCAACTGTCCACACCATAATGCAACTGTCCACACCATAATGCAACTGTCCACACCATAATGCAACTCCTTGCCAACTGTAAACTATACTTGCAACCGCATTGTCACCCAACTGGTGCCGGTATGTCTGTCAGTCCTCCTCCTCTAGACCGCTGCAACTTCTTGCAACAGCAGGATGCAACTATAAGTTGCGCTGGTGTGTGTGGAGTGGACTGCGTTTCAGTTCACTCATCAAGTTAGTTACTCATGAAGTAACTAGCTTTCTTTCTTACTCAGTGGTATACTGTTGCTGTTGCGCCACCGAAAACTAGGTGATCTATACAAGATTACAATGCGTGTGTGTGTGTCTTTATACAGCGCACATTATTTCACACTCATGCCAAGGTTATATTAGGTTTATATCATATATAATAATAATAATAATATATAGGCTATATACCCCAGCCGGGTCATACATACCAAAGACTGTAAAAATGGGAACCCAATTGAACATAGAAAACAGAGCTAAAAACCTCCCCTCTCTCTCCACACATAACAGGACACATATACCAAAGACTGTAAAAATGGGACCCAATTGAACATAGAAAACAGAGCTAAAAACCTCCCCTCTCTCTCCACACATAACAGGACACATATACCAAAGACTGTAAAAATGGAACCCAATTGAACATAGAAAACAGAGCTAAAAACCTCCCCTCTCTCTCCACACATAACAGGACAGCATGGAGCACAAACAGAGCTAAAAACCTCCCCTCTCTCTCCACACATAACAGGACAGCATGGAGCACAAGATCTGCCTGTTTGAGCTCTCCGACTTCAAGGGCAACAAGATGGAGATCCAGGAGGATGACGTGCCCACCCTCTGGGCGCATGGCTTCTGTGACAGAGTGGGCAGCGTGAGGGTTCCCGGTGGAGTGTGAGTATGGTGCACACGCACCCTTAACCCGTTCTGACCCGAGATCAGATTCATACGAGGTTTCCACTGGACACACACTGGTCTGATTAACCCATTCTGACCTGAGATCAGATTCTAAAAATGTCAGTCGTTGTTCGATTTTTCAAAAATAGCAGACCTACAAGCTCGTAGCAGACCTACAAGCTCGTAGCGCGCCACTCGGTGTTTTCTCGTTATAATTCTGGGACAGGATGATCGAGGGGCTGTTTTAAAAAGTTCAGTTCAGTTCTATGTTATAACATGAGATGTAGAGAGGCAAGGCAAACAGAGCACAAGCTTCTAAAAATAGACCACGATACAATAAGGGCACATCTCCCGTTTTATATGCTTGACAGAAAGTCAAAGAATATTAAGGCTTTGTAGCCTACTTCCAGGAACAATGTCGACATAACCTTGAGACGAAACATAAATAGACCATAATATACAGAATACACTAGTGCTCATATATAGGAAGTATAGAAAGTGAACATGGACAAATATTGTTAGATAATATTTCTGTGAATCCGCAATGTTATACTACTATCTTAATATCAGGCCCAAAAAAAGGAAGATAGATATAATGGACCTATAAATAAATCTACAAAGAGAAAATAATTCGGGCCACATATATCTTGAGTGAAGTAAGTATGTGTAGATCATCGTTCTTTAACTTCAACGGCCAGCACAAGGTCGGTTGTCGTCGAGACTCTTAAACTTGTCGGTAATAATCCGTACGGGAGCATAGACGTTACAACAATAAACAACAGTAAACAGTACAAACAAACAAACAATCCGTCTACTCTGCTGGTCGCTGCGTGCGTGCGCAGCGCCCTGTCACCTGTCAGCCAAGTATACATACATGTATTTGTGTTTCTAATGGTTCCGTTTCTCTTTGCGGTCCAGTTGGGTCGGTTACCAGTACCCCGGCTACAGAGGCTACCAGTACCTGTTCGAGTGCGGCGACTACAGGCACTACAACGAGTTCTGCGCCTTCCAGCCTCAGATGCAGTCCATGCGTCGCGTCCGTGACATGCAGTTCCACCAGAGGGGCTGCTTCAACCTGACCGCCAGCAAGTGAGCAGTGACCTCTGCTGGACGCCTGGTGTAGTTGCAACCATGCCTCACTACTCTTCAACCGCCCATCCGGCTGCTTTTTATTTCTCTAACTCCCACCCCCCCCCCCCCCCTCCCCTCCCCTCCCCTTCCCCTCCTAATTCAATCAGAAACCCCTAACCCTCAACCACCCCCCCCCCCCCCCCCCACAACCCCCCTACCCACTACCCAAAAAGGATAAAGAATGACAACAGTGTACCGGACAGCCTTAACTGACTTTTTATGCCAAAATAAATATGTTTGGAAAAAAAAACAAAAAAACGTGAGCCTCTTGGGTTTGACTGACTTCAGAATTCAGGCTGGAACTCCAGCAACAACACCACATGAACACGCCTATACCTTTGAATGTTTAGAGAGAAAAGTAGTCATATTTACTGGTATATATATAACTGTCACATACTGGGTGTTGCATGTGGGAATCCACGCATATGTAATATGCAAAATAATAATAATAATAATAATAGGTCAATATATAATTATAGCCTATAATAGCAGCAGTTACCAAACATGTTTGGCCATGCACCCCCTGTTACCTCCAGACCTAGCTGACTCACCCCCCCACATGGAAATAAAAAATGCATAAGCTATATATTCCCTATATATCCACATATATGCACATATGAGCCTGAATATGGAATATATATGCAGCATCGTATATTAGCTATACTCTGCATATACTTGCCATATTATATATTGGCATAATATGTGTATTTAAAATAAAACCATATAGCACCAACCATTAGCCTTGTCATGTAGCGTACCGGCCCCTAGAAGGCGCTCACGCACCACAGTTTGGGAACCACTGGCCTACAGCCTATAGCCCTCGACCTCATATATCCTATTTGTATTTCGATTATTTTTAATTAACTTAAAATGTCCTTGACATGAAAAGGTTTGACAACCACTAGCCTGTATTCCTCAATCAACTCCCAGCCCCGTGCAGTGGCTGACCACCTGGGAACCGATTACTCACTGTAAAAACGTCATATTTTACTTTAATACTTTGAAAGGATCTGATTTTACCACAGGTTTATTTATAACTCACAACAGGATTGTGGTTGGAATCAATCTGAGACGAGTTAAACTGCTGGACAGTAAAAAAGCTGCCCCAAAACTCTTCATTTTAACACGTCACCGTATCAGATTGAACCTGAAGGGTACGTGGCGTGCCTGTGTGTGGCGAGAACATTGTGTTACTAAACTTTAAGACACCAACAAACATCCATGGACAGTCTAACACACTGTCAGTAACAAACATCCATGGACAGTCTAACACACTGTCAGTAACAAACATCCATGGACAGTCTAACACACTGTCAGTAACAAACATCCATGGACAGTCTAACACACTGTCAGTAACAAACATCCATGGACAGTCTAACACACTGTCAGTAACAAACATCCATGGACACAACACAACACACTGCCAGTGCACACAGCTGTTGACAGTTATTTTTCCTTTTTTAAATAGGAGGCCTTCTTCCGTGATTGGTCCAGCATGATTGAAGGTGCCCCACCAATCAGTGGCAAACAGGTCCTCCAAAGCTATAAGATCTGAAGTGCAAATAGTAACGAAACATTAAATAATACAATAAATAGAACCCTTACATAATAATTATGAACACAGATAGGTAACAGGCCACTAATCAACACACATCAGCCAAAAGCAGTTTCAGAGACTGAGCATTACATTCAGCCATTCACACAAAGGAAAGGAAAGTGACCATGTTTACCCAGGGTAACTGGACTAAGGAAAGGAAAGGTACTATGTTTACCCTGCAGGGTAACTGGACTAAGGAAAGGAAAGGTACTATGTTTACCCAGGGTAACTGGACAAAGGAAAGGAAAGGTACTATGTTTACCCTGCAGGGTAACTGGACTAAGGAAAGGAAAGGTAGGCCTACTATATGTTTACCCAGGGTAACTGGACTAAGGAAAGGAAAGGTACTATGTTTACCCAGGGTAACTGGACTAAGGAAAGGAAAGGTACTATGTTTACCCAGGGTAACTGGACTAAGGAAAGGAAAGGTACTATATGTTTACCCAGGGTAACTGGACTAAGGAAAGGAAAGGTACTATGTTTACCCAGGGTAACTGGACTAAGGTGCCCTTGCTCAAGGGCACTTCAGCGGCGGTAATTTTAACGTGCCAGTACGGGGATACGAACTAGAGACATTCAGATATCAAGACCGCTCCGCAAACCGTCCGGCCACCGCTGCCCCTTACACTTGAAACCTTACATAATAACACAAATAAATAGGTAACACACATCAGCCAAAAGCAGTTTGAGAGATTGCGCATTACACATTCAGCCATTCACACACACATTCATACACCGATGACAGAGGAAACCATGCATGCGAGGCACCAACCAGCACATCAGGAGCAATTAGGGGTTCAGAGTCTTGCCCAAGGACACTCCGACACTAACCCTAACTCTGGGGGAGCCCGGGTTGGTTCTGGGGGAGCCCGGGTTGGTTGGAACTGGTTGCCATGCGGTCCCTCTACCCCTGAGCCACTGCCGGAGCAGATGTGAAACTCTTCACATCTGCTCAGTGGAAATTGAAACTGTTAGCATGTCAGCTGTCCCCCCCGGGGACTCAAAGAGATTTACATCTTCAAGGTTCACTGGTTTCTCCTCACACTGAAATACACATCATGGTAATCTAGTCTAGATGGTGTTCTCCTGAGCACACGTTCTATACATGATAGTGATCCACAGGAATTATTAATATGAACTGTCCTGTTCATTTTAAACCGTGATTTCATATCATCAAGCAACACCGATTTAACTTGTATAAAGAGAGGACAGAGCAACACTGAATGGAATATGCTGTTTGCACTGGTATTGATGCCAAAGGAAAATATTAAAGTTACGGTCCCTTAATATTAAAGTTAAGGTCCCTAAATATTAAAGTTAAGGTCCCTTGATATTAAAGTTAAGGTCCCTTAATAGTAAAGTTAAGGTCCCTTAATATTAAAGTTAAGGTCCCTAAATAAAGAATGCACACTGCTGCGTTTCTCGGATTTCTAGCTGCGTTTTTCCATCTGTATTTCCCGAAAAACACGTATTATACCTATTATAACTTCAATGCAATCTCCATAATTATATAAATGTACTGTAAACATACCATGAAACAAACAATGTGATCCGTTCGTAATGTTCTAAAACCAAACTACAGCGTTTATAATCTTCTAATCACAGTGTTAACCATCAATGATTGATCCAACAATTAATCAATAATTCAGCAAGAAACTGGTTTCTACAAGAAAGAAAGAAAGAAGGGCCGGTGATCCGAGATCAGGGTATACGTTATTACAGTTAAAAAGCTGGTGGGGTGCACACTCTTGTAAAAAAATAATATAATAACCGCAGACAGTAGTCTACAAATTACAATATTATAAAGTGTTAAAGTGTATAAAAATGTGTTGAAAATGGACACACTCACTCAGGTAGTAAACGTACCACAAAGCTGTACTTAATTAAGTACAGATACTTGAGTAAATGATGTATAGGCTACTTAGTAAATGTCCACCAACTGTATTTAGACGTAGATTTGCATGGTCATGGTTCAGTGGTTCATGCTGCTATCTCTATATAGAACGCAGGGTTTTACAAAGAGAGTGCTGCTGTGGCATCCTGCAGTCCCTAGGGGGAGGACTTCAGTTTAACCCCTTTTGGTGTTATAGCATTATGTTATGGTTTAGCTATTGAAAAATAGCAGATCTACAAGCTCATAGCGCGCCACCGAGTGGCGCGCTACGAGCTTGTAGGTCTGCTATTTTTGAAGAATCGTGAAAAGTGTTTGAGAAACGACTGACATAGAAAAACTGCTTTTTCCAAGAAAAACAGTCAGGATTTAGAAATCGTTCCCAGGGTCAAAATGGGTTAACCACTTCATTGAGACCTGAGACGAGGGTTTTTTTTACAAAAAGCAATGACAATATGACATTTGTATGTGTTTTTAATAATTAGCCTACTTTTTATATCCCCTAAATAAAGCCCCTATAGACTACAACATTATTCATAAGCTCTCTTCTTATCAACATGTCTCTCTAGTCTACTTCCCACACTGTGTCCTGGTGATTCCAGTGGACTGCGTGTCTCCCTCATGGGTCACCTTGCAGCTGAACACCTCTCCCTGCTCCCACAGTGCCTTGCTCATGGTCAGGGTGCTGCTGCGTCCGTAGCGGCCGTCCTTCTCCACCTCCTCGGAGGTCAGTACCCCGGCCTCCGCCGTCGCCGCCTCCTGCCCGTCCACCTCCCAGCGCACCTGGCAACACCGTTAACAATTTAGGCATTTAGGCAGACGCTCTTAATCAAGAGCGATTTACAGTAAAGCAAGAACAAAGACATGGCAATACATCTAAATAGTCATCATGAATATACGTAAGCTAAGAACCTAACAGTTGAATATATATATGAAACTATGTAAAGTTTTAAAGTTACTAAGTATTTATACTACAGTACGGAGCCCCTGAGTGGCCATGGTATCGTCCGGACGAGATATTATCTTGTCCGGCAGAGATGGGCAAAATACATTGAGAATGTATTTTGATACAAAATACAAATACTGGGGTCAAAGAAATGCATCTAAATACAAAATATAAAAATACATCTTCCATCCCAGCGAAATACAAATTACAAAATACAAAAAAAAAGTATTTCAAAATCCGTATTTCAAATACATGTATTTCAAATACTGCCCATCTCTGGCACCTGCGGCAACACCGTTAACATTTAGGCATTCATTGGCAGACGCTCTTAATCCAGAGCAAGAACAAAGACATGGCAATACAGTACATCAAAATAGTCACCATGAATCATACATAAGATAACAGTGGAAATTTATTGTCACATCACATTACAAGTATAAGGTGGATGAAAAACCTATAGTTGTGTCTACAGGCTCAGCGTTGCAGTGAAAAAGGATAGAGATATATAGAGGGATAGAGGCATAATATGACCAATGTGAGTGCATAATAAATTAAAAGGTCATACTGCTATTTTTCAATATAGCTAAAGCATAACATAATGCTTAAAAACACCGAAAGGGGTTCCCGCCCTGAATGGGAGTATAACTATGAAGGTTTATAATAATTATAGGAATGGTTAATTCACCTGGGCTCCTGGGGGGTTGTAGCCAGTGAGCAGGCAGGCCAGGGTGGCCGAGTCCCCGGCCAGGAGCTCCTCAGAGGAGGGAGGAAGCAGAGAGACAGAGGGCCTGACCGGCACTGCGGCTGGAGACAGGAGAACACAGTGAATTAGGGAGGAAGCAGAGAGACAGAGGGCCTGACCGGCACTCCTTCTGGAGACAAGAGAACACAGTGAATTAGGGAGGAAGCAGAGAGACAGAGGGCCTGACCGGCACTCCTTCTGGAGACAGGAGAACACAGTGAATTAGGGAGGAAGCAGAGAGACAGAGGGCCTGACCGGCACTCCTTCTGGAGACAGGAGAACACAGTGAATTAGGGAGGAAGCAGAGAGACAGAGGGCCTGACCGGCACTCCGGCTGGAGACAGGAGAGCAAGAGAACAAGCGTTATGGCATATTGTGTAGTAAAACAGAGAGACAGAGGGCCTGACCGGCACTCCTTCTGGAGACAAGAGAACACAGTGAATTATATTATCTACAACTAGCATTATAGACTCATCACATTATAGGGAGAAGAAACGATGAATTATAATGAACTTCGTTTGACTTATTGGGACATATACAACAGGCCTACAACTATAATGTAGAATCACACACAGATACACAGAACTATAGGGATGTCTGAGATTATTATCGGACGATATTTACATGAAGTGTTAATTAATATCAGAAAATATCGTTATCGGGTTTAATTAATCCTCCTGAATTTACGATAATGTTTATTCTTAAAAACCCTTCATAAAATGCTATAAAAGTTATTTTATTATTATTATTATTATAACAAAACATGCTACACATAACTATTACAAAGACATATTCACATATTAGAGTAAAATGTATACATTTCATTATTGCCTTAAGTATTCTGTTTTAATTACAAAACTTTGCTTATTAAAAAGTGAATTTCATTAACAAAATAATAGAATGTAATAATAAATTCATCTTTGAATGAACATTCTTCAAATCACACATGTTTACAATAAATACAAACAACAACAAAAAAACTACTACTTACTTTTGACAGTGAGTTGGGTTCCTCCACCAAACGTGTACCACAGTGATGTATGGTGGTGAAACCATCGTACAAAAACCTCCTCTACGCTTCAATGACTTCACTCACTCACATACTGTTTGAACACTGCGACTAATGTACGGTTAATAACTGACTAAATCTGTAAAATGTTATTCATGAACAAAGATCTAGTCTTTTTTTAAATACTTAAGACGGTTCACAGTCTGTGAAATGATAGTGTAGTGTAAAGGGTCAGTTCAATTAATTTGTTTCATTGCACCAGTTGTAAATGTCTTGGCTGAACACATTGTTTTCAGTAGATATACATCCAGAAGAGCTTTTCATTTACTTCTTACAGAAGGTTTTTGTACGACTCTGTGTCACTGTGTGAACGGCCGGGACCTATGCTGCTGACAGTAGTAAACTCCTGCATCTTCAGTCTGGACGTTACTGATGGTTAGACTGAGTTCATAATCATATCCACTGCCTTGGTAACGACCTGATGTGATATTTATGTGCATCATAATTGATAATGAATTTAGGCGCTTGTCCTGGTTTCTGGTGGTACCAGGCTAAGTCATCGCCAATGGCACTACTAGCTGTACAGCTGATGACAGCAGAGCCTCCTGGCTGTACGGCGACAGATTCTGGAGTCTGTCTCATCACGATGTCTCCTGTACATCCTGAAACACACGACATATTGTTCTCATAATGCGTTCATAATACCTATGACGTTTATCGTTATTGCTGTCTGCAGTCACCGAGTCTACTCTACAGTATATCTGCCAAATCTTCCACTGTAACACTATTCATGTCACACCTTACAAACAAACGACACAGACAAATATGGGAACGAACGTTAATTATGTTACGCTATACTGTACCTCTGACAGGCTGACAGCTTCATTAAAATGAAACAATTAAGGAGCTCAATGTTTTAAACAGTGTTGTGTTTCATGAGTTAAAGATCACTCACCTTGGATGTACAGGGTGATTAAGATGTACATGCAGATGGCAGACATGTTGATCTGTAGCACTGAGGAGACGGAGTCATGCTGCTGGACATATAAAGCACCCTGTCCTCTCTATGCAAATCAACTGTGGTGGAAGAAGTACCCAGATGTTTAAAGTAGAAATACCACTTTATTAAACAAATATACTAAATGAGTAAAAGTACAAAAGTAATGGCATCAAAGTCACAAAAGACAAGTAGTCATTTTTCAGAATATCCCTTTTCACGTCTCTTTTCAAAGTTTGTCATAATATTGAAAAATAAGATATTGAAATATGGCTTATTTGGCTACTGTATTTTAAACACACACACACACACACACACACACACACACACACACACACACAAAATGTAATCAAATATGTTAGTACTGTACATGCATTTAAGATTAATTTGTCGTGTCATGACTGTGACAGTAGTAAACACCTTGTATAGAAAACACAAGATTGTTTGCATAACTTTTACACAAACAATGAAGTCAGTATCTATACAATGAGCCTCTACTGTCCTCCAAACCATTACAAATAAAAACATATCAGAGTCTCTCCACACAACAACTAAAAGGAGTTGATTTGCATAGAGAGGACAGGGTGCTTTATATGTCCAGCAGCGTGACTCCGTCTCCTCAGTCCTACAGATCATACTGTCAAAGCAACATGTCTGCCATCTGCATGTACATCTTAATCACCCTTTACATCCAAGGTGAGTGATCTTTAACTCATGAAACACAACACTGTACTTTCTGCTTAAATCTTTGAGCTCCTTATTTCATGCATCAAAGCGGTGTCAGGAGAGGTGGCATACTGTAACATCATGAATGTTTAACAGTTTTGGCATAGATATGCAAGACCCATAAGCAGCATAATGATGAGAACAAGGTGAGTTAATGTTCCTATCTTTGTGTGTTTCAGGATGTACAGGAGACATCGTGATGAGCCAGACTCCAGAATCTGTCGCCGTACAGCCAGGAGGCTCTGCTGTCATCAGCTGTACAGCCAGTACTTCCATCAATAATTATTGTGTCTGGTACCACCAGAAACCAGGACAAGCTCCTACATTCATCATCGATTTTGATACAAGTTCCACATCAGGTCGTTACCAAGGCAGTAGAAGTGGTCTAGAATTCAGTCTAACCATCAGTAACATCCAGACTGAAGATGCAGGAGTTTACTACTGTCAGCAGCGTCAGAGCTTTCCGTTCACACAGTGACACAGAGTCGTACAAAAACCTCCTTCACTGAAAGTGAGAAGTGACTGTGGTATAAGACTCATATCCTATTTACTGAATACGGTCTGCATGGGGATCTCAGTATAATTCTATTTTCAGTTTGAATTGACATTTACAAAATAATATTTGTTGTGACTTTTGTCCCAGAAAAATAAATAAAATAAAATTTCCAAGTCCAGAATAAAGATCATAAATATGCTTGATTTCTGTGTTTTTGTCACCGAAAAGAAAACATTTTGTATTAACTTAGTTAATAAGAAATAGGTAAGATATTTTCACAGTTACAATTGATGCAAAGATAAAATACAAATAATTTTACACATTGAATAATTTCACTGAGTGTGTTAACAGTCATACATATTTAAAAAGTACTATATCATTGTAATATTATATATAAATAACATATTAAAGTATTGGTCAGTTATGTGTCATCACAGTGTATGTGAGTCAGTGACGTCATTGATGTGTAGGGGAGGTTTTTGTACGGTATAGTTACACCACTCAGTGTGTACTATAAAAGGTCATCATTGCATCAATTGCATTTATAATTGACTATACTGTATCATTATTTGTCTTTACTGAACCTTTAAATAGAAATATAGTTGAAAGATGTGTTGTTCTCAGTAAATACATCCAGTCTTGCCTTTCAGTCACTAATCTCTTCTCACTCGGTCTTTGACAGCAGGAGGTTTTTGTACGACTCTGTGTCACTGTGTGAACGGCTGGGACTCATGCTGCTGACAGTAGTAAACTCCTGCATCTTCAGTCTGGACGTTACTGATGGTTAGACTGAATTCATAACCATAGCCATTGCCTTGGTAACGACCTGTTTTTAATCCTGAATAAAAATCGATGATGAATTTAGGCTCCTGTCCTGGTTTCTGGTGGTACCAGGCTAAGTCATCGTCAATGTGACTACTAGCTGTACAGCTGATGACAGCAGACTCTCCTGGCTGTAAGGCGAAAGATTCTGGAGTCTGGCTCATCACGATGTCTCCTGTACATCCTGAAACACACAACATGGGGAACATTAACTCACCTTGTTTCCAGTCCTTATAGCCTAAACCAGGCTAAGGTCTGCGTGATTTAACAAATGATTTAACAAATGATTTAACAAATCATGGAACGCAGCAAACCAGGCTGGAAACCAGGCCACTTAGACCTACAGTATAACGGGTCTTATAAACGACTATCTAGTAACTATCCCAGTTTTAAGTGTCTACACTTTAGCCCTATATGTCCTTAGTTTTACCAGGGTCCCCCATCAGGGCACTATACTTGTCCCCCAGGGCACCATGCACTTGGGTCTGTTCCTTCTGCTCTTGAACAAAACTCTTATACACCAAACTCTTTGCCCACAGTAGAAGTAGTGTATTGATAATGCTATATGAACAGTTACTGAGTGTGTACAGTGTATATCTGCTATGTTATGGTACACCTTGAAACACACAAGTATGGGAACATTAATGATGTTACGTTAACTCGCCTGACGGCTTTGATGCATGATTTAAGCAGCAGTGAAAGTACAGTGTTGTGTTTCATGAGTTAAAGATCACTCACCTTGGATGTACAGGGTGATTAAGATGTACATGCAGATGGCAGACATGTTGATCTGTAGCACTGAGGAGACGGAGTCACGGAGTCACGCTGCTGGCACATATAAAGCACCCACTCCTCTCTATGCAAATCAACTGTGGTGGAAGAAGTACCCAGATGTTTAAAGTAGAAATACCACTTTATTAAACAAATATACTACGGTAAATGAGTAAAAGTACAAAAGTATTGGCATCAAAATATATATATACCAAATATATAAGTCACAAAAGACAAGTAGTCATTTTTCAGAATATCCCTTTTCACGTCTCTTTTCAAAGTTTGTCATAATATTGAAAAAAAAGAAAGTATAAAATATGGCTTATTTGACTACTGTATTTTAAATACATCATGCACACACACACACACACACACACACACACACACACACACACACACACACGTAATCAAATATGTTAGTACTGTACATGCATTTAAGATTAATTTGTCGTGTCATGACTGTGACAGTAGTAAACACCTTGCATAGAAAACACAAGATTGTTTATATATAACTTTTGTTTGCATAACTTTTACACAAACAATGAAGTCAGTATCTACACAATGAGCCTCTACTGTCCTCCAAACCATTACAAATAAAAAAACATCAGAGTCTCTCCACACAACCAGTAAAAGGAGTTGATTTGCATAGAGAGGACAGGGTGCTTTATATGTCCAGCAGCGTGACTCCGTCTCCTCAGTGCTACAGATCATACTGTCAAAGCATCATGTCTGCCATCTGCATGTACATCTTAATCACCCTTTACATCCAAGGTGAGTGATCTTTAACTCATGAAACACAACACTGTACTTTCTGCTTAAATCTTTGAGCTCCTTATTTCATGCATCAAAGCTGTGTCAGGAGAGGTAGCATACTGTAACATCATTAATGTTCCCATATCTGTGTGTTTTATATAAGGCGTAACATGAATATCGTTACAAGGAAGATTTGGCAGACATATACTGTAGGGTCAGAAACTGTTCAGACAGCTTTAACAATCAAACACATGAACCTTAGCGTCTCTATTCAGGGATGAACCAGAATTATAAGTAAACCAGTTTTGGTATAAGATTGATTTATTCGGCTAAGAGTTTCAGCATACATATAGAACACCAATAAGCAGCATAATTATGAGAACAAGGTGAGTTAACGTTCCTATCTTTGTGTGTTTCAGGATGTACAGGAGACATCGTGATGAGCCAGACTCCAGAATCTGTCGCCGTACAGTCAGGAGGCTCTGCTGTCCTCAGCTGTACAGCCAGTACTTCCATCAGTAATTATTGTGTCTGGTACCACCAGAAACCAGGACAAGCTCCTACATTCATTATGGATTATGCTCCATCAGGTCATGTCACCACATCAGGTCGTTACCATTACCAAGGAAGTGGTCGTGAATACAGTCTAACCATCAGTAACATCCAGACTGAAGATGCAGGAGTTTTCCACTGCCAGCAGCGTCAGAGCGTTCCGTTCACACAGTGACACAGAGTCGTACAAAAACCTCCTTCACTGAAAGTGAGAAGTGACTGAAAAATAAAAGATGGTAAGACTCATATGTCTGTGGTAAGACTCATAATGCTCACTGAATACGGTCTGGGGATCTCGATCAGTATAATTCGATTTTCAATTTGTGATTTTTGTCCCCCCAAAAAAAGAAGGGGAAAAAAAGCATTTTCCATAAACATGCTTGATTTCGGTGTTTTTGTCACCAAAAAAACCACCATTTTGTATTTCGTAGTTAATTAACATAAGTACGATATTTTCACAGTTACTATTATGCAAAGATACAAAATTATAAAAGGACACTTTTACAACATTGAATAATTTCACTGAGTGTGAGTGAAACAGTCATACGTATGTAAAAAGTACTAGATCATTGTAATATATAAATAACAAAGTATGAGTCAGTTATTCATAATGAAGTGTATGCCTATGAATGTATGAAGTCATTGAAGCGTAGAGGAGGTTTTTGTACGATGGTTTCACCACCATAGATCACTGTGGCTCACGTTTGGTGGAGGAACTAAACTCATTGTCAAAAGTAAGTAGTGATTTTATAGTTCCATTTCATAGACGACTGAAATGACGGACTGTTTGGATGTATATACTGTAAAAAAGTGTGATTGAAGAATTTTGTGGAGAAAAGTATTTTTTTTTAACTAAAATCACTGAATAATTATTATCAATGAAACATTTACGAAAGATGTGGTTTTTTTTAGAGCTGGGACTCGATTAAAAACATTTATCTAATTAACCAGAGGCTTTGCGATTAATTAATCTAGATTCGCATAGATTATCGCATCGCATTTTAATCGCATATCATTATTTGACCCGAGAACAGTGAGAAAGCAATTTTTTTCAAATGGATTTTGGTATACTAGTGAATCAATGAATAGTGAATACATAAGTTTAAGCAATAAAACATTGTTTTTGTAGTAATAGGGGTAATAATTATTTATTGAATAATTGCACACAACTGTGCTGTAATCCACGCTACCATCGGATAGCCTTTTAAATCCTATTTCCAATCCACGGGGACAAGCAAAGTGATCTCAGCGGCTTCCCCCAGTCTGGTGAACTGTCTGCGGTGTCTGGTGGTGTTATTGTCTGAAGAGGACACGGACACTTTGAGCGCAGGTCCGTCTGAAAACTGTCCAGTGACAACGTTCCGCGGTGAAAAAAATAGTGCGATTAAAATGCGTTCATT
The DNA here is from genome assembly GCF_963924005.1 of Protomyctophum bolini. Classification (NCBI taxonomy): domain Eukaryota; kingdom Metazoa; phylum Chordata; class Actinopteri; order Myctophiformes; family Myctophidae; genus Protomyctophum; species Protomyctophum bolini. The sequence goes on along the minus strand of NC_137867.1, from coordinate 47,558,633 downwards.
TTTTTAATGCATATATTTTTCTGTAGTTAATTAATCGTAATTAATCGCAATTAGTGCCGGCCCTAGTTTTTTTCTTTCCTAAAAGTTTAGCATAATTATTATTTTACAGTTTGTCAACTTCAAATTTTACTCTATTTTATTTGCTCCTATTTTAGTCCTAAAAGAAAGTGGTCACAAAATGTATAACAAATATAACAGAGATAGTGAAACGTTCCAATATAATTTATTTTTAGATCAAAGCTTTTCTCTTAAAACATGTCAATAAATAGAACTAAAACAATATATCCAAACCACTAGTTGAATACACGCCTCTATATGCCCACGTGTATCGAGTTAATTTATTTTACAAGTTGATCGTCAGCTTCCCCTACAATTGTTGTAATGTCTTTGTTGGTGTTGTTTTGTACTCAAGGGTATAGGTTAACTTATTCTCATAGATCGCCAATATTCAAGAAACATCTAAAGAAATATCTAGTTTCTGTAGATTACATAATTTAGTTTGAGGACGTCGTCACGTCATATTTTATTTTGTGTTTTTGTTGGTGTATTGTTTATTTCCCCTTTTTGTGAGCATTTGTATTTCTTTATTGCACAGCCATGCTCCCTTGGTCAACTTGTAGTCTTTTGTATTGTTCCTAATGAACTTGTAATCTGCTTAATCAATGACCTCTTCCATATACAGGACAGCTGGCTTCTTCCTTTCCTTTCATTTGTATTTTTGTTCTTTGATATGTATTGTCTACAGTATGTTTTATAGTGCCCAAAAGGTAGATCGTGATCTACCAGTAGATCACAAAGGCAGTGCAGGTAGACCACATGACATGCCCCTAAAATATATCACTTGTATTAAGGTGACTTGATTTGATTGACGAAGTCAAAAAGTGTGGGCACCCCTGTTTTATACCATGTGCTAAAAAAATAAACCTAAACCTAAACCTAGAGAAAAGGGGCTGTTTTACTACACAATATGCCATAACGCTTGTTCTCTTGCTCTCTTGTCTCCAGAAGGAGTGCCGGTCAGGCCCTCCATGTCTCTCTGCTTCCTCCCTAATTCACTGTGTTCTCTTGTCTCCAGCCGGAGTGCCGGTCAGGCCCTCTGTCTCTGTGCTTCCTCCCTCCTCTGAGGAGCTCCTGGCCGGGGACTCGGCCACCCTGGCCTGCCTGCTCACTGGCTACAACCCCCCAGGAGCCCAGCTGAGCTGGGAGGTGGACGGGCAGGAGGCGACGGAGGCCGGGGTCCTGACCTCCGAGGAGGTGGAGAAGGACGGCCGCTACGGACGCAGCAGCACCCTGACCATGAGCAAGGCACTGTGGGAGCAGGGAGAGGTGTTCAGCTGCAAGGTGACCCATGAGGGAGACACACAGTCCACTGGAATCACCAGGACACAGTGTGGGAAGTAGACTAGAGAGACATGTTGATAAGAGAGCTGATCAATAATGTGGCTTCATATTATAAAGTCTTGTCATAAGTGTCAGAGACGGAGAACGTTATATGCTTGTCTACATTTCTTCGCTTCGCTTCTAAAACTCACTAACTGTTGCTGTGTTTGTGTGTACGGTTCTACAACTCAAACAGAAATCAATAGAACACAACATCAAGATAATGGTCGATTATAATGAATGTCATTAATACCGTATACGTGTATGTACACTGTGGGCTGTGTAGAGGGATGCTCTGACTATGTATACTGCCTTGGCTTGAATTAATGGCCTTCATTGAAGAAAAAATCTAATAAAAATAATAAAGTAAGCCTTTTGTCATTCATTTTTACGTACAAACGTACAATAAAATGAATGTGGGAAGAGTCAGAGGATGTCGGTGATTAAATAATGTCATGGTTTATCTTGGATACGAGTTCACACTAGCTCAACTCAAACAGTATCTGGCAAATACATCAAATGCAGTATTATGTTAAAGGTCCGCTGACATGCCCCGAAATTAATATGGGTGGTACAGCACATCACGTGGTCTGACTGAAAACAGTTTGAAACAGTTTGAAACGGGGCTACGGCGCTAGCAACAAGTGGCTATAGGTCAGGCTAGCGTTTTTGACGGTACATTTAGCGTCATATTGGCTATAAATGTAATTGAAAAAAATTATTTTTTCGCCAGAAATGCTTAGTTTGAATGCAATTGAGGTTGGCGTGGGGTTTTTTAGGGGAACTGCAGCACAAGCGCAAATTTTGGACTGGAGTCCCATGTTCCCCCGGTCGCCAACACCCCTGTCTGCCCGCTCTGAGACCTCTCAGCCCCGCAGCGCGACAGTCGCGACTACGGACGGTCTGCTGTTGTCTGGCCGCTGTGAGAGCAGCGCGACTACTGTTCTTTTCCCCTCTCAGCCGCAGGCTGACATGTACACCCTCGCTCTCACTCTGTAATACCGTAGTTAGTTACCACAACATTGTTCAAGTGAACTATAGTGTGTTTATGTTTGTATTCATTGTAATAATAAATATCGCTATGCCGAGGCATAGTCTTGCGGACGAGATCATGAGCCTCTACGGGGGACTGGGCATGTGTGTACACACACACACACACACACACACACACACACACACACACATGCAATGGCACGGAATCTCTTCCCCGCTGTCATGCACTATAGCCACGGCTAAAAGTTGTGTGTGTGTGTGTGTGTGTGTGTGTGTGTGTGTGCGCACGCGCGAGGGTGACAGCACGGAGGTGAAGCTCCGTAGGACGCCGTTGTTGTTAATGTTTTAATATTAACAACCACACCCGTTGTTATTACCACCGTCAATGTAATAAGGTGCTGCTAAGATGCAGTTGCAAGTCCTATGGACAATGTGTCTGATCGCTTCGATCAGGCTTGCGTATAAGCAAGCATTACCCACCGGGAGGATCTACAAGCAGCCGCGACAACCCAGCGGCCTGCCCCGGGAGCGGTTACCGGGAAGAGAGCCACCAGACTCGGCGTTCGAGCAGTACGTCCACCCGCTGTCAGAACAACAATGGATGGCCTTTCAGAACCAGGAGAACACCTACAGGGACAGCCTCAACACACAACGGCAGCGTGACAACATCTACTTTGCCTCCGGTGTACCAGAAAAGTGGAAAAGGCTCGTCACTCTGTTAAGCGGAATATTCTTCAGGAACGGCATTTTCACAGCGGAAAGCCACGGCGGCAGGCCATTCGGGCTACAACTGCTTAAATACGTGGCGCGAGTCCTGAAAAAGTTCCCGTTAGTGCATCCCCACCCCGACGTGTTATCAACAACTTCAATAGCGGAATGGATCCGCGGCCAACTACGCTTCTTACTGGACACCGTGCTGCCCTCCCTGGAGACTGGCGTGAGTCACGGTGGTCCACGTAGGAAAGTGAAAAGGAATAAACTGGCCCACCTCTGGCTGCACAGAAGATCCAAGGCGATCCAAATCATCCTGCATGACTGTGAGTACCCCACCCCCCCGACCTGCTCAAATGACATCGCAGCTATACAGGCTTATTACAGCAATAAATGTCAGAGCCACAGACCGATTGCTGCCCTCCCTCCCCCACCCTGGTATGAGAGCCTGCCGGAGTACGAGCCGACCACGTTTCCAAGCACCACGCACTTTACCTGTGAAGAAGTGGAGGCAGTTTTACACAACCTCCCAAACAATAAAGCCAGTGGCATGGATGGGGTGACATATGAGACATTGAAAACCGCGCAGTCATGTCAGACTTTAACAACAATTTTTAATGTCTGTCTAGAGAATAGGAGGGTCCCAGTTGCCTGGAAAGGAGCACTTATCCATCGTATTCCCAAGAAAGACAATATCCCTGAAGATCCATCCACATGGAGAGACATTTCCCTTCTCCCAACAACATACAAGGTTTTCATGAAATGTATGCTGGCTAGAATACTCCCCTGGTTGGTAGATGCAGATATTTTGTCTAGCAAACAAAAAGCATATATTAACAGGCAGGGTATGAACGAGCATGTATTTTGCCTTAAAACAGGGATAGATGATTTCAAGCACGAGTCATGTAGACTGTACTCAGTCTTCCTTGATTTTAGAGATGCATTTGGGACGCTTTCACATGATGTCATGATCAGGTCACTTGAGGAAATAAAATTACCTCAAGTGTACATCGACTTAGTGAAAGATATATACTGTGAGTCCTCCATCCAGGTAATCTGTGGGAAACAGCTAACGCCACCTATACCTCTAGAGATAGGGATTAAGACTGGCTGCCCTTGGAGCGCAGTTCATTTTATAATTGCCCTCAACCAGTGGTTAAAGTGGTTATGTCTGTGTGCCCCCCACGGTGTGATTTCACCTAACCCAGTACAGGGCTACGCAGATGATGTCCAGTTGGCCTCCAGGGAAGAAGGAGTCATTAAAAACATGCTCGCCAGGACAGATTCATTTCTGGAATGGTCAGGCCTGGAAGTCAAGGACATTAAATGTGCTGTACTGTATGAGAGAAGGAGCGGAGGAAATAGGTGGTACCACTCTAACACCGACACATGCCCTGACTTCAGAATAGCCACCAAACCCATACGTGTGTTCTCCCTTCATGAGACATACTCCTACCTAGGGCATAGGTTTAACATTGCAGGTGAATGGAAGGAACAAGTTAATCTTATCTTGTCCGAGTTCACATCAAGGTTGGATCTTATTGACAGATGCTCTCTACCATTAACAATGAAGCTAGAGGCCATTAGACCAATAGCACTGTCTAAAGTCCAACATTTTTTCTCCAATGTTCACCTTATGCAGAAGGTACTAAGCGAAATGAACAACAAAACAGTGAGCTTAGTACGTAAGTGGTTTTCCCTGAACACACACAGCACCCGTGACATTATTCACCATCCTCAGTGGGGGGGCGGGCTGGGTGTACCGAATGTGTCATGGATCTATATCAGCATGCGCATAGCTCATCTATTAAGCATGCTGAATAATGATGATAAGGATGTTAGGGAGCTAGCCAGATCTTCCCTGTTCCTCGATATGAGGAGACGCAAGGTCCCCTTAGCCAGGGAGCCACAGCCCCACTTCCTTGGGTTCAAAAGGAAACCCAGTGGGAAACTGGACACTCGCTCCCCAGGCTTCGGTGTCTCGTCAGATTGACCGGATCTGAACGACCTCTGCATCCAAGCCGGTGTGTCCCTGGAGTGGGCGCGGCCTGACTCTGAGACTGTGGAGGTCTCTGAGGACATAATAACTGACCTTCTCACCTCTGTTAGAGCAACAGTGACCTACAGCGGACACACCCACCTGTTGACACCTAAGGGTGCCCGGCGGACCCTGTTGGATATGTTCCAACATCGGCAACAACAACACTGGACTGGACTCAAACTCCAGGGGAAACTGGCTTGTCTTCCCCATGCTGACCACTCTGTTTCCCATTCATTCATAAGGAACACTGCTCTCAATGAGGACATTATCACCTTTACAGTAAAAGCCAGGCTACAGATCCTTCCCACCAAACTCAACCTCTCCCTCTGGTTTCCCTCCACCCATGCACCTCATTGCTTGCATCACACCACAGGGCTTGTTACAGAAACCATGTCACACATTCTGAATGGCTGTTTTGCCTATAAAGGGCTTTACATAGCACGCCACGACAGAATAGTTGATCTCATAACTAAGGACATATCCAAACATTTTGCACTGTCTGTGAGAATGTACAAACATTCCTGTGTCAAACCTTCCATGTTTCAACTCTGTACTGAAAATACTGACATTTTTGCACATCTCTCTGCTAACACACCAGATGTTGTTGTGGTTAATGAAGAGAACAAATCAGTTTTCATTCTTGAAATGGCCTGCACCTTTGACTCTAGTTTAGAGGAAGCCTTTATGACTAAGGTCATTAAGTACCAGCCGCTCCTCCAGTCCATCATTGAACTAGGCTATAGGTGCAATCTATATGTGTTTATCTTCGGCAGCCTAGGACATGTACACAGTTTGGTCGTAAGAGGCTTCCAACAACTTGGGATGCCGAAAAAAGCAGCCAAACGGCTTGCGAAATTCTGTGCAATATCTTCCACTATCGGTAGCCGCCAAATATGGCGAAGACGCTGTTACCTGTACCCCTGAAGGGTGTGTGGGTATTTATTTGTTCGGGATTTGCTGACTGCATTCTGTGCGGCACCTTGTAAATATTTGTGTCCTTGTATTTGTATCTCTTATGTGGACATAAATAAATGATTAAAATGTGTGTGTGTGTGTGTGTGTGTGTGTGTGTGTGTGTGTGTGTGTGCGTACACACATGCCCAGTTCAATGCGGGGACCTGACCAGAGACGATACGTCCGTCCGTCCGTCCGTCCGTCCGTCCGTCCGTCCGTGTGTGTGCAGCCTGCATCTGAGACGGGCTAGCCGCTAGACTATGTTGTCATGCGGAGCGACGCGGCGATAAATAAAATAATCATAGCGATATTGATTATTACAATGAACAAGCATAAACACACAGTTCACCTGAACAATGTTGCGAAAAAATAATTTTTTTAATGAGACTTTCACCCAGTATTCAAGCTAAATGTGACACCAAAATAGTAGCATAAGTTGCTATGCTACCACGGCCACCAAGCCCGGCGAGCCCGCATAGAAGTCGTTGGGGAAAGCTTTCGCCACTCTGACGTCAGAATCATGATAGCATTGTTTGATAGCAGTTATTAGCTCCCGAGGGGCGTGTCAGTCTTCCTTTAAGGTTTTATGCTTAGTTTATCTGCTGGGATTGACAAAGCAGTAATCTGATTACAGATAGAAAAAAAGAAAGAAAGAAAGAAACGACATAAACGTATTCATTGCAATACGTAATACTAGATTGCGTGTAGACAACAACGTTATGTCATTCACTATAAAACATTCCTCTTTCCTCCTCTATCTATTACATTTTCCTTTATCCGTCAGTACATTGTCTGTCCCACGTTTTAACAAACGCAGGTTCATTGAAGACACACAGTCGGATCAGAACATGACTCGTTTCATGAATGATTAAACTCCCTGATGGAGAAAGGAAAGGAAGGTTACCATGTTTACCCTGCAGGGTAACTGGACTAAGCTCAAGAACTTGTTTATATACAGCCAGGCCCTGCTCATAGAACATTTCATGGTATAGGGGTTCAATGCCTTGCTCAAAGGGCACTTCAGGGGTGGTCATTTTAACGTGCCCGGGATAACTAAGAACGCGACACAGAGACGGTATCACGCTACGCTATAAGTACACAACGTGTATTACACACACAGGGACGTGACAACAAGATATGAGACATCGAAACGTGACATATGATATGAACAAGGCCGACCTCACTGGCATCACTGACATCTAACGGATGCCTTCTCGTATATATCTATAAAGAACATGCAAGAAAGCCGTACTATCAAGGAATCTATAGTACATAAACACTACAGTATCTTAAGTTCCAGTGCATAGACTTCATTAGATGTATACATGAATGATGGACGAATCGCGTCTCTGAGGAAACAGCAGAACACCTGTGTGAGCACTGATGCATTTCGGTCACCACCACTGTACGGTACCATGACTATGCAAATCAAAGACTGAAGGCAAATACAGTTCAACACATTATACATATTGTATAAGCTTCCCATTCACTTGTCTGGGCAAAAAGTCACTTGTCCGGAGCACGAGCACACAAATAGGCCTACATTTTAAACGGTAATTTCTGCTAAGAACATGATTATCATGAAGTCTCTTCAGTTTTGTGGACCTATTCTGGTCACAGGAAGGAAAAAAAACCTTGAAGATGCAAATCTCAGTTTGATTCCCCCGGGAAAGCTATAACGTTTAATTTAGCACCGTTTCACTCTCCATTGAGCAGATGCTGAAGTTTCATTTCTGTAATGATTAAGAAATGATACTCCAGCTATCCTCTACTTGATACTGATACTGCCGTCATATTTTACAGTAAAAAAAACAAGCTTTACTTGATTTAGCCATCTTTGGTGCTTAAAATATTATTTTTGGCTTGCAGAGCCCGTAGGTTTTGAATAATGATCTACAAAGTAAATTACTACTAATTAAGTATTAAGTATTGTAAAGTGGACATACATCCAGTAAAGTAAATGTAATTTAAAATAAATGAGTATACAAGTTTGTAATATCTTTTTCCATCATTGGTTTTCACTTCACGAGATTAAAATCATGAGATCCCACGCCACGTCATGAAAAATATGAGATTGAGGTTAAAAATCATGCAATATGAGATTAGATTAGATATTAGAGAAATGCAAATGTTTAAACTGTTGTATAAGTGCTGTATAATAATAATAATAATAATAAAACCATCTCAGTGGACACGTGGTTAGAATGTCTACGCTGAGACAAGGAGTGTGAGGTCAGGGTTCAAAGACCTGGTCCAAATATACAGGGAGCTCTGAAAGCTTACCTAACCTATACTATCACTGTTGTATAAATGTGTTCCATGTCTACCACCTGCATGTCCTTGCATTGTTCTGACCAGTGTTGTTTTTTGGCAGCAAAAACAATATTGCGCAGAGTATAGCGATTATCAAACGTATTTGCAATGCCATACGTTGAAAGATCCGTTGCCCCGTGGACAAGGCGCACGCTACCTCCGCAAGTTAGATATTATCGGCATAGACGTTTGTCCGTATGTGATTAAGGATTGGACCAGTTGCATTGGCAGCCATAGAACATTCTTACCCCGGGGTAAAACCGGATGTGACATTTGTGGGCGTTCCTGTCTAGCGTGGTGTCAGTCTATACAGTGTGCGGACATGATACTTGATCCCTTCTTTCTCATGGGACGGGTACTGACACACGGGTAGAACGGACAGGTACTCTGTCTGACACACGGGTACAACGGACAGGTACTCTGACACACGGGTACAACGGACAGGTACTCTGACACACGGGTACAACGGACAGGTACTCTGACTGACACACGGGTACAACGGACAGGTACTCTCTGACACACGGGTACAACGGACAGGTACTCGGACACACGGGTACAACGGACAGGTACTCGGACACACGGGTACAACGGACAGGTACTCTGACACACGGGTACAACGGACAGGTACTCTGACACACGGGTACAACGGACAGGTACTCTGACACACGGGTACAACGGACAGGTACTCTGTCTGACACACGGGTACAACGGACAGGTACTCTGACACACGGGTACAACGGACAGGTACTCTGTCTGACACACGGGTACAACGGACAGGTACTCTGACTGACACACGGGTACAACGGACAGGTACTCTGACACACGGGTACAACGGACAGGTACTCTGACTGACACACGGGTACAACGGACAGGTACTCTGACACACGGGTACAACGCAACGGACAGGTACTCTGTCTGACACACGGGTACAACGGACAGGTACTCTGACTGACACACGGGTACAACGGACAGGTACTCTGACTGACACACGGGTACAACGGACAGGTACTCTGTCTGACACACGGGTACAACGGACAGGTACTCTGACTGACACACGGGTACAACGGACAGGTACTCTCTGACACACGGGTACAACGGACAGGTACTCTGACACACGGGTACAACGGACAGGTACTCTGACTGACACACGGGTACAACGGACAGGTACTCTGACACACGGGTACAACGGACAGGTACTCTGACACACGGGTACAACGGACAGGTACTCTGACTGACACACGGGTACAACTGACGGGTACTCTGACACACGGGTACAACGGACAGGTACTCTGACACACGGGTACAACGGACGGGTACTCTGACTGACACACGGGTACAACGGGTATTGCATAGCCGGGTGGGCCATGGATCTCCAACTTGCATCGTTCCACCGCTCTACTGCCGGGCACCGGTCTATAGATTACTCAAGTAGGCCTACGGTACAATTTCCACGTAGGCTACTATACTTAACTTGAGATTTTATTTTATAACACTAAAATTATTGGAAAACAGTAGCCTACAAGTTATTTGTATAGAGATTAACATTACAAAACAGTAGGCCTACTATAGCCCTATTTGTAATTCGCTCTGGACGAAAACATTTTCTAAATGCCTAAATTATTAATTGTAAATATTATTTCAATATAAAATTTACATTTAATTAAACTACAAGAAAGAACATCACATTTAAAGCCACAAGGAAAAAGACCCTCCCTCCCTCCCCCTCCTCCTCCCGATGCCTCGTCATTTTACGTCATCCGCCGCCTTGCTTGCTTGTGCACGTCGGCGTCAAAGACCGACCTATGAGATCGACGCACACTTGTGTGTGTGTGTGTAATGTGTATGTGTGACAGTTCGCTGTATGAGTTGTGTTTCCACATTACTAACTACTAACTTACACTCAAGTCCAGGAGAAATGGCGGCGCTTTTCAAGGCGAGGAAAGGTCAGTAGTATTTATTAAATATAATACAAAGATCTATGACTTATATTGCTTCGCAAACTCACAGAAATCTCGCAGCGTCAACTGGCTGCACTGGGCTCTGGTTCTATTCGCTGCTCGGCGCTCACATCCGGCCTAGAGCCCGCCTACTGCATACGGTGGTTTCCACGCGCACACACACCAGCAGTCCGTATCCGCTCTAGACCGGATCTGCAGGTTTTGCACAGTGAATCGACCCCCCCGGTCTAACGATAACATGTAATAATCTACACCTCTGGTTATCTGAGGGTTATCTACAGACAGTCTGCACACAGTGTGGTCATTAATATTGCTTCAATGTTTCATTTTATAGTAGCCGGAATCTCCTATCATCTTTAGCCGTTACATTTAAAGAGTGTTATGCTAATTCGGTTAAGTATTGAGCTTGTTTGTATGGCTATAGCTTCCTTTATAATTATAACTGTACCTGGTGAATGCTTTATGCTTATAAAATACATCGAATACACATCGAAGAAACACTGTAGACACACAGTTTAGTAAAAAAGCCTTTCCTTATTTATAACGCCAGGATGTGTTTCTTTTAAGACATGATTTGAGCTAACTCATGCTACAGTCAACTGGGGCAGAGGTTAGTATGATGATGGGTCCGGGACATGACCCTTCACCCAGATATAGCCACACATGGTTAGCGATGAATAGTTCAACAATTACATTAAACGTCCACTGTCCACTTCTCTCCACTTGAATGTATATTGTTTGTTTTGTTTGATCATTTCAGTCAGTGCCGGGTGTCTGGCCTAATCAAGGACACCCATTTGAAAAGATATGGCAGGGACAAGATTTATATGTGATCCATTATATTGACAGCCCATTGATCCAAATTGACATTTCCGATCTGCTTGTATTAAACGACGTAAAACTCACCAACAGTGCAGCATGTAGGGCAGGCCAAGCTTGAATTATCCTCTTTCAATCTGCAAAGCGCGTTTGTTTGTTTCATTAAAATCCACCGTATAGAGACATGTTAAATAATGTTATGAATATGAGCTACTTTCTGTCAAGAAATTCGATCCATGGAGGTGATGGCGTTTGGAAGCACTCGTGGAAGTCACTGCCCTGCGTGGTACCACCTGTTTCGAATTTGCACATAATGCAGGAGGCAGCTGGAGAAGGCAACGCATTAATGATGAAAACGAGCGCTTCCAAACTCCAATCACCTGTGCAGAATTTCTAGTAGAGTAGAGTTTATTTATTTTGGTCATTATAACAAATCACAGTGCCTGCTTTTTTTTGTTTACAAAAGAAACATTGACCAAAAAGGTGTCAATGTTCTTCTAACAGATAAATGGCTTTCAGAGGTAAAATAATACAACAAAGCAAACAGAAGGGAGAAAATACAAACAAGAAAACAAAACAAAAACAAACAAACAAACATAACATAAAACAAAAACAAAGACAGACAGGACAATACAGTTAACAGGAACAAGACAACATAAAGAACAAAAACAACAAAACATAACACAAAACGAGAAAGCAAAACATCATATCAACGTTCTATAATTATCTACTATTTTTGATCTATACATTTTTTTTAATCCATTCCACAGCTTGACATCTCTTTGATGTTTATTCTAGCATTTGTTTGTTTGAATATGGAAGTGCCTCTTAGGTTGTATAAAGTAGCTCTCTGTCTACGGTGGATTTTTTAATGAAACAAACGCTTTGCCGATTGAAAGAGGATAACTCAAGCTTTTCGTACAGCTGGAACAACATATTTTCAGATGGGGGGGGTCGGCGGCCAAATAGGCCTACAGATAATTCTGGGGGTCCTTCGTCCTTGACATGAAATATTGACTGAGCACCACTGATATAGAATCATAGGTATTTCAGAAAACTGTCAGGATTTAGAAGACATTTTTTTAATCAGGCCTAAAATAAATCTAATGTTGCAAATTGTGGCAATGCATGTGGCAACTGTTGACGTTTGTGACGTTTCTAATGGGCTTCCATGCTAGGTTTATTGTTTTCCTGGTTTACTATAGTTTCAATGTATACAGATTATAATAATTAGTGATGCACCGAATATTTGTCCGCAGAAAATGTTCGGCAGGAAATGGCAAAACATATTTTTTTTGGCCTATTCGGTTTCGGCCCCGAATAGGCAGAAAATATATCACCGAATAGTGTAATGCAATGAATGCATTCAAAGAGCTGAATAAATGTTTTATTGATCCATAATAGTGATTATTATTTAAGTAAAGTTTTGCCATAACCATAACGTAACATTTGTAGAATCAAACTCAGGTTAATAAGTGAGGATACTAAAACAGCGATATTCAGTTACACAGCAATGGTAGGAAAAAAGATGTATAATATTAATCATATGTTTCCTATATTCGGTATTCAGTTTCGGCCAAGAATTTCCCTTTCGGTGCATCCCTAGATTATATATATTTGACATCGTTAACCTAACTTTTCAGGTCGAGAGATTAGACATTTGCCCAGTGAAAATTATAGCAGATCTACAATTGCTTTGCACCTCGTTGCGAGCTTGTAGATCAGCTATTTTCACTATTTCTTAATTAGGAGTCAAGCCCGAGGACAAGAAGATATGATTTTTACTCGAGTCGTGAGTAGTGAGTGACCCATAAATATTGGGATTTGGGAAAGTTAGACTGATGCTATAGCCTATAGGTTCTTAAGTTCTTGGTGTACCTGTCCTATGATCCTAGTTTACTGAGGCATATATACACACTTTCTCTGTGTGATTCTCAAACCCGTTTTAACTTTCAAGGACACCCAGTCTTGACGTGAGTTTTAGGCTACGGACCCCCCATTTAATGGCATTTCTATCTCTGGGACCCCCCACTTTATATTGTAAAATCAATTCAATCAATTTCACTCAGTGTTCCATTTGTACACTCTTTTAGGGTTACAGACCCATAAGGGTCCATTTTGGTTCCTAACTATCATTTAGCTGGGGACCCCCTGGAACTCCCTCAAGGACCCCCCCTGGTGGTGGTCCCCGGAGTGGACCCCACTGCTGTATAAGACGCCCTGGATGGGAACGTCTGCTTAAATGCCTACATTTTACTGGTTCTCTTCCAGCTGTGGGTCTGTGTGTGAGTGGCTGTAGAGGTCTGAGCACGCTGGCAGAGCTTCCAGAGATCCACCAGATGCTGAGGCAGACCTGCAGAGACTACGCAGACCGGGAGCTCGCCCCCATCGCTGCTAAGCTGGACAGAGAGCACCTGTACCCGGCCAAACAGGTACTGTACTGTTACTGTTATTAAAGAACGCCTGTACCCGGCCAAACAGGTACTGTTACTGTTATTAAAGAACGCCTGTACCCTGCCAAACAGGTACGTACTAGTAGTGATGCGCGGGCCGGCCCGTTGCCCGTGGGTTGCGCTGACGATGAGCTGTTTTCCTTCTCCAGGTGCAGGAGCTGGGGGCCATGGGGGTGATGGCCATCGAGGTGCCAGAGGAGCTGGGCGGGGCTGGGATGGACTACCTGGCTTACAGCCTGGTGATGGAGGAGATCAGCAGAGGATGTGCCAGCACAGGAGTCGTGGTCTCGGTTAACAATGTGCGTACTGTACTGTAATCTATGATGATGATGATGATGATGGTGGGGACATGGATACTAAAGGCTCATACATACTCCAGTTTTTGTACTCCGCAGTGTAGTTTTTAACACCATTTTTACATTGGACGCCTCAGGCCGTCTTAACCCATTCTGACCTGAGATCAGATTCATACGAGGTTTCCACTGGACACACACTGGTCTGATGAACCCATTCTGACCTGAGATCAGATTCTAAAAATGTCAGTCGTTCTTCGATTTTTTCAAAAATAGCAGACCTACAAGCTCGTAGCGCGCCACTCGGTGGCGCGCTATGAGCTTGTAGATCTGCTATTTTTCAATAGCTAAAGCATAACATGATGCTAACACCAAAACGGGTTCCCGGTCAGAATGGGTTAAGGACTCGAACCGAGAGGTGCCTTGGACGTCGGTGGACGTCCTAGCGTAATCCTCAATGATACGGGGCGAGATAAGAATATTCAGAATTTTTCCTATTATTTATTTTTGTCCGTTCGCCTTTGGCTTGCCGTACATATCTTCAGATGGGGGTCCGTGGCCAAATACAGAGAATTCCCGGGGGTCCTTCACAGGACACGCGTTGAGCACCACTCATAATAGAAACACAGGGGTTTTCAGAAAACTGTCAGGATTTAGAAGACTTTTACATTTCGACGTCAGGCCTAAATGTGCATTATTACAGTAAAGTGATGTAATTCTCTGAACTGAGCTGACCTGACCTAGTAGCAAGCAACAGAGTTGTTGTTTAGCAGAAATATAATAACATGTTCATACACATCACTCTCCTTTCTTCTTTTTGCTCCCAGTCCATTCATCAATCAATCAATTCATGAATCTATTAGTTGGTCAAATCATCGATGAATCCAGAAATCCATATTGTATATTTAGTCTTGTACTCTTAAAAAAGCTTTTAAGCTTTAATAGTAATTATAACCTGTTGCCTAGTGAGAGTACCTCTTTACACCGACTGGCTTTCATCAGTAACAATGGTGACGAAACGAGGAATGTTCAAAAGTTTAAATTATGGACATTTATATCTCATCGCTGGAAGAAACTGCAGTCACTTAAACCCATTTAGACCGATTTAGGACGATTCTACAAATGTCTTCTAGATCCTGACCGTTTTCTGAAAAGCCCATATTTCTAATGTCAGTCGTTCCTCAAACTATTTCAGGTCAAGGACTCTCAAAAATATATGAATTTAGCCGCCGACCCCCATCTGAAAATATGTTGTTCCAGTGACCTCCCAGAAGCAAAGATATGAGTTAAAAACGTTCGCTCTGAAAGAATATATATTCAAAGATTTGCACCACATTTTCATGATTTTTCAAAAATAGCAGACCTACAATAGCAGATCTACAAGCTAAATAGCTAAAGTATAACATAATGCTTGAAACACCAAAAGGGGTTCTCTCCCAGAATAGTATAATAGTATTTATAGTAGATAACGGTAGCATGCTACCTATGGCACAGGCACTTTGAAAAAAGGAAAGGAAAGGTACCATGTTTACCCTGCAGGGTAACTGGACTAGGCTCAAGAACTTGTTTACAGCCAGGCCCTGCTCATATAGAACATTTCATGGTAGAGGTTCAATGCCTTGCTCAAAGGGCACTTCAGCGGTGGTCATTTTAACGTGCCGGTCCGGGGATACGAACTATAGCGACCTTCCGATATCAAGACCGCTCCGCAAACCGTTCGGCCACCGCTGTCCATTGTATGAAACAGTGTGGCACTGGCACAACAGTGTCCTGGTGTGATTGTTGTCTATGCAGTCTAACATTGTAGTGTGTGTGTGTGTGTGTGTGTGTGTTGTCTGCAGTCCCTCTACATCGGGCCCATATTGAAGAACGGCTCAGAGGAGCAGAAACAGCAGTGGATCACGCCCTTCACCACGGGGGAGAAAGTGGGCTGCTTCGCCCTCAGTGAACCGGGTCAGAACTCAGAACACACACGTTGTCCTTGTTTATTGTGTTATGATTATATTTGCAAATGATTTCATTTTTCCAGACTGGAAATGATCCGAAAATAGACTAAGGGGTGCATGGATTCGATTTGATATACTGTAGAACCCTCTGGATACGATCAGAACTTCAGACTATATACTACAGAACCCTCTGGATACGAGCAGAACTTCAGACTATATACTGTAGAACCCTCTGGATACGATCAGAACTTCAGACTATATACTATATAGAACCCTCTGGATACGATCAGAACTTCAGACTATATACTATATAGAACCCTCTGGATACGATCAGAACTTCAGACATTATACTATAGAACCCTCTGGATACGATCAGAACTTCAGACTATATACTACAGAACCCTCTGGATACGATCAGAACTTCAGACTATATACTATACAGAACCCTCTGGATACGATCAGAACTTCAGACTATATACTATAGAACCCTCTGGATACGAGCAGAACTTCAGACTATATACTATAGAACCCTCTGGATACGATCAGAACTTCAGACTATATACTGTAGAACCCTCTGGATACAATCAGAACTTCAGACTCGCTCCCAATCTTCCGCCTCTCTGAAAACCCACCTCTTCAGACTCCACTAGCACAATTTACAATTTAGGAAAATGTAGTGCAAAGCTTTGAATATATATTCTTTCAGAGCGAAAGTTTTTAACTCAAATCTTTTGCTTCTGGGGGGGGGGGTCCCTGGAACAACATACTTTCAGATGGGGGTCGGCGGTCAATTACATAATATTCTTGGGGGTCCTTGACATGAAACTGTTTGAGAACCACTGACATAGAAAACATGGGGTTTTTTTCGGATAACTGTCAGCATTTAGAAGGAATCGTCCTCGGGTCTAAATGGGGTTAATTTAGACACGGTTCTCAGTAAAAGCCCGTCCTACTACCCCTTTCTGGGCGGGAACCCATTTTGGTGTCGGCACTATGTTATGCTTTAGCTGTTGAAAAATAGCAGATCTACAAGCTCATAGCGCGCCACCGAGTGGCGCGCTACGAGCTTGTAGGTCTGCTATTTTTTTTTAAATCGAAGAGTGACTGACATGGAAGACATTTTTAGAATCTGATCTCAGGTGAGAATGGGCTAAACGGCACCGTCCCTGTGTGTGTGTGTGTGTGTGTGTGTGTGTGTGTGTGTGTGTGTGTGTGTGTGTGTGTGTGTGTGTGTGTGTGTGTGTGTGTGTGTGTGTGTGTGTGTGTGTGTGTGTCTCCAGGTAACGGTAGTGACGCGGGCGCCGCCTCCACCACGGCGCGGCAGGAGGGGGAGGAGTGGGTTCTGAACGGAACCAAGGCCTGGATCACCAACAGCTGGGACGCCTCGGCTACCGTGGTGTTCGCCACCACGGACAAGTCGCTCAAACACAAGGTGGCGTTTATTTTTATTTTTATATTTTTTATCCCACGATTTTGTAACCCATTTTTCACCCCTGTGTCAATCATCTACTGTGATCCTGGGCTCTACACACCCTCCACCAACCTAGTCCCCGTATTCACCTGGTGTCCATTCAACAGTACATTAATGCCTGGTCCTCTGTCCCCTCTTCCTCCAGGGTATCAGTGCGTTCCTGGTGCCCCTGGTGCCCATTCAACAGTACATTAATGCCTGGTCCTCTGTCCCCTCGTCCTCCAGGGTATCAGTGCGTTCCTGGTGCCCCTGGTGCCCATTCAACAGTACATTAATGCCTGGACCTCTGTCCCCTCGTCCTCCAGGGTATCAGTGCGTTCCTGGTGCCCCTGCCACACCCAGGCCTCTCGCTGGGGAAGAAGGAAGACAAGCTGGGCATCCGAGGCTCGTCCACGGCCAACATCATCCTGGAGGACTGCAGGGTTCCCCTGGCCAACATGCTGGGGCCTCGAGGCGCCGGCTTCAAGATAGCCATGGTACGACTACTATTACTACTGCTACTACTACGCACTGCTTTTTCTACCATGTTGTATGAATATTAGCCTGGGCACCATTTCATTTAGGGTATAATGATCCTGTCGGGAGCGGATGATAATATGGTTACGTCATGTTGTAGTATTGTTTTGTAGTAATCAGGATGATATCGCTACGTCATGTTGTAGTATTGTTTTGTAGTCATCAGGACAATATCGTTACGTCATGTTGTAGTATTGTTTTGTTGTAGTCGACAGGCAGGAACAACAGGCAGCAACTTTATTGAGTGAAAAGGAAGGTTCCTTCCTTTTTTCTCAATAAAAGCTACAGGCTACGAGAGCTTTTATTGAGGGAAAAGGAAGGTTCCTTCCTTTTTTCTCAATAAAAGCTACAGGCTACGAGAGCTTTTATTGAGGGAAAAGGAAGGTTCCTTCCTTTTTTCTCAATAAAAGCTACAGGCTACGAGAGCTTTTATTGAGTGAAAAGGAAGGTTCCTTCCTTTTTTCTGAATAAAAGCTACAGGCTACGAGAGCTTTTATTGAGGGAAAAGGATGGTGTTAGCATCATGTTATGCTTTAGCTATTGAAAAAAAGCAGATCTACAAGCCCATAGCGCGCCACCGAGTGGCACGCTACGAGCTTGTAGGTCTGCTATTTTTGAAAAATCGAAGAATGACTGACATAGAAACACGGCTTTTTCAGAAAACTGTCCGGATGTAGAAGACATTTTTAGAATCTGATCTCAGGTCAGAATGGGTCTTTGATCATGTGTTGTGTTGTGTCTCTACAGCAGACCCTGGACAGCGGGCGTATCGGCATCGCGTCCCAGGCCCTGGGCATCGCCCAGGCGTCCCTGGACTGCGCGGCGGACTACGCCCACAAACGCACGGCGTTCGGAGCGCCCATCGGGAAGATGCAGGCCATCCAGGTAACCAATGATAAGATGCAGGCCATCCAGGTAACCAATGATCTGTCGTCTGTCGACACAACCTCATCAAAGTCGCTGTTGTGAATTTTATATATTGTCAATTACTTCCATGAGAGGGAGAGAGGTGGTGGGAGTTAGTTGTTTTTAGCAGACAACGCAGACAACGATATATGTGACCAGATTTGACTGAGAGACTGCTATCGCGCAAAGTATAGCTTTTCACCAGAGGAGAAAAACTTTTTTGTATTTTTTTTAATGAGTTAATAGCACAGGCAGAGTCTTCACATACTAGAGCATGTCTGAAATAAGTGTCAGAGCTGAAATCGACCTGTAAATATGAAATAAATGCCCAAACATGAAGTTAGGTGTAATGTTAGAGTCCACAGAAGACATGTAAATATGAAATAAATGCCCAAACATGTAGCTAGGTGTAATGTTAGAGTCCACAGAAGACATGTAAATATGAAATAAAAGCTTAAACATGTAGCTAGGTGTAATGTTAGAGACCACAGAAGACATGTAAATATGAAATAAATGCCCAAACATGTAGCTAGGTGTAATGTTAGAGACCACAGAAGTGAACCTTTCAAGTCTGTTTTCTCAACTCGCTGTTTCTCTGCAAGACATTACTCTATAAGCCATATATCCAAAACTGGAGGGTCAAACTGAACAACCAATATGTCAATTTGAAGCTATGATTCCCTGCTTTCATATGACATGAAAAAACAAAAATTAAAAAAAAATCCAATGGCAGTCTCTCAGTCAAATATGATAAAGTAATGCTAATTTATCTACGGAATACTCCAAAATAATAGTTTTGAGTCCAGTTTGTGTAAAAAGGACTCCGTTTAATAACATTCATTCTACTTTGATGTAGTTTAAACTGGCCGACATGGCCGTGGCTGTGGAGAGCGCCCGTCTGCTGACCTGGAAGGCTGCGCTGCTACGAGACGCCAAGAAACCCTTCACTAAGGTACGGAGTTACTGGTCGGAAAGAAACCCTTCACTAAGGTACGGAGTTACTGGTCGGAAAGAAACCCTTCACTAAGGTACGGAGTTACTGGTCAAGAAACCCTTCACTAAGGTACGGAGTTACTGGTCAAGAAACCCTTCACTAAGGTACGGGGTTACTGGTCAAGAAACCCTTCACTAAGGTACGGAGTTACTGGTCAAGAAACCCTTCACTAAGGTACGGAGTTACTGGTCAAGAAACCCTTCACTAAGGTACGGAGTTACTGGCCAAGAAACCCTTCACTAAGGTACGGAGTCACTGGTCAAGAAACCCTTCACTAAGGTACGGAGTTACTGGCCAAGAAACCCTTCACTAAGGTACGGAGTTACTGGTCAAGAAACCCTTCACTAAGGTACGGAGTTACTGGTCAAGAAACCCTTCACTAAGGTACGGAGTTACTGGTCAAGAAACCCTTCACTAAGGTACGGAGTTACTGGTCAAGAAACCCTTCACTAAGGTACGGAGTCACTGGTCAAGAAACCCTTCACTAAGGTACGGAGTTACTGGTCAAGAAACCCTTCACTAAGGTACGGAGTTACTGGTCAAGAAACCCTTCACTAAGGTACGGAGTTACTGGCCAAGAAACCCTTCACTAAGGTACGGAGTCACTGGTCAAGAAACCCTTCACTAAGGTACGGAGTTACTGGTCAAGAAACCCTTCACTAAGGTACGGAGTTACTGGTCAAGAAACCCTTCACTAAGGTACGGAGTTACTGGTCAAGAAACCCTTCACTAAGGTACGGAGTTACTGGTCAAGAAACCCTTCACTAAGGTACGGAGTTACTGGTCAAGAAACCCTTCACTAAGGTACGGAGTTACTGGTCAAGAAACCCTTCACTAAGGTACGGAGTCACTGGTCAAGAAACCCTTCACTAAGGTACGGAGTTACTGGTCAAGAAACCCTTCACTAAGGTACGGAGTTACTGGTCAAGAAACCCTTCACTAAGGTACGGAGTTACTGGTCAAGAAACCCTTCACTAAGGTACGGGGTTACTGGTCGGAAAGAAACCCTTCACTAAGGTACGGAGTTACTGGTCAAGAAACCCTTCACTAAGGTACGGAGTTACTGGCCAAGAAACCCTTCACTAAGGTACGGAGTTACTGGTCAAGAAACCCTTCACTAAGGTACGGAGTCACTGGTCAAGAAACCCTTCACTAAGGTACGGAGTTACTGGTCAAGAAACCCTTCACTAAGGTACGGAGTTACTGGCCAAGAAACCCTTCACTAAGGTACGGAGTTACTGGTCAAGAAACCCTTCACTAAGGTACGGAGTTACTGGTCAAGAAACCCTTCACTAAGGTACGGAGTTACTGGTCAAGAAACCCTTCACTAAGGTACGGAGTTACTGGTCAAGAAACCCTTCACTAAGGTACGGAGTTACTGGTCAAGAAACCCTTCACTAAGGTACGGGGATACTGGTCGGAAAGCGGGTTTACTAGTCGACTAGTTGAACAGTCGACTAGTTGCTTAAAGCCCTTAACCCATTTTGACCTGGGAACGATTCTACAAATGTCTTCTACATCCCGACAGTTTTCTGAAAAAGCTGTGTTTCTATATGTCAGTCGTTCTTCGATTTTTCAAAAATAGCCAGACCTACAAGCTCGTAGCGCGCCACTCGGTGGCGCGCTACGAGCTTGTAGATCTGCTATTTTTCAATAGCTAAAGCATAACGTGATGCTTAAAACACCAAAAGGGGTTAAGCGTGTTGTGTTCACACTGAGCTTCATCTGTCCTTCTCTGACCCTCAGGAAGCAGCCATGGCCAAACTGGCAGCATCTGAAGCGGCCACATACTGCGCACACCAGGTACCACCACCACCCTATTCAAACAGCTGATGTACTGTACTGATGCACGCGTGTGTGTGTGCGTGTGTGTGTGTGTGTGGGGGGGGGGGGGGGGGAGACTCCCTTATTTGCGGAGCCTGGGAGTCAATGGGCCAGAACATTAATATTTACTATTCTCGGCCCTGAGTCGGCTAAGCGAACTTCTCAAACGCTCGACGCGGCAACTCGCTCGCTTTAGCTCGCTCTGTGGTGTTTCTCGCATGGCTCGAGTTCTCTGGAGACGGTGGGCCTCCGTCGCGGTCATAGTGAGGACTGTTTTTACACTTGCTGAAAATAGCCGATCTACAAGCTGTTGTGAGCTTGTAGATCGGCTATTTTCAGCATGCAACCAAGTGTAAAATGACTTATACTGGATATCTCGTCCACTAGTCCCTTCCTAACATTCTAGTCTAGTTTTTATTTGTCGACGAAATTGTCAGTATATTTAGTCTTTAGTTTTAGTCATCATAGCACAGTTTCCATTTAGTTTTCTTCAGTGGAAAAAGGTAGTCGACGAACATTAGTTTTAGTCGATGAAAACAACACTGACCCCCAGGCTCAGCAAAAAAGGGAGTCCTGTGTGCGTGTGCGTGTAACGCCCTCCCAACACACTTCTCTTTCCCGCCCCATTAAAAGGCCATCCAGGTGCTGGGAGGGATGGGCTACGTGACGGACATGCCGGCGGAGCGGCATTACCGTGACGCGCGCATCACGGAGATCTACGAGGGCACCAGCGAGATCCAGAGACTGGTGATCGCCGGACAGCTGCTGAAGGAATACAAGCCTTAGACCCTCATCATGTCTAAACAAACCTCTCTGTCTAGTGACTTTCTATTGACCATAATAATATGCAGAACGCTTCCGTCTTGCCAGCGAGGTTGATAACTATTAGGTGCAACTTCCTTGACGGAACAGAAAACTCCTAAATAATTGTATTAAACGGTTAACCCATTCTGACCTGAGATCAGATTCTAAAAGTGTCTGTTTGAAAATGACAGTTTTCTGAAAAAAAGCTATGTTTCTATAATGTCAGTCGTTCTTCGATTTTTCAAAAAAATAGCAGACCTATACAAGCTGGTAGCGCGCCACTCGGTGGCGCGCTATGAGCTTGTAGATCTGCTATTTTTCAATAGCTAAAGCATAACGTAATGCTAACGCCGAAAGGGGTTCCCGCCCTAAAATGGGTTAAACTCTCCCAACGTTGCAGCTGTACGAAAAATAATTATCCTCTTTCAATCCGGCAAAGTTTTTGTTTCATGAAAGAAATCCACCGTAGAGAGATGTTGTTAAATAATGTTATGAGATACTTTATGTCAAGAAGCTTCTTTTAAGTGTCAGAGTTTGGAAGCGCTCGTTTTCGGTAAAGCCACGTTCCTGCTGCCTCCTGCATTGTGTGCACATTCAAAACGGGTGGTGGTGCGCACGGGCCGTTGCGTGGCATACAACGAACGCTTCCAAACTCCCCAACGCTTAGAAAAAAGGAAAAAACGGGGGATTTTTTATTATGAAACAAACACGTTGCAGGAGTTGAAAGAGAGCATAATTCAAGCTTTTCGTCTGACTGACATTATAGAAACATAGCTTTTTCAGAAAACTGTCAGGATGTAGAAGAACATTTTTAGAATCTGATCTCAGGTCAGAATGGGTCGACTGTTCTGTTTGGATGAATGGGCTGTCTATGGGAAGTTGCACCTTGTTAGCAGCACCTTGGCTGGCAAGATGGATGCGGTCTGAATATGGTGATCCATCCGACTCCGATCCATCCCTCTGATCCGACCATGGACCTCCTGTCTACTACACAATCACTGTGACATCACAGGGAGAACTCCAAGAGGACAATGAAGATTTCCTGCCATCTGGAAACCGGATCTTCTGAGTCCAGCTCCGGTTTCTTCTGAGTCCAGCTCCGGTTTCTTCAGAGTCCAGCTCCGGTTTCTCCAGAGTCCAGCTCCGGTTTCTTCTGAGTCCAGCTCCGGTTTCTTCTGGGTCCAGCTTCCGGTTTATTCTGAGTCCAGCTTCCGGTTTCTTCTGAGTCCAGCTTCCGGTTTCTTCTGAGTCCACCTCCGGTTTCTTCTCAGTCCAGCTCCGGTTTCTTCTGAGTCCAGCTCCGGGATCTTTCCAAAAATATCGTCGCTGTCGACTGGGCGGGGCAGACAACGTCACATGTCCAAAAGAAAAACGGAAAAACGGAACGATAAACCTGAAAATAGCCAATCTACAAGTCCCACGTGCGACGCGTTGTTGTGATCTTGTAGATCTGCTATCGACATTGATGTCACCAAGGACCTAGTCTATACCAACTACTAGTACGTTGCTCAACGGAGGTCCTTAAACGGGGGGTGTTGCTCGCCGAAAACAGCCGATCTACAAACTCACAACACGACACGTTGCGACATGTCGTGAGCTGGGCCGATCGTCTGTTTTCCGTTGCGCAATATAATTCAGACATAATATTAACCCATTCTGACCTGAGATCAGATTCATACGAGGTTTTCCACTGGACACACACTGTTCTGATTAACCCATTCTGACCTGAGATCAGATTCTAAAAATGTCAGTCGTTCTTTCGATTTTTCAAAAATAGCAGACCTACAAGCTCGTAGCGCGCCACTCGGTGGCGCGCTATGAGCTTGTAGATCTGCTATTTTTCAATAGCTAAAGCATAACATGATGGCTAACACCAAAATGGGTTCCCGTTCAGAATGGGTTAATAATATGTATCCTATGCCTATGTTTAACTCGTAGTTCAAGGGAATGTTTTTTTTTGAACGAATGAAAAGGTTTGTTTTCAGAGAATCATCTGCAAACTCAGACATCAGCGTGCGCCGTCAACTCAACGCCAGCTCATAAACAACCCAGCTTCAATTACACAATTATTATAGCTCATATCAGAATTACACATTTTATTTAAACTACACCAACGTTGAGAACCAATGCTACTGTATATATACTGTACTTACTGTACTATTGAGTCTGGAGCTACGCACGCCTGAATGCCCCCAAAAAATAAGCTGTCATCTCTTCGTCGTTTCCTCTTACAAAAAAATACATCTTGCAAATAAATATAACTTATTAGAAGGCCATTATCAGGAGGGTGGTTACATTCTGGGCACCCACAGCATGGGGTAATTATAATACCTAAAAAATAGCATTTTAAAAAACAGACCCTAACTTGTGTGTGAATGAAACAGATGCCACACTCCTTCCATTATCTGCTGTGTTCACTGGCACAGGCTGGCCACCAGAGGGCAGTGGTGTTGTGGTTTCTTTCTGATTCCACAACAGACTTCATGTACAGTACTGTGTCCTCAGTGTCTCCATATAGGAATTACATGTTTAATTTAAGTGTGATTAAAGCGGATGCTGTACAGAATGTTGTAAAAGGAACACCTATTGAGTCTGTATTGACGGGAGAATTATGTTTCCTTTTATTTGTGTTTGTTTTTGGTGTGTTTCGGGTGCCATTATAGGACAATAATTAGTGACTTGATGACTTGTCACACCATGCCTATTGTTCTGTTCTGTGTTCAGTCGAAATGATCAGCTTAATGTCTGCGGGCTAAAGAGCTACATGTTGAATTGTTATCTTTTCTAATATGACAACATGTTGCAGTCCACACTCTTGTGCCTCAATGGAAAAACTCACTGTACATATTTCATTATAATTTATGTGGTTGTGTAAAATGACATTAAAACACATGATTGATTGATTACATGTCTTCATTTTGAGTCGTTAACCCATTCTTGGCGGGAACCCCTTTTGGTGGTTATTAAAGCATTATGTTGTAATTTAGCTATTGAAAAATAGCAGATCTACAAGCTCATAGCATATGGCAAGTGCCGCGCTATGAACTTGTATAGGTCTGCTATTTAAAAAATCTGTGGAAATGTGCCTCAAATATTTGAATATATATTATTACAGAGTGAACGTTTTAACTCAAATCTTTGCTTCTGGGGGGGTCCCTGGAACAACATATTTTCAGAGGGGGCGGAGGCATATTACATATCATTTTTTGGGGTCCTTGGTAAATGGTGCATTTATATAGCGCCTTTATCTAAGGCGCTATACAATATAGATTGTGCATCAATTCACCCATTCACACACGGCGGAAACCATGCAAGGCTCCAACCTGCACATCAGGAGCAATTAGGGTTAATTAGTCTTGCTCAGGGACACTTCGACACTAACTCTGGGGGGGGAGCCCACAGGGTTTCGAACTGGCAACCTTGCGGTTACCATCCGGGGCCACTCTACCCATGACTTAACCACCGCCGTCAGTCCTTGACATGAAATATTGAGCACCAACTGATACAGAAACAAGGTTTATTTATTGAGCACCACTGATACAGAAAACCGTCAGGATTTTGAAGACTTTTTTTTTTTTTTTTACGTCACGCCATTAATATACCAGCATGGTTCATCAACATACATTTATCCAAATGAAATGTTGATTTCTGCTGCTGTTCTGAGCTTTGCATCTGATTCTACAGTATCCGGATCTACAAGCTCATAGCGCGCCACTCGGTGGCGCGCTATGAGCTTGTAGATCTGCTATTTCTCAATAGCTAAAGCATAACATAATGCTAAACACCAAAAGGGGTTCCCGCCAAGAATGGGTTAAGGTCTAACTGCCATTCTCAGTTGCAGCAACAAACTGAGAATTCTCTACAAGATGCACACCACACTCCCAACTGTCCAGTGGACCTCAAAGCACTATAACTACCCCAAGCTCACACCTCAGGTCCAATCACCCGGAGAGTAGTACTACCAACTACCAAGACACACGCCCTGGAAACCCCCCCCCAAGTCAAACACCAAATGCCTTGACAGGAGCTTTCTCCCCTCTGCTATAGGGACATGGAACAGCCTTCCTTCCCCCTGTGGTTGTTGGAGACATTACACAGCACAGCACCTCAAAGGCCCTTAAAACAAGGCTCCAGACCTCCCAAAACAAACTGGTCAGGCTCCTTCTTGGCCTCAACCCCCGAACCCACCTCACCCCTGCCCACTTTGACAGGCTGGGATGGCTTAGGGTCGACGACAGAGTACAGCATCTTGCAATGGGTCTGGTCCACAAGATTCGATACACCACCAAGATACCCATGATGTACCTGTCTAGATACTTCCTTAATGTAAACAAAGTCCACAGCCACAGCACCATGCAGAGGGAGTTCAACAAACCACGTGCAACCCAGATTCGGCACAAACAAGGGACTAAATTAATTTCGCTCCTATATGCCACCAAAATGTGGAACGCCCTACCAACAGTCATTAAGACATGTGAATCCCTTGACTCCTTCAAAACCGCTCTCAAAGGGCACCTACGGATGGCTGCAATTCGAAACTGGCCTCTGTAAAATCGGAATCCCCCCCACCCCTCACTAAATATATGTATCTTTTCCCTTTTTGCTTCCTTTATGATGAATTCCTGTTCTGTTCTTTAACTACATAGAAGTGTCTATTTGTATGTCTCTAAATGTTTTGATGAATTGAACAAGGTGGACCCTGTTGTAAACAAGTGTAACGCTTAATTGGGTCGTCCACTCACAGTTAACAGTCTTTGTATTGAGTTTGTGCTTGAAATGTATACTGTAATTCTAGCAAACTGTTAATAAATATTTCAATCAATCAATCAAAGCAGACAGTTTGAGGGTCCAATGGAGTTAAGAGGTTTTGTCCAAAGCACTTTTTACTACTTTACTACATTGGTTCAATATTTTCGAAACAACACACACAGACGTAAAGGGTGTCCAATAGCACTGATTGATGCCAAAAAAAATAATAATCAAAAACCTCAAAAATGGAGTTATGAGGTTTCTTCTTCCCGACAGTAACGATATGCTGTTTTTTTGCATGTGACTGTCTCTGCATACGACAAAGTATAACACACACTACAATAGAAGTCACCCCCCCCAGGTTTTCTATTGTGTGTGTGTGTGTGTGTGTGTGTGTGTGTGTGTGTGTGTGTGTGAGAGAGAGAGAGAGAGAGGGAGGTGGGGGGGGGGGCGTGCTGGCTGGCTGGCTGCATTCCTTTGTTCTCCTGCATGTGTGACCGTGTGTGCGTGCAAAGTTTTGTTGTCCTGTGCATGTTCAGTTGTGTGCAGTAGGAGTGCATGGTGGGGTGGTGGTGGGTGGGGTGTGGGTGGGGGGTGTTGGGGGTCAGGCCAGTAGGAGTGCAGGGTGGTGGTGGTGGTGGTTGTGTGGGTGGTGGTTGTGTGGGTGGTGGTTGTGTGGGTGGTGGGCTATGCTGACCCACATACAGTTTCCTCCTGGCCCAACAGTAGCAGCTTAATGACCACACTGATTATGTTGATGATAGCGTGGGTGGGTGTGGGGAGGGTAGGGGAGGGGAGGGGAGGGGAGGGGAGGGGAGGGGAGGGGGTCTGTTTACGGGTAGCCGGCCGGGCTTAAAGAAGACACCAAACTAGTTCTCACAGTGGCGTCCCGTACGGAGATCCCCAGGGGTCGGGTTAGGGTGGCCGTCAGTGTACCAGTGAGTCAGTGTACCAGTTCTAAATCTTACTGTATCTGCTAATGTTCTTTGTTTGAATACTTCCAATTTCACTTCCTGTATCCTGTATGTGTGAGTTCTCTCTCCTGGTCGGATAAAATTAGTATCTTGAGCAGCAAAATAATTTTTTTGGTTGTTGTTTTTTTTTTACCAAAGAGCTCTATACTAGCAATGTTTACAATCACAATATAGCTCTAGCTATTTAACACTTATTTTAAGACATGTGCCTGTAATTATTTAAGATTCTTGCCAAGGACCAACAACAACAAGTGAGGTTAAGATCACGGACAACTGTATGAGAGTTATGGAGTTGCAACGGTTCAGTTGGTCCCATTTACAGTCACAGACCTGTGTGGGTCCATTTGGTTTCTCACTGAGCCGAGGCCCGGGTACCGAGTGTCAGTGGGGTCTAAAGTTTAGATAACCAGAACACGTACGACATTACTAATCATAATGTGTCACCAATAATAACCACATGAACCCCTCTATTCTGAGACACTAGATTCTCTTGTTATTTTGATCAACATTTTTGCCTGTTCTCTCTCCTAATGGTACCAACATCAATACAGCATGGAAATCTTATCCAACATATTCTACGTTTTGTATGAATCGGCCCCTTTCATCTCCGCTAAACCCCTTATCCCTAAACATCTTTTTTGTTTCTTAAACATTTTTGAATAGTTCAGCTATAGCCTCTACATTGACACGTTGTGAGCTTGTAGACTGGCCATTTTAACTTTTCTAAAATGTTTTGCAAAATAGTAAAAAAAAAAAAAGAAGTTTAGGGATAAGGGGTTTAGAGCGGTGACGAAAATGGAGCCCTAAATCTCACCAAACCCATAAATAATAGGCCTTTTCATATGAAAAGGGTTGAAAACCACTGGTGTGGACAAAGGAGGGGGGCCTGGTACAGAACAGTATAAACTAAATATGTATTGGGTTTAAGTGGGTGATCGTACAGTAGATAAGCACCGTAGCCTCTCAAACGGCAGGATATTCACACCATAAAGTACAGTAAGCGTATAGACTGCACAACGGGGCACATGCAATAAGAAAACAATGCAAACAATGCATGCAGTGGCATGTTTGGAAAGTGTTAACCCAGTTTGTGCGGGAACAGTGAACACCCTTTTGGTGTTTTAAAGCATTATGTTACACTTTAGCTATTGAAAAAATAGCAGATCTACAAGTTCATAGCGCGGCACCGAGTGCCGTGCTATGAACTTCGTGAAAATGTGGCGCAAATCTTTGAATATATATTCTTTCAAAGCGAACGTTTTTAACTAAAATCTTTGTCCCTGGAACAACATATTTTCAGACGGGGTTTTGGCGGGCAATTACATATATCATTTTTGGGGTCCTTGACATGAAATATTGAGAACCACCGATATAGAAACATGAGGTTTTTTCAGAAATAAAAAAATACTTTTACATTTCTACGTCAGGTCTAAATGGGTTAATATCCCAGAAGTAATTGAACCTTCCAGTAACACTCTGTTATTTCCCATAGGCCTATTGTTTATTGTTGCGTGCTGTTGCATATATATATATATTTTTTTTTTTAAAGATATAAAACAGTTCTGAACTTCTGACATGCAATGCATTATAATACACGCCTAGGCTTATTGCGGTGTTCCCTTTATTATAAAAAAAACATAATTATGTCATAATAAAACTTTAAAAATTACAGTGTTTAATTAAAATACACAACAGGCTAGCCGACATGTATCGACATGCAAATGTCTCGCAGGATAGGCCAGCCTTTGATTCAGTATATCTGTGCACACTGGTCTGGTTGAACCATTCACATGGTATTCACATGGTCTGGACATGTTGAACCATTCACATGGTCTGGACATGTTGAACCATTCACATGGTCTGGACATGTTGAACTATTCACATGGTCTGGACATGTTGAACCATTCACATGGTATTCACATGGTCTGGACATGTTGAACCATTCACATGGTATTCACATGGTCTGGTGGACATGTTGAACCATTCACATGGTCTGGACATGTTGCACCCATTCACATGGTCTGGACATGTTGAACCATTCACATGGTCTGGACATGTTGAACCATTCACATGGTCTGGACATGTTGAAGCGTTCACATGGTCTGGACATGTTGAAGCGTTCACATGGTCTGGACATGTTGAAGCGTTCACATGGTCTAGACATGTTGAAGCGTTCACATGGTCTGGACATGTTGAACCCATTCACATGGTCAGGACATGTTGAACCATTCACATGGTCTGGTGGACATGTTGAACCCATTCACATGGTCAGGACATGTTGAACCCATTCACATGGTCTGGTGGACATGTTGAACCCATTCACATGGTCTGGACATGTTGAAGCATTCACATGGTCTGGACATGTTGAAGCGTTCACATGGTCTGGTGGACATGTTGAAGCGTTCACATGGTCTGGTGGACATGTTGAAGCGTTCACATGGTCTGGACATGTTGAAGCGTTCACATGGTCTAGACATGTTGAACCATTCACATGGTCTGGACATGTTGAACCATTCACATGGTATTCACATGGTCTGGACATGTTGAACCCATTCACATGGTCTAGACATGTTGAACCCATTCACATGGTATTCACATGGTCTAGACATGTTGAACCCATTCACATGGTCTAGACATGTTGAACCCATTCACATGGTATTCACATGGTCTGGACATGTTGAACCCATTCACATGGTCTAGACATGTTGAACCCATTCACATGGTCTGGACATGTTGAACCATTCACATGGTCTGGACATGTTGAACCATTCTTCACATGAACGCTAAGCTCTGGTCCATAGCTCTAATGCCGTTGCATTTAGGTAACATAGCTCTAAATGCAACTTATGAACGCTATAAACATAAAGTTATAACTATTTACACACCGACTAAAAAAGGCGTCTGATCGAAAATACAGCGGTCATGAACGTCAATTCTACAACAGGTCGTTAAGAGGAAGCAATCTGATTGGTTGAAACGGTTTCTAGCCGTTGATCAAACCAGCCACTGTTCACCACCTAATCAAAACAAAGAATTCAGCCGCTCTGTTTTCCCAGAGCGCTAGCAAACTCGGTGGCTAGGCTAGCTAGTTTCTTTGGAGCGATTTTCTTAGTTTTAAGGGTAACTGTTATATTGCAATATTACACTTGAGGGTGACACTTCAGTGATGCTTGACTTCCATATTTCATAGCCGTTGTTCTTGTTCTTCGTACATTTAATGTCCTTTAATGTCATCCAATAAAAGTTCCTGAACTTTGTATAGTTCTGTACATTAACCATGATGACACTATACTGTTATAAATATATATATTTTAAAAACTAAAATACATATTAACCAGGGAGGAGGGGGTTAATTGGCATCTCATTTCAAACTTTGGAAACCACATTAAAAGGTCCCTGCATGGCTGCACACTGGACGCGTTTTTTTTCGGTATTTTTAGCTGCTAGGAGCCATAAAAAAATCTTCTCTTATGGCATATATTTTCAAATTTTGATTTGATTTGATTTATTTAGAAAAGCAATCATAATACAACATTATAATCAGCGATTCAAGGATTACACAGTATTAAAGTCCAAAGACTTATTTCCACTGAGGTCCTCTCTCACTGAACGGAACAATACTTTAAAATACATCACAAATACATAACAGTAACATATACATTACATACACAACACAACAGGTACAGTACGTCCCTATCCATCCCTCTAAGATGACCCTTTATAGGGGAACCTTTTCCAGTAGCTTCACCCAGTGGGATATTAGAGGGATGAAACGTTTAAGACTACAAAACAATTCTACAAAATTCCTTCCGACAGTTTTCTGAAAAACCCTATGTTTCTGTGGGAGGGGGGGGGGGCGTGTAGTGTCAATTCGGGAGGTCCTTGACATGAAAGAGTCAGTTACCATCTTCAACCGCTTATCCATACTCGGGTCACGGGGGGCGACAACAACAACAGCTGCATGCTATACGTAATGGTTCTTGTCAAAGTCCCCGTTGATGGTGATGCTCTTGGTGTACTTGATGGGATAGGCGCTCTTCACCCGGTGGGGGCAGGAGGAGCAGAGCAACAGCGCCCCCCCCAGGAAGAGCAGTGCCGAGGCGGCCCAGCCGATGTAGATGGCGGCGCCGATCTCCCTCTTCTTGGACGGCGGCACGCGGCTGTCGTAGAAGTCCACGATGATGCTGTTGGCCATCCAGCACAGCGGCACCAGCACCAGCAGCCCGCTGGCGATGTACACCACGCCCCCCGCGAACACCACCTTGGCCTTCACCACCTCGTCCTGTGTCGGATGTGGATATTAGAGGGTTAAGACCATTCTGACCTGAGATCAGATTCATACGAGGTTTCCACTGGACACACACACACACTGGTCTGATTGACCCATTCTGACCTGAGATCAGATTCTATAAAAATGTCAGTCGTTTTTAGTCGAGAATTAACCACTGACTTATACATCATCTTTTTTTATCGAAATATTTCTTCGACATTACAGGCATTACCCAGTGGTGGAAAGTAGGCTAACCGAGTACATTTACTCAAGTACTGTAGCCTACTGATTGAAGCACAATTTTGAAGTACTTTTACTTCACTGTAATTCCACTGTATTTCCAATTTTCAGACAGTACTCCACTACATCTCAGAGGCAAATATTGTCATTTCACTCCATTACAATTATTTGAAAACTTTAGTTACTTTGTAGATTTTGATTTGTTAAAAAACATTAACCACTTAGTTCAGCCCTATAGCCTTTATACATTTTGGCCATTTAAAAATAGCCGATCTACAAGCTCACACCGCGCTGTGAGGAGACGCATTGTGAACTTGTAGCTCTGCTAATTTTCATACATATTTTCATACATTTGAAATGGGACATTCCGGATAATTAGTCATTTTTCTTTTTGGTAGGCCTACTACCAGTGTTGTTTTTGGCAGCAAATTTCTATTTTAGTTTAGTCATAGTCTTTGGACTGAAACTTAATTTAGTTTTAGTCACAATTTAGTCACCTGGAATGGCTTAGTGTTAGTCTAGTTTTAGTCGACTAATTGTCATAAGATTTGAGCTTGTAGATCAGCTATTTTCAGCATGCAACCAAGTGTAAAATGACTTATAGTGGATCTCTTGTCCACTAGTCCCTTCCTAACATTTTAGTCTAGTTTTTATTTGTCGACGAAATTGTCAGTATATTTAGTCTTAGTTTTAGTCATCGTAGCTTAGTTTAATTTAGTTTCCATTTGTTTTTGTCAGTGAAAATAGGTAGTCGACGAACATTTTTCGTCTTAGTTTTAGTCGACGAAAACAACACTGCCTACTACTTTAAGTATAGGCCTACATTTTGACACCAATACGTTTGTACTTTTACTCAAGTAAATGTTGAATTCCAGACTTTTACTTTTACAGAGAAGGGCCTATTTCTACATAACATTGCAGTATTGATATAGAAGCCATAGACTTTTACATAAAACAAAATGCGAGCACTTTTCCCCAACGCTGCCTTCTTTAAAGTATTGTTTTTGGCAGCAAATCTCTATTTTAGTTTTAGTCATATAGTCTCTTAAAACGTTTTAATTTAGATTCAGTCACATTTTAGTCACCTGGAATGTGTTAGTGTTTAGGCTAGTTTTAGTCGACTATAATATCATAAGATGTTAGTCGACTAAATCTACAGGTGATTTAGTCGACTAAAATGTGTTTTGGCGGGCCTTGATGGTGTCTTTCCTAATGGCTCATTTATTTTACACTTAAAAAATAGCCGATCTACAAGCTCACACAACGCGTCGGTACTGTAGATCTGCTATTTTCAGCATGCAACCATGTGTAAAATGACTTATACTGGATCTCTTG
Organism: Protomyctophum bolini; assembly: GCF_963924005.1. Taxonomy (NCBI): domain Eukaryota; kingdom Metazoa; phylum Chordata; class Actinopteri; order Myctophiformes; family Myctophidae; genus Protomyctophum; species Protomyctophum bolini. Next base: position 47,524,689 of record NC_137867.1, on the reverse strand, counting down.
TCCACTAGTCCCCTTCCTATAGCATTTTAGTCTAGTTTTCATGTCAATACAGTTTTAGTCATCGTAGCTTTAGTGTTTAATTAGTTTGTTTCGTTTTCGTCAGTGAAAAAAAAAAAGGTATTCGACGAACATTTTTCGTCTTAGTTTATGGGGCTCCATTTTCGTCAACGCTAAATCCTAAAATCCTAAAAACGAAATCCTAAAAACTTCTTTTGCCTTTTTTTTACAATTTTTGCAAAACATTTTCAAATTGTTAAAATGGCCATGCAGTCTACAAGCTCACAACGTGTCAATGTAGATTGGCTATAGGTTGAACTATATATTGGAAAATGTTTTTTTCAAAATAGTAAACGAAAAGGCAAAGAAGTTTAGGGATAAGGAGGGGTTTGGCGGAGAGACGACAATGGAGCCCTTATCAGTGTTGTTTTCGTCGACTAAAACTAAGACGAAAAATGTTCGTCGACTACCTTTTTCCACTGAAGAAAACGAATGGAAACTAAATGAAAACTGTGCTATGATGACTAAAACTACGACTAAATGTATACTGACAATTTCGTCGACAATAAAAACTACTAAATGTTAGGAAGGAACTAGTGGACAAGAGATCCAGTATAAGTCATTTTACACTTGGTTGCATGCTGAAAATAGCTGATCTACAAGCTCACAACGCGTCGCGTTTAGAATCTGATCTCAGGTCAGAATGGAAAACATGTCAGGATGTATAGAAGACATTTATATAGAATCTGATCTCAGGTCAGAATGGAAAACTGTCAGGATGTATAGAAGAACATTTATATAGAATCTGATCTCAGGTCAGAATGGAAAACTGTCAGGATGTACAGTATAGAAGAACATTTATATAGAATCTGATCTCAGGTCAGAATTAAGGTTTTAATTAATATTCACCTGGATGCAGTTGGTGCAGCGCGCGCCCGCCACCATGACGCCCAGCCCGCACACGCCCAGCACCGCCGCCACCACCGAGAGCGCCCGGGCCACCTGCAGGTCCTGGGACAGCGCCAGCACCGAGTCGTGCACCTTGCACTGCATCTGGCCCGTGCTCTGGACCACGCACGACATCCACAGGCCGTCCCAGATGGTCTGCGCGATCACGATGTTGGAGTCGATGAACGCCGTCACCTTCCACGTGGGCAGCCCGCACGCCACCATCACCAGCAGGGAGCCCGTCACGCACGCGCCCAGGCCCAGGAACTCCAGGCACACGGAGAACATGTTGGACTGGACTGGACTGGGTTCCTTTTTGTTTCGTGTATATTACGGTCGCAGAGGCCGCCGCGGTCTCCTTTCTTTAGAAATAAGATAAATAGAATCGTAGCCTTCTGCTTGTTTTCCAGTCAATAATGAGATGTCCTCTCTTGTCCTTTTTAGAATAGATTAAATAGAATTGTTGTATAGCCTAAAAAGTGTCCGAAGTCTGCTTGTTTTCCAGTCAATAATGAGATGTCCTATCTTGTCCTTTTAGAATAGATGAAATAGAATTGTTGTATATAGCCTATGAAGTGTGCGAAGTCCACTTGTTTTCCAGTCAATAATGAGATGTCCTCTTCTTGTCCTTTTTAGAATAGATGAAATAGAATTGTTGTATAGCCTATATATAAAGTGTTCGAAGTCCACTTGTTTCCAGTCAATAATGAGATGTCCTCTCTTCTCCTTTTTAGAATAGAGAAAAAGAATTGTTGTATAGCCTAAAAAGTGTCCGAAGTCCGCTTGTTTTCCACTCAATAAGATGTCCTCTCTTCTGGTCCTTTTTAGAATAGATGAAATAGAATTGTTGTATAGCCTATAAAGTGTGCGAACTCCACTTGTTTCCAGTCAATAATGAGATGTCCTCTCTTGTCCTTTTTTGTTTTGTTTTTTACAGTTTTATCATCGTGTTCTCTTCTGTGTTCTCCGGGGCGTCCTGAGATGAGATGAAATCCAGTGGAAATGCGGGAGCCCTTTTTTTTCACGCACTGGTGCTCTTGTCTCGGTCAGTGCCTCTTTTAGTTATTAAAGGGGCCCCCCCTCTCTCTCTCTCTCTCTCTCCCTCGACCCCTGGTGGGGTGTGACTTGTCATGTAAATGGAAATGGGACCCCCCCCGCCCGCCCCTGCCCACCCAACACTACGGCCCACCCCAGCTGGCACTGTGTTGTTTACATATGAAAGCCGTGCTAATCAACTATAGTACAGCTTTATACTGCAGCCTCTCTGCCAGACCGGTAGCATTGATTGATTGATGAGGACATTAGTATTATTAGTGCACTTAAAGAGAGAGAGAGATCTGTTAATATGTTTGGGTCTATATATTCCTCCTTATGTTTTAAACCCCATTCTGACCTGAGATCAGATTCTAAAAATGTCTTCTATACATCCTGAAAAAGCTATGTTTCTATGTCAGTCGTTTTCAAAAATAGCAGACTCGTGCCACTCGGTGGCGCGCTATGAGCTTGTAGATCTGCTATTTTTCAATAGCTAAAGCATAACATAATGCTAACACCAAAAGGGGTTCCCGCCCAGAATGGGTTAAACCCATTAAGTCACTCAGGAAGTGCAGGATGAACAGTTGAGATGCATTGATTTTTACAGAAAATTTTGGTTTAGTTTAAGTCATAATAGTCTTGGGAGTAAAGTTAAATTTACTCTTAATCAGCTGAAATGTTTCAGTATTTAAGTCGATTAAATCTACAGATTAAAATACGATTAAAATAAATTGTGGCGGGGCCTTGATGGCGTCATATAATACCTGATTTTACACTTGCATTTTGCATGCTGAATATAGCCGATCTACAAGCTCACAGCAGTGTGTCACAGTGCAACGCATTGTGAGCTTGTAGATCTGCTATTTTCAGAGCACAAAACCCGAGCGCAATCAAGCAATCATGAGATGTCTTGTCTTTTAGTTCTACTGGATATCTTAGTCCCTCCCTAACATTTTTGTATTCTGACAAAATTGTCAGTATATTATATATTTAGTCTTTAGTTTTTATCATAGCATAGTTTTTATTTAGTTTCCATTTTCCGGTATAGTTTTTATCAGTGAAAAATGGAAGTCGACAAGCGTTTCTCGTCATGGTGTGTGACCTTTGGGTCACTTGGCCACCATGGTTAGTTAGCGCGTGACCTTTGGGTCACTTGGCCACCATGGTCAGTTAGCGTGTGACCTTTGGGTCACTTGGCCACCATGGTTAAATAGCGTGTGACCTTTGGGTCACTTGGCCACCATGGTTAGTTAGCGCGTGACCTTTGGGTCACTTGGCCACCATGGTTAAATAGCGTGTGACCTTTGGGTCACTTGGCCACCATGGTCAGTTAGCGCGTGACCTTTGGGTCACTTGGCCACCATGGTCAGTTAGCGTGTGACCTTTGGGTCACTTGGCCACCATGGTTAAATAGCGTGTGACCTTTGGGTCACTTGGCCACCATGGTCAGTTAGCGTGTGACCTTTGGGTCACTTGGCCACCATGGTCAGTTAGCGCGTGACCTTTGGGTCACTTGGCCACCATGGTCAGTTAGCGCGTGACCTTTGGGTCACTTGGCCACCATGGTCAGTTAGCGCGTGACCTTTGGGTCACTTGGCCACCATGGTCAGTTAGCGCGTGACCTTTGGGTCACTTGGCCACCATGGTCAGTTAGCGCGTGACCTTTGGGTCACTTGGCCACCATGGTCAGTTAGCGCGTGACCTTTGGGTCACTTGGCCACCATGGTCAGTTAGCGCGTGACCTTTGGGTCACTTGGCCACCATGGTTAGTTAGCGCGTGACCTTTGGGTCACTTGGCCACCATGGTCAGTTAGCGCGTGACCTTTGGGTCACTTGGCCACCATGGTTAGTTAGCGCGTGACCTTTGGGTCACTTGGCCACCATGGTTAGTTAGCGCGTGACCTTTGGGTCACTTGGCCACCATGGTTAAATAGCGTGTGACCTTTGGGTCACTTGGCCACCATGGTTAGTTAGCGTGTGACCTTTGGGACACTTGGCCACCATGGTTAAATAGCGTGTGACCTTTGGGTCACTTGGCCACCATGGTTAAATAGCGTGTGACCTTTGGGTCACTTGGCCACCATGGTTAAATAGCGTGTGACCTTTGGGTCACTTGGCCACCATGGTCAGTTAGCGCGTGACCTTTGGGACACTTGGCCGTCGCTCCACATTGTGTATAGCCGTTGAAACCTGGCAACCCGTCCAAAAACCCAGACAGAGGGCTGCCGGTAAAGCGTTTGTTTCTGATCCGACACCAGGTGTTATGTGGGGGAAAGTGGGAAACGTGCCGTGAAGCAACAACAAGCGACACATGAATATAATGAAGAAAACACCTGCTGTAGTCAACTAAAGGTTCTGCAGCCACAGCGCTGGTCCGTTGACACGTTCGTTCACGTTACGGGGCAATGACGCGTGAACACTATATGTTTCATACGTGAACGCGTGCAATGATAGAATCCATTCCCAGAATGCACTCTGTTGCCTATACCCGGAAGGAGGAGTGAAATCGCCTCATGCGCTTTTGAGCAACTTAATGCAAGTGGACGGGAGGAGGAAATCCGGTGCCGTCTCTATTCATATATACTCTAAGGGACTTAGACCCCCCAGGGAGGCATCAGGTCCCACTTCTCACAGTCTTTGGTATGACCCGGCCGGGGATCGAACCCCCGACCTCCCGGTCTCAGGGCGGACACTCTAACCACAAGGCCACTGAGAGAGTGGCCTTGCTCTACAGAGCAAATGTACTGTACCATAATATTCATTGAACTCTTTACAGGCACAAATACATAATGGTATAAATAACATCTCCAGTTAATATGAGTGTCCTGTCCAGACAATGATTTGAAACTGTGCTTCTAATTCTCATGTTGTGATTGAACCAGGGAAAACTGTTCTTTAACTTGCGATGATGAGCTTTGTATAAGGGAAATATTAATTTGGTGTATTTTCTTCTTTACCTTTTACTAAAAGATGGCGTGTTAAATTGAAAACATAAAAGGCTTCATTAATAATTCATCTCATGAATTAATTTAAAGTCAGAACTGCAAACCGCTCAGTGCCAACGTGTACAAGAAGTTTACCTACCACACACACACACACACACACACACACACACACACACACACACACACACACACACACACACACACACACACACACACACACACACACACACACACACACACACACACACACAGCGTGAGTGCATACGTGCGTACATGCGCGCACAGTGACACAGGATGCATTTACAAGCAGAGGATATAGGAAGATTGTCATTGTTTAACACGAACCATTGTGTTCTTCTGACAGTGTTGACGAAATGTTTCCTCTGCCTTTTTTGTTGCCATCTTGTTCTTCAGGGACTTCAGCTTAACCCCCATTTAAACCTGGGTGGGTCACCCCCCTTTTCACCCTAACCCTACCCCTAACCATGGGTGGGTCACCCCCCTTTCAACCCATTTTGACCTGAGATCAGATTCTATAAATTGTCTTCTACATCCTGACAGTTTTCTGAAAAAGCTATGTTTCTATATGTCAGTCGTTCTTCGATTTTTCAAAAATAGCAGATCTACAAGCTACATGTATACATCCTGACAGTTTTTTACAAGCTCATAACATAATGCTAACACCAAAAGGGCGGGTTCCCGGCCCAAAATGGGTTAAACCCTATATAACCCTGCATAAACCTGGGTGGGTCACCCCCATTTCAACCCTATAAGCCTGGGTGGGTCACCCCCATTTCAACCCTATAAGCCTGGGTGGGTCACCCCCATTTCAACCCTATAAGCCTGAGTGGGGGTCACCCCCATTTCAACCCTATAAGCCTGGGTGGGTCACCCCCATTTCAACCCTATAAGCCTGAGTGGGTCACCCCCATTTCAACCCTATAAGCCTGGGTGGGTCACCCCCATTTCAACCCTATAAGCCTGGGTGGGTCACCCCCATTTCAACCCTATAAGCCTGGGTGGGTCACCCCCATTTCAAAACTATAAGCCTGAGGGGGTCACCCCCATTTCAACCCTATAAGCCTGAGTGGGTCACCCCCATTTCAACCCTATAAGCCTGGGTGGGTCACCCCCATTTCAACCCTATAAGCCTGGGTGGGTCACCCCCATTTCAACCCTATAAGCCTGGGTGGGTCACCCCCATTTCAAAACTATAAGCCTGAGGGGGTCACCCCCATTTCAACCCTATAAGCCTGAGTGGGTCACCCCCATTTTAGACATTCTTATGTGAATATCGTTGTCGAGTGGAATTCATTTGTAAATGAACGCCGCATTGCTATAAAAGCGTCACGCTAAAGCATCAAAAGTAACAGATCCACATAAGCTCTAAACGCTTTGAACATGTCCATCTGCTTACTTTGGACTTTATACTTTCTTTGAATCCTGAAATCCTTTGAATCCTAAAAAGTGACAGTTTTGGAGCACTGAGAAAACGGTTTCAAACTTAACTACATGGTGGTCTCAAGTAAAACCTATCTTCTATAGAGCGCCGCAGTCCCTCCCCAAATAGTGTTGTGTCTCCTGACTTTCTTTTCTACTTTCTAATGATTTGATCGGCCCAAAACATTGTGTTCATTGTCATGATTTGTCACGATCCGAGTTGGCTTTGTCTGCGGCGTAACCGTCTTTAAATAAATACTTTAAGGAAAAATGAACGGTGATTTCTTTTCCGGGTCTCTCGAGGGGGCGGGACTGCGACGCTCTATAGACTGAGACTTATATAGGGAAACATTTGTCCTTTTATTTTTATCATGCTCATAAAGTGCTCTGTGCTCAAACGTGCAATTAAAAAGCAAACGTTTGGGTCCTAACTAGACCTTCGTCAGTGCTATATGTACAGTAACAGTTTTGGACTTACAGTAAGAGGTTTCCAGCAGACAGACAGAGACAGACAGACAGACCAGGCCAGGGTGCTCAAAGAACGCAGCGCTGGGCTTGCCGTGAATTCCACGTGATTTCCGCATAGGCTACCGCACCGTTACCGTACAACGAGTTACAATACAGGGTTAACTGGTCAGAATGTTTTCGTGTTGATATATAAGAAAAATCACACCCGTGTGAACTGAGTGGTGCAACTCCTCTCTCTCTCTCTCTCTCTCTCTCTCTCTCATTAGCAGGCGGAAAGGAAAGGTACTATGTTTACCCTAAGCTCAAGAACTTGTTTACAGCCAGGCCCTGCTCATAGAACATTTCATGGTAGAGGTTCAATGCCTTGCCCAAGGGCACTTCAGCGGTGGTATAATGTTAACGTGCCGGTCCGGGGATACGAACTATAGCGACCTTCCGATATCAAGAACGCTCCGCAAACCGTTCGGCCACCGCTGCCCCAGTAACAGTGCAGCACTAATATAATCTCTCTCTCTCTCTGGCACAACAGCGCCCCTACTGGTACCATATAGTCATATACTGGTGCTCATGGCCACATAGGCGCATATAGGCGGACACAGACATTGCTGTTCCTTTGAGTGGTTGCACCACTCAAAAATGTATTGTAAAAAATTAAAAATAAAGGAAAAAAGCCTTTTGATTATTCGACGATGAACCTACTGTACACACGAGCACAATTAAGTCAGTTATTTATAGGTTCTAAATATGGGTTTGGATCATAGACTGTAAAAAATATGGACAAAGCGTCCCGCGGGTCTAACGTGAACGTAAAATGAAGCCTGTCAGTCCTTGCAATGGAAGTCGCCATCTTTCTAGATCCGTTTTGGCCCAGTTCAGGCCAGCTGGCCCATTGGCTGGCCCAGACAACGAGGCGGGACTTCCCCCTTCTTCTTCGTTGGTTTTTATTTTGACTCGAGTGGGTGGGGGATCCCGTTCATAGACTGTAACGGTAGCCACGCCCCTCAGAACATGCTCGACTTTATGGTCATTTTTCTAATAAATGGGACCATAATTTTCCAAAAAGAATATTATGACATTAGAAATGAGACTTTAAACTAGTGACTGGAAGCAAAAAGTATTCATGACCATGTTTATTAAGGTAATACAGTCTAGGTGAAGTTGGGCCCAAATACATGGACTTCTATGGGGCTATGGGTTTTTTTGAGCCCAATGACAGCGCCACAACAGGCCATTATATGAACTTTCATTTCCTTAGTGGCTTCACAAAATATCCGTCTGACTGCCCCCCTGGTTTGGATATATTTTCGGTTAACGCCCAGCCGTAGTATCACCCCCACACACCGGGAGGCGGCAGAGCGGTTCTCACTCCTTCCTAAAACCAATTAATAGGTTTGACGACTCTTGCTAAAAAAACACTTAAAAACAACGGGGAGGGTTAGTTAAAGTTAAGGTTAGGGTTAAGGTTGGGCATAGAGGTGTGGAATGGTTCTAGGGTCTGATTTGAATTGATTTGATTATCTTTATTTTGAAACCTTCAGGTAAAACAGTCAAATAAGAGAAAAAAACAAAACAATGTGATCATATAGGTCTTGCACCTGAAGTTCAAAAAGGAGTAGGAAGAAGTAAAAACTGATTTACTCCTACCCCCCATCTTAAACATTCACCAATAAGTAATTGCAATAAACATATAATCCAAGTGTAACTGCATCCATACATACATACATACACACGTACATGTGTCCATGTGTATGCAAGAACAATAATTAAGAAATCAAGTATAGCCCGAGACAATCAACGTGCCTCATCCTCCACTCTGTAATAGTTAAGTAAGTCATTTTTGTACATCCTCTTAAACTGTACAATGTTGGTGCTTTGTTTGAGTTCTACAGCCAGACCATTCCACAAATTGACCCCACAGATTGTTATACATTGACTTTTCATGGTAGTGTGGACAAGAAGTTTCTTCAAATTTAGCTCCCCTCTTAAATTACGAGTAAGACGCGCAAACGCGGGAAGCGAACGCAGAGGCTGAGTGCAAGTGTAGGCACAAAATGGCCTAATGACCACGCCATCACACTCATGTCACCATGACTCAGCCATAACCATATAAGGAGTCCCCAAAGCAGCTATACGTCCAAATATGGAGTGTGTTGCATCAATGACAAACAAATCACTCAGCTCCATATATGGGCACCAATTGGGGACACACAGACAAACGCACGGACAGACATGATCTGCTAGGTCTCATAGTAAGTGCTCACTGCGTTCGCAATAACCCCCCTCTCTGTCAAAAAACATGTTCTGTATGTTCACTGGTAGTAATCTATTTCTTGCTTTAAACATGACTTGTGCTGTTTTGAACTTGACCATATCAATGCATTTCAATGCCTTTAACTGTAAAAAAAAAAAAAAAAAAGAGCGTTTGTGTGTTCTTGATATGCGACATTTTTCAGAGTTGGGCTGAGGTTAATAACAATTCATCACCACGTTGTCATGAGAATGCGCTGACTCACAAGTTCCTGCTGTTGACCTAAGATAGCCTCCAGCAGGGCTACAAAAAAGCATTGTTTTTTTTCCCAGAACAGCCGGGGTGGGGGTGGGGGGGGGGGGGGGGAGTTTTACGGACATAGGGTGTCGGTCGATTCAAATTATATTCGCGATTCCCGTCATGATGAACGATTCAAAATTGATTCATCATTCCCCCCCCAAAAAAATGTCCCC